>NC_048569.1:77054449-77421781 GCF_013265735.2 Oncorhynchus mykiss | reverse complement strand
AGGACAACAACCCTAAGCACACAGCCAAGACAACGCAGGAGTGGCTTCGGGACAAGTCTCTGAATGTCCTTGGGTGGCCCAGGCAGAGCCTGGACTTGAACCTGAAAATAGCTGTGCAGCAACACTCCCCATCCAACCTGACAGAGCTTGAGAGAGTCTGCAGAGAAGAATGGGAGAAACTCCGCAAATACAAGTGTGCCAAGCTTGTAGTGTCATACCCAAGAAGATACGCGGCTGTAATTATTGCCAAAGGTTCTTCATCAAAGTACTGAGAAAAGGGTCTGAATACTTACTTAAATGTAATATTTCAAATGTTTGGTTTTTAAAAAATGTACAAAAATGTCTAAAAACCTGTTTTTGCTTTGTCATTATGAGGTATGTATTGTGTGTAGATTGATGAAAATAATTATAAAAAATATTTTAAAAACATTTTAGAATAAGGCTGTAACCTAACAAAATGTGGAAAAATTCAAGGGGCCTGAATACTTTCCGAAGGCACTGTATTTATATTCCTGTTAGTGAGCATTTCTCTTTTGTCAAGATAATTGATCCACCTGACAGCTGTGGCATATTAAAAAGCATGATCATTACACAGGTGCCACTTGTGCTGGGGACAATTAAAGGCCACTCTTAAATGTGCAGTTTTGTCACAACACAATGCCACAGATGTCTCAAGTTGAGGGAGCATGGCATTGGCATGCTGACTACAGGAATGTTCACTAGAGCTGTTGAAAGAAAATGTTATGTTCATTTTTCTACCATAAGCTGCCTTCAATGTCGTTCTAGAGAATTTGGGAGGACGTCCAACTGGCCTTACAACCACAGACCATGTGTAATCACACCAGCCCAGGAACCTCCACATCCGGCTTATTGAGAATATATTTTTAAAACTTTTTGCAAAAAAGTACTGTGTAGTTCCAGTAGTTTGCTACACCACTGCACGACAAAAAATAATAAACTACTGTTAACACTAACAATATTTGAATTTAGTTCAATTGCCATCAAGGTATTACAAAATGTAGTTAACTAAATGTAGTTCAACTAGTAATTTTACTATTCCCCAACACTGGTAAGGTGTGGTCGAAGAGTAGATGATTAGGGTTCAAACTTCTCTAATACGTTCTGTCATGGTAGGAGAGATATGGTAAGCCTGAGTGCCAGTCTGTTTGTGCTATCATTCCAACTCCTTGTAATTAATTTTATGCCAAACATATGGGGAGAATCTCAATTGGTTTTGCCCGCCTCCTCTCCTCTGTCCTCTCCTCACATCTTTATGAAAAGGGTCAGAGGTAATCGAGGAGCGAAGGCTCTGATTCTGCCGGAAGACAGTGATGAGGGGGAAGATGGTGGAAGTGGATGCTGTGCTAGAATTAAGCAGCACGTCAAGTACATTTTGTGAAGACTAATGTTCTGAATGGACAACAGTAATATCAAAAACTGGAACAAAAAGGAAATTGTCTAAAATTGGAGTGGAGCATACGTGTGTAAATGATAATGAATAACTTCTCGTTGGTATGCATTTGTTGAGTAAGGATGCATATGTGGGAAACCCGTTTGAGTTGTCAAAAATTGTGAAGTATGCGCTTGGAAAAGTGCAGTCTGTCAGAGTGACCAGGAGTGGTATTATTTTGATTAATTCTATTTCTGAAGAGCAGAGGAAGATTGCAGTCGGCCTGAAAAGAATCCGGACAATGTAAGTTTTGTGTTTTGAGCTTCGGAGTAGAGCACCCGTCAAAAAACAAATCAAATTTTATTTGTCACTTGCAATGAATACAAAAAGTAGACCTTACCGTAAAATACTTACTTACAAGCCCTTAACCAACAATTCAGTTCAAGAATAAGTTAAGAAAATGTTTACAAAATAAATGAAAATAAAAAATGTAATTAAAAGTAACACAATAAAATAACATTAACGAGGCTATATACCAGGTGTACCAGTACCGAGTCAATGTGCGGGGATACAGGTTAGTCGGAGTAATTTTTATATATAGGTAGGGTTAAAGTGATTATGCATAGATAATAAAAGCAGTGTAAAAATAAGGGGGGTCAATGTAAATAGTCAGGATGCTCTCGATGGTGCAACTGTAGAACTTTTTGAAGATCTGGGGACCCATGACAATCTTTTCAGTCTCCTGAAGGGGGAACAACGTTGTCGTGCCCACTTCACAACTTTCTTGGTGTGTTTGGACCATGATTGTTTGTTGGTGATGTGGACACCACGAAACTTGAAACTCTCGACCCACTCCACTACAGCCCTGTCGATGTGAATGGGGGCATTTGGCCCTCCTTTTCTGTAGTCCACAATCATCTCCTTTGTCTTGCTCATGTTAAGGGAAAGGTTGTTGTCCTGGCACCACACTGGCAGGTCTCTAACCTCCTATAGGCTGTCTCATCGTGTCTGTGATCAGGCCAACTACTGTTGTGTCGTCAGCAAACTTAATGATGGTGTTGAAGTCGTGCTTGGCCACGCAGTCGAGGATGAACAGGGAGTACAGGAGGGGACTAAGCCGCACCCCTGAAAGGCCCCTGTGTTGAGTATAAGGGCAGTGTGGAGTGCGATTGGGATTGTGTCATCTGTGGATCTGTTGGGGCCGTATGCGAATTGGAGTTGGTCTAGGGTTTCCGGGATGACGGTGTTGATGTGAGCCATGACCAGCCTTTCAAAGCACTTCTTGGCTACCGACGTGAGTGCTACGGGAAAGTAGTCAATTAGCCAGGTTACATTCTCTTTCTTTGGCACAAGGACTATGGTGGTCTGCTTGAAACATGTCGGTATTACAGACTCAGTCAGGTAGAGGTTGAAAATGTTTGTGAAGACACTTGACAGTTGGTACGCAAAATCTCTGAGTAAACTTCCTGGTAATACATCTGGCCCCGCGGCAATTGGAATGTTGACCTGTTTAATGGTATTGTTCACATCTGACTTGCCTAGTTAAATAAAGGTTAAATATATATATATATTTTTAAACATTGGCTACGGAGAGCGTGATCACACAGTCGTCCAGAACAGCTGGTGCTCTCATGCATGCTTCAGTGTTGCTTGCCTCGAAGCGAGCATAAAAGGCATTTAGCTTGTCTGGTAGGCTCGCGTCACTGGGCAGCTCATGGCTGGATTTCCCTTTGTAGTAATCCATGGCTTCTGGTTAGGATATGTAGTACGGTCACTGTGGGGATGACGTCGTCGATGCACTCATAGATGAAGCCGGTGACTGAGGTGGTATACTCGTCAATGCCATTGGATGAATCCCGGGAACATATTCCAGTCTGTACTAGCAAAACAGTCCTGTAGCATAGCGTAGTGTCCTCATCATTTGACCGCTTCCGTATTGAGCGAGTCACTGGTACTTCCTGCTTTAGGCTTTGCTTGTAAGCAGGAATCAGGAGGATATAATTATGGTCAGAGTTGCCAAATGCAGGGCGAAGGAGAGCTTTGTATGCGTCTCTGTTTGTGGAGTAAAGGTTGTCTCTATTTTTTTTTGCCTCTGGTTGCACATGTGACATGCTGGTAGAAAGGATGTGAAATGGTTTAAGTTTGCCTGCATTAAAGTCCCCACTAGGAGCGCAGCTTCTGAATGAGCATTTTATTGTTTGCTTATGGTCTTATACAGCTCGTTGAGTGCAGTCTTAGTACCATCATGGGTTTGTGGTGGTAAATAGATGGCTAAGAAAAATATAGATGAAAACTCTCTTGGTAGATAGTGTGGTCTACAGCTTGAGGTACTCTACCTCAGGCGAGCAATACCTTGAGAATTCCTTAATGTTAGACATTGCGCACCAGCTGTTATTGACAAATAGACACACATCCCCACCCCTCGTCTTACCAGATGTAGCTGTTTTGTTCTGCCGATGCATGGAAAACCCAGCCAACTGTATATTATCCATGTCGTAAATTCAGCCACGACTCGGTGAAACACAAGATATTACAGTTTTTAATGTCCCGTTGGTAGGATAGTCTCGAACGGAAATCATCCAGTTTATTCTCCAGTGATTGCACAATTACCAATAAAAGTGATGGAATAGGTGGGTTTACCCACTCACCAATGAATTCTCAGAAGGCACAGGATCTCCGCCCCCTGTATTTCCATCTTTTCTTCACGCAAATGATGGGGATTTTAGCCTGGTCTCGAAGAAGCAGTATATATTTCGCATCGGACTCATTAAAGAAAAAATCTTTGTCCAGTTCTATGTGAGTAATCACTGTTCTGATATCCAGAAGTTATTTTTGGTCATAAGAGACGGTAGCAGCAACATTATGTATAAAATAAGTTACAAACAATGTGAAAAAACACACAAAATAGCACAGTTGGTTAGGAGCCCGTAAAACGGCAGCTGTCCCTCCCCAGCGCCATTGTAGTACTCGTCATCTCAGGGGTGACGAGGGATGTTCAGGTTGAATACCTGAAGAGAATTCCTGGTGTGGTTGGTGCCCGGCGTCTGACCCGCTGGGTGAATGGAGAAAAATAAGAAAGTCTGTTAGTCCTGTTGTTTTTTGATAAAGACCAAATACCTAGGCATGTGAAGCTTGGTTATGTAAGATACGCCTTAAGAGCTTTCATCAGCCCAAACCACTGCAGTGTAAGGATTTTAAAGGATTTGGAGGTGTTTCAAGTGTGTGCAGATGAACAGAGTATACTGAAGAAAGGTGTGTAGAAGGACGCCAGTGTTGCAATTGTGGTGGTGATCATGACCCTGAGTTCCTGGAGTGCCCTGTAATGGTGAAGGAAATTGAGGTGGGAAAAGTTAGTGGTCAATTGAATCTCCTATGCGTGATGCTAGTGAAGAGATGGTAGTGGATACCCCACAGCCTGTAGGAAATATTTGCTGTCAGACAAAAGATACCCTGTGTGTTAAAAAGGTGGATTTTGTTGCGTTCATTGCCATAATTATAAACTGTACAGCATAAGTCTCAAAGAAGTCGTAGAAACTAGACCTTATTGTGGCTGCAGTAGAAAAGGTTTTGGGATTCAAGGATTTTACACCGGAAGACTTGAAAGGGGTACTGGTGCCGGAAGACATGCCCTCACAGGTTCCCCTTGAGCCTGTGTAGGGATCAGATCAGTTTTTTACATTTATTTTTTAACAGAAAAGTTATTTGATTTATTTGATTTATACATTTTTTGGTTGTTTTTTGGTAGTTCAGTGTTTTGGGGGAATCCTGTTTCCATCCCGTATAGTAGGTGGCGGGATGCACATTCAAATATGTGATTGCCAGTATACCATAGAAGAAGAAGAGAAGAAGAAGAAGAAGAAGAAGAGGAGCGAAGGTGAGAGAGTAAACATTGAAACAAAATACGCTTGTATGAAATGAGACTCTCCTTCTCCACTCTCCTTCTCTCAAAATATTTATTTTCACTTGATTGGAAGTGTGGTGGGTTTTAAAACACTTCCACCGAGAATAAAACACTCCCATCCTCTGCCGAAGTAGCTAATCGAGGAGGGGAGCAGACTCCTTCATTCGCCTACTAACTAATTGATTCTCTCCTTGATCACTGGACCATTTATCAGTTTCTGGACGGACGAGTCTTGGAGAGGACAGACTCTTTCCCAATTGAGAATCTCTGCCATGGTGGGATAGGATAACAAAAACAACCATAGTTCCTATGTGGGGCTGCTGGCACTCTCACATTGGGTTATAGGAGTGAAAGTTAGGCGGTATGGCGGACTGGCAAAAATAAATAGTGAGGGTACGCCATAAAAGTAAGACATGAGCCTATGACAATAATTAAAACAAAATGTCAAGAAAACTGTAGGCTTTTTTACACCACTTTTTATCATGACCAAAATTTGCGAATTAACTTCAAAATAGGTGGTATAACCTATGCTCCAAAATGCGATGTGGTTTGACGAAAACACTGAAAGACACCAAGACATGACATTTTTTGGTGTTATGTGTAACAAATGTCTCTTTCCATTCACTACTGTTGGGAGATTGTCTAGTAAAGAAGCCCTTTGAAGTGACTGTTTGACAATCATTTGAATACATCATGACGGGTTGTGTTTATTCCATAATAAAAGGTAATACATTTTGAAAGTAAAATTACAAGTCATAACAACATGGCCAACATCGATCTTATTGAATTAATAGGGATTCTATATGTAATTCTATGATTAAGCCCATAAAAATAGTTGGCTATAGGAAGTCACATACCTGGAAGAAATTAATTCTACTTTTACCCCTGCTTGTGGGCCAAGGGTCGCGTAGCAAAGATTGTCTATTAAATCACAGATTATCCATTATATTGACCAGATACACAAGTGGGATCTCTAACAATGAAAATACAAAGGCAGTCGAGAGGAGGCGAGAGGCGAGCCAATGAGAAGGCAGCTACGCGTGTGAACAAATGCACATGTCTGATATAAAGTTATTTTTCTCAAAGTTGACGGGATGTCACGTGTCCTACTTATCAGTACACTCATAACAACCTAAGCATTACAAAACTTCTATTTGATCAAATACGTCTCACATAGCAAATAATTTAGCATATTATTCCAATGCTAGCCTCGCTTCCTGTTAAGGCAAAGGCTGATTTCAAGGTTTTACTGCTAACCTACAAAATATTACATGGGGTTGCCCCTACCTATGTTTCCGATTTGGTCATACCTACATGTATGCTACAGTCACAAGACGCAGGCCTCCTTACTGTCCCTAGAATTTCTAAGCAAACAGCTGGAGGCAGGGCTTTCTCCTATAGAGTTCCATTTTTATGGAATGGTCTGCCTATCCATGTGAGAGACGCAGACTCGGTCTCAACCTTTGTGATCTTCCTGTCCGGGTTTGTGCCCCCTCGGGTTCGTACCGTGGGGGAGATCTTCGTGGGCTATACTCGGCCTTGTCTCAGGGTAGTAGGTTGGTGGTTGAAGATATCCCTCTAGTGGTGTGGGAGCGGTGCTTTGGCAAGTGTGTGGAGTTATATCCTGTCTGTTTGGCCCTGTCCGGGGGGTATCGTCGAACAGGGCCACAGTGTCTCCCGACCCCTCCTGTCTCAGCCCCCAGTATTTATGCTGCAATAGTTTATGTGTCGGGGGGCTAGGGTCAGTCTGTTATATCTGGAGTATTTCTCCCGTCTTATCCGGTGTCCTGTGTGAATTTACAGATGAAGTCGAATGTCAACCACTGCACAAATTTCTTGCTAACAAACTATAGTTTTGGCAAGTTGGTTAGGACATCTACTTTGTGCATGACACAAGTAATTTTTCCAACAATTGTTTACAGACAGATTCTTTCACTTATAATTCACTGCATCACAATTCCAGTGGGTCAGAAGTTTACATACACTAAGTTGACTGTACCTTAAAACAGCTTGGAAAATTCCAGAAAATGATGTAATGGCTTTAGAAGCTTCTGATAGGCTAACTGACGTAATTTGAGTCAATTGGAGGTGTACCGGTGGATGTATTTCAAGGCCTACCTTCAAACTCAGTGCCTCTTTGCTTGACATCATGGGAAAATCAGAAGAAATCAGCTAAGACCTCAGAAGGAAAATTGTAGACAAATCTGGTTCATCCTTGGGAGCAATTTCCAAATGCCTGAAGGTACCACGTTCATCTGTACAAACAATAGTGCGCAAGCATAAACACCAAGGGACCACGCAGCCATCATACCGCTCAGAAAGGAGACGTGTTCTGTCTCCTAGAGATAAACGTACTTTGGTGCGAAAAGTGCAAATCAATCCCAGAACAACAGCAAAGGACATTGTGAAGATGCTGGAGGAAACAGGTACAAAAGTATCTATATGCACAGTAAAACGGTTCCAATATCAGCAAGGAAGAAGCCACTACTCCAAAACCACCATAAAAAGCCAGACAACAGTTTGCAACTGCACATGGGGACAAATATCATACTTTTTGGAGAAATGTCCTCTGGTCTAATGAAACAAAAATATAACTTTTTGGTCATAATGACCATTGTTATGTTTGGAGGAAAAAGGGGGAGGCTTGCAAGCCGAAGAACACTGTCCCAACCGTGAAGCACGGGGGTGGTAGCATCATGTTGTGGGGGTGCTTTGCTGCAGGAAGAACTGGTGCACTTCACAAAATAGATGGCATCATGAGGGTGAAAAATTGTGTGGATATTTTGAAGCAACATCTCAAGACATCAGTCAGGAAGTTAATGCTTGGTCGCAAATGGGTCTTCCAAATGGACAAGCATAGTTGTGGCAAAACTTCTTACGGACAACAAAGTCAAGGTATTGGAGTGGCCACCACAAAACCCGGACCTCAATCCTATACCAAATACTAATTGAGTGTATGTAAACTTCTGACCCACTGGGAATGTGATGAAAGAAATAAAAGCTGAAATCATTCTCTCTTCTATTATTCTGACATTTCACATTCTTAAAATAATGTGGTGATCCTAACTGACCTAAAACAGGTACATTTTACTGGGATTAAATGTCAGGAATTGTGAAACTGAGTTTAAATGTATTTGGCTAAGGTGTATGTAAACTTCTGACTTCATCTCTCTCTCTCTCTCTCTCTCTCTCTCTCTCTCTCTCTCTCTGTCTCTCTGTCTCCGAGGTGCTGACCTGTTGCACCCTCTACAACCACTGTGATTACTATTGTCTGACCCTGCTGGTCATCTATGAACGTTTGAACATCTTGGCCATGTTCTGTTATAATCTCCACCCGCCTCAGCCAGAAGAGGCCACCCCTAAGAACCTGGTTCCTCTCTAGGTTTCTTCCTAGGTTCTGGTCTTTCTAGGGAGTTTTTCCTAGCCTGCTTCTACATCTGCATTGCTTGCTGTTTGGGGTTTTAGGCTGGGTTTCTGTACAGCACTTTGTGACATTAGCTAATGTAAAAAAGGCTTTATAAATACATTTGATTGATTGATTGATTGATTGATTGATGGTAAGCCATAAAAATGTTTGTTGACCAAATGTCAAACTCACTCATTGACCTTCATTGCTTGCTTGCTTGGTTGGCGAAAAAAACACCATCTGCTAGAGAAGACAGATTTTGGGCCGAGTTGGGCCTCTCGCTTCGCCTCTTCCTCTTTGATTATATTGACATGATATTTGAGTGACCGCTCTAACAATGGAAATACATGTCCTCAAAGATGGAAGGCAGGTGAGATCAGGTGGGACCATTCTAGCCAATGAGAGGGTAGATACTCGTGGGCCATAGAGTTAGAGGGCTAATCTTTGTATCTGCCATTATATTGTATGTGGCGTCCTCCTCCTTTTTAAAGTAATACATTTTCTTCTTCATTGGCTGATTGCTCCCATCTCATGGAATCCCGACCCAGTTGACTACTTTAAAATGGTGGAAGCCTTCAATGGCAATGTTGATGCTAAAACAGGTTATATCCATTATGAGTCCTCCATCTATCTCTATGACAACAGGAACAACTCTGATATAAAATTGTTTTTGGGTAGGTAGCAGAAATGCCACCTGCGTCCACTATTATCAGTGCATTCTTAACAACCTAACCATTACAAAACCTCAAAAACATTTTCCCCTTTCAATTAAGACCTAGACAACCAGGTGATGGGAGTTCCTTACTAATTAGTGACCTTAATTCATCCATCAAGTACAATGGTGGACTGGGAAGAACTTGAGAGGGTGGCCGGAAAAAGAAAATGCACACACCACTACGAAGGGTTTGGATTTAAATCAGCTGGGTAAGAACAAGATGTATGTCAGAAGATGGATAGCATTATCACGAGGAGACATATACTTAGATTACAGTGGCAGAATGGAGGAAAAAAGAGAGGCAGAGGAGGTCAGAGAGAACGGGAAGAAGAGGGTGAGCCTGAATTGGTTAAAAATGGAGAATGGTAGAAAGTGTAAGTAGAGTGAACTGTATGCCAGATCGAAGACGAGTGAGTGAGGTGAGTGAAGTATTGGAGGTGGTAGGTGTATTGGAGGTGGTAGGTGTAGTAATGGAGGTGGTAGGTGTGGTGAAGTTCTCAGAGCCTGAGGCTTGCACCGAGGGTCAGGATAAAGATGAGTTTGTGATGATAGGAGTGTCATTTTGTGAAAAAGTGGACCCTTGCCTCTTGGCTGATCCATTTGTGGTTTCAGGGTGGGTGAAAACAATGATGGGTGCTGTGGAATTGGTGAAGGTAACCAGAAGTGGACTTGTAATAGTTGTTTGTGTTTCTGCTGGTCAGAGGGAGCAGGCGCTCCGCGTTAAACAAATGGGGACCAGAGATGTAAGGAGTGATTACTGGGGTAGTGGTAAATGTGAAAGTTCACCAATTTGAAGGGGAAGATTCCCGGTGTTTGTGATGCTTGTCATTTGGTGCAACGCAGACAGGGTGGCGTGAGTGGTGAAACAGAAGAGTCGTCTGCTCTTTTGAGTTTTGATGTTGAGTCTTTACCAGACAAAGTGATGTTAGGATATATAAGTATGAGCTTTTGTGCTGAATACATTACGTTTTTACAGGTGTCAAGCTTATGTGGCAGCAGTGTGTAGGAGGAGGTTCCTAGGTTTGAGAAGTGTGCAGAAGGGCATGAGACAAAGCAATGTGTAGCATTGGGGAAAGTATTGGTATGTGTTAATTGTAGGGGTGTTAATTGTAGGGGTGCCCATGGGGCTGGGGATCAGAAATGTCCCGTGCAAGAGAGACAGGTTGAGGCTTCCAGGGTTAGAGTATTGCAGAAGTTGTCGTATGCTGAGGCAGTGAAGAAAGTAGAGGAAAATGGGTCAAGGGGGAGGGATCCTGAGAGGAGTGGTGTGAGTAATAGATATTTATCAGTACAGAGGGATAGGCCAACAAGTGATACATGCTTCAGTAAGATTACATTTATAGCTATGGTTATCAACTGTACTGCAGGGATGGAATGTATGTTGCAGAAAACTGAGGATGTGGCGGCAGCTACAGAGAGCTATTTGCGAGACTTAACGTCAGAAGAGTTACAGGGTGTGTTGAGTTGTGGTGTCCTGTCCTTTCAGGCTGTTGGCCTGAAGTAGGACTAGATGGATTTAAATAGGTGGATTGAGATGTTTTTAGTGAGTGTAGGGTATTTGTTTATTTTTTATTTTTTTCCAAGCAAAGTATAAGGGAGTTACTCCAGTCTAGTAGGTGGCGGTAATGCAACACTTATTGGATGCCAACCTCTGTTAAATCTCATCAAAGAAAAAGAAGGGAAGAACTTCCTGCTCGAAGGAAGATGGACGTTGGCGGTAAGATGGTGGACAGGAAAAAAAGGAGGAACGTGAAAAATATGAGTAAATATGGAGTGGGGGATTGCACAAGCCTTCTGGAAGATATGATGAAGGAGAAAATGCCCCGACAAGAAAAAAGGAGAAAAGTGGATAATGTTTTGAGTGAATATGGAACGGAGGATTACACAGAACAGAACAAGAGCGACAGAAGGAAATTTAACGTGACAAGAGTGAGGATTAATTAACTGCGCTGGAATGTGTAGTGATGACCGCAGAGAAGGAGCTGAGTGTAAAGGAAAGCGGTGGGGTGAGGAAGGTTGTCGCCAAGTGCAAAAAAGAGGGATACGTGCTCTAGTAACTTAGAGATGTAACCTGACGAGCGTGAGGATACTTGTTGAGTCAGGTGCGGTGAGGACCGTTGAGTTTGAGCCTCTTCCTGATAATGACAAGGATGATTCTGGCCCAGTGGGAGTGAGATTTGTGGAGAGAATGGATCCTTGTTTTCTGGCTGATCCATATGTGGTGTCAGGTTGGGTGGAGAAGAGGTTGGGGACTGTTGAGTCGGTGAAAGTAACTCAAATGGGCTCATGATGATTTACTGTGATTCTTCTGTCCAGAGGGAATGGCGCTGTGACTTGTTTTTCTCTTCAGAGCAGGGCGCCGTTGGAAGGAGTGGTAACGTGGGGTGGCATTAAGTGTTGAGGAGGATCAGCTGAAATGGAAGATTCCTGGTATCTGTGATGCCCTGCGTTTGGTGCGACGTGGACCCAGTGGAGTGCGTGGTGAAATGGAGAAGACCGACAAGGTCAAGTTAGGATGTGTCAGTTATCCAAAAATACTACAGTGTTTTTGGTCCAAGCTTATGGTCATGTTGCAGCAGTGTCTAGGAGGGAGATTCCTAGATGTGTGAAGTGGGCATGAGATGAAGGAATATGTAGTATCGGTGGAGAAAGTTGTATGTGTTAGCTGTGTGGCTGGAGATTGGAGGTGTCCAGTGATAGAAATGCAGGTTGAGGTTGCCAGTGTCAGAGTAGCACTGAAAATGTCGTATGCTGAAGCAGTGAAGAGCAATAGAGAGTAATGGGAATAATATCTGCTTCAGTAAGGTGAGTTTCTTAGCATCCATAGCCAGTCACAGAAAGTCGTGGTGGCAGCTGCAGAGAAGTACTGCAAATAAATTGTAGAGGGTGTTGAATGGGGTGTTGAATATTTTTTTCTTTACCTTTATTTAACTAGGCATGTCAGTTTAAGAACAACTTCTTATTTACAATGATGGCCAAACCTGGACGACATCCATATGTTGCATTACTGCCCCCAACTGAACTATAATAAAGAGCCATTACACTTTGTGATACGAAATGAGAACCGGGAAAATAAACTAAACAAAAAATATACATGTATTTTAATTACCCTACCAACTAACCCTATACTCATTAAAACCCATCACCTTATTTCACTACTTTAACCCTCTCTGATCCTACCCCAGGCCAACAACCTGAGTGGACTGGACACTGCCACAGAACACACACTGTGACTCTTCTGAAGTCAAATCTCCTACCCACAAGTACTGTTTTTAGAATGAGATGTCAGAAAATCATGGGCATTAATATGGAGTTGGTCCCACCTTTGCTGCTATAACAGCCTCCACTTTTCTGGGAAGGTTTTCCACTAGATGTTGGAACATTGCTGTGGGGACTTGCTTCCATTCAGCCACAAGAGCATTAGTGAGGTTAGCACTGATGTTGGGTGATTAGGCCTGGCTCGCAGTCGTCGTTCCAATTCATCCCAATGGGGTTGAGGTCAGGGCTCCTTGCAGGCCAGTCAAGTTCTTCCACATCGATCTCGACAAACAATTTCTGTATGTACCTCGCTTTGTGCATGGGGACATTGTCATGCTGAAACAGGAAAACTGTTACCCAAATCTGTTACCACAAAATTGGAAGCACAGAATCGTTGAGGACATACAAAAAAAAATTCTCGCTACAGCACTCGTTGGTCCCATTCCGTGAGCTTGTGTGGCCTACCACTTTCATGGCTGAGCTGTTGCTGCTCCTAGACGTTTCCACTTCAAAAGGGCAGTTGACTGGGACAGCTCTAGCAGGGCAGAAATTTGATGAACTGACTTGTTGGAAAGGTGGCATCCTATGATGGTGCAATGTTGAAAGTCACTGAGCTCTTCAGTACAGGCCATTCTACTTCCAATGTTTGTCTATGGAGATTTCATGGCTGTGTGCTCTATTTTTTTGTATATACCTGTATATACCTGCAACGATTGTGGCTGAAATAGCCTAATCCACTAATTTATAGGGGTGTCCACATACTTTTGTAGTGTATTTTCTGTCATTTACGTTCCATTTCTGAGGTACAGTTGATAACCCTTGCTGTGAACGCTAAGAAGCCAAACTTACTGAAGCATATATCACTCATTGGTCTATCCCTCTGTGCTGGCACAGATCTACTATTCACAGGGATCCTCTCAGAATTCCTCACCCTTGATCCATCCTCTACTTTCTTCACTGCCTCAGCATACGACACCTTCTGCACTACTCTGACTCAACCTACCTCAACCTGCCTCTCTCGCACCGGACACTTCCAATCCCCAGCATCATATGCACCCTTACAGTTGATTGACCCACACCATTTTATCCACCGAAACTACACAATCATCTGTCTCATGAGTCCTGCACACTTCCCACATGTTGGAATCTCCCTCCTACACTGCATGACCATAAACATTTGCACCTGAAACAGAGCAGTGGATTCAACAGAAAAGCTCTAACAGGAAAACTGATATATCCTAATATGACCTTGTGACTCCTCTGTTTCACTCCCACACTCACCATCAGGTCTGCGTCGCACCAAACGGCAGGCGTCATAAACATCAGGAATCTTCAACTTCAATGCTCCACCTCCACACTTAACGCTACCCCAGAAATCACTCCTTTCAATGGTGCCCTGTTCCTAAGAGCAAAGGAAGAATCAGATCTTGACCTAAGTTACGTGACAGAGCACCCACTCTCTCTGGTCAGAAGAAGGAAAAAAGGGGGGAAAGTCCATTACAGGTTACCTTCACTGATTCAACTGCATCCAACTCCTTTTCTACCCACTATGAAACTACAAATGGTTATCCCCTGTCCCCACAGTAGGCATTTTTGCCTCTTGCCAGGCTTTTTGTTATTGTAAATATGAATGTGTTAATTAACTAGCCTGGTTAAATAAAGGTGTAAAAAATAATCATTTTTACCAGGAATTGTTAGCAAAGGTAAGAGAGGGCGCGATGTTAGCTGTCTCACTAGAAAGCTTATGAAATGAATCTCATCATGTTTGTAATGTAATATTTTGTATTGGAACTCTGTATTTTGTATTCTACAATAAATGGGAACATCACTCAAATAAAGATCTTTCTATGCTATGTGGACAGGTCAGGAACTGCTCTCAACATGTCCCAATAGCGTTTCATAGGGAATCGAAAGTAATTAATGTTCATTCAGCAAAGTTTCTTTGTAAGTGCCTCTGATACACCAATAATACTTATTCAAACTTACCAATAGTGCTTTGAATAACCACAAAATACATGAGCATTTGTCTGACAATACAGTACTGAAATGACAACAGAAGGATGAGGAAAAAATTGTTGGCCTTGTCTTTGTATGAATCAGGAGGAGTGCTATTTAGAAACAGCCACACGAGGGCAGTATTACCTACATTATGTGTGGTGCAGAAACTCCTCTGCCGAAGGCTAACTGGAAAACTGACGTGCAAGGACCATGCATTTAATATACTGTTAGTTTCCATAAATTATTTGACAGCCACAGTGTTTTGGTCACTGCTCGTGTGTTTACTGTTTCTGTTAACTTGTGGATGTCTATATTCTGTTTGCATATTTTGTCTGTTGCCGGCAGCAACACTTCACTGAGTTAAAATCCGGGTAAATGTACTTGGTGAATAAAGTGATTCTGATATATCTATCAACAATCAATAGTCTCTCTCATTATTTGGGATTTTCTTTCTCTGCACAAGATGAAGATGCTGTGCAATTATGTTGGCTAGTCCTTGACTTTTTCACTATATTCAGACTGTGAGCTATTGTCCAATGGGCAACCTTTGATGCCTTTTTCATGTTGCTCATACATAACTCACATAATACATAATCACTCTTTGTGAGACAGAGGTCAGGGGTTATGTATTTCCTTACTCTTCAGGTTTATATTAAAATGTACAGAATTCATTACAGAATTCATTACATAATTCAACCCAGCCCCTCTGCCCCTTTTTATCCAATTCTCAATGTATTATTTTTTTTTTACTGCTGTCTAATAGGCTACTAACTATAGTACTACTTTTACTTCCCCAAATTGGAAGATATCATGCTATTTTTATTTCCTTATTCACACTTAATTTTTCTCTTTGCTGAGGTGTCGGCCTACCCTCAGCCCAAACATTGAACACCAAATAAACATACAACAATATAAGCAGGCCTTTCACTGTCATCATACATACATACATATGTATGAGACGTAAAATGATTTGAGCCCTTTGAGCGTTAGCTTGTCAACTCTCAGAAGCGGCACATCAGTGTTGTTGTGAAGGCATCAAGGTGTTCCGAAACAAGGTTTCCTCCCCTCTTGTCACAGGTACCGGCTCATTAGTGGCAAATCATCTCTCTGACATTTGTGTTGTACCCTGCTATATAGCATCTCCCTCTCTGTGGAGAGATGATATCACATCAAAGCAAAACAGATCTGTTTGTTCAGAGATACGAGACGACTTGACGAGGTAGGTACAGATATATGCAGCTAATAATATCAATATACACACACACAAACACACAGTGATTTATGCTTGCTAGATGATAGCTATCTGGGAGGAGGGGAGCACATGGAACATTTGACTAGTCCCAACTTTAATTTTTTTGTGTAGAATCAGTTGATTCATATTTTTTTTGACCAGTCAAAGCTAATACAACAGTCATGTAATAAACATGTAGACATTGGTAGGCTTCATCAATGGCATGAAGAGAGAAAACCAAGGAACAACACCTTGAGGGAGAGCACAAGGACAGTGAAATGCCTTTCTTGCAAGCTCCAAACCCAACAAAGTCGGAAGTTTACATACACCTTAGCCAAATGCATTTAAACTCAGATTATCACAATTCCTGACATTTAATTCTAGTAAAAATTCCCTGCCTTAGGTAAGTTAGGATCACCACTTTATTTTAAGAATGTGAAATGTCAGAATAATAGAAGAGATAATTATTTATTTCAGCTTTAATTTCTTTCATCACATTCCCCGGTGATCAGAAGTTTACATACACTCAATTAGTATTTGGTAGCATTGCCTTTAAATTGTTTAACTTGGGTTAAACCTTTCGGGTAGCCTTCCACAAGCTTCCCACAATAAGTTGGGTGAATTTTGGCCCATTCCTCTTGACAGAGCTGGTGTAACTGAGTCAGGTTTGTAGGCCTCCTTGCTCGCACACACTTTTTCAGTTCTGCCTACAAATGTTCTATGGAATTGAGGTCAGGGTTTCGTGATGGCCACTCCAATACCTTGACTTTGTTGCCCTTAAGCCATTTTGCCACAACGTTGGAAGTATGCTTGGGGTCATTGACCATTTGGAAGACCCATTTGCGACCAAGCATTAACTTCCTGACTGATGTCTGAGATGTTGCTTCAAAATATCCACACAATTTTTCACCCTCATGATGCCATCTATTTTGTGAAATACACCAGACCCTCCTGCAGCACCCCCACAACATGATGCTGCCACCTCCATGCTTCACGGTTGGGATGGTGTTCTTCGGGCTTGCAAGCCTCCCCCTTTTTCCTCCAAACATAATGATGGTCATTATGGCCAAACAGTTCTATTTTTGTTTCATCAGACCAGAGGACATTTCTCCAAAACGTACGATCTTTGTCCCCATGTGCAGTTGCAAACTGTACTCTGGCTTTTTTATGGTGGTTTTGGAGCAGTGGCTTCTTCCTTGCTGAGCGGTCTTTCAGGTTATGTCGATATAGGACTAATTTGACTTTGTATATCGATACTTTTGTACCTGTTTCCTCCAGCATCTTCACAAGGTCCTTTGCTGTTGTTCTGGGATTGATTTTTACTTTTCGACCCCAAAATACGTTAA
The DNA here is from genome assembly GCF_013265735.2 of Oncorhynchus mykiss. NCBI lineage: Eukaryota > Metazoa > Chordata > Actinopteri > Salmoniformes > Salmonidae > Oncorhynchus > Oncorhynchus mykiss. The sequence goes on along the minus strand of NC_048569.1, from coordinate 77,404,536 downwards.
TCTCTAGGAGACAGAACACATCTCGGCTGCATGGCCCCATGGTGTTTATACTTGCGTACTATTATTTAAACAGATGAACGTGGTACCTTCAGGCATTTGGAAATTGCTCCCAATGATGAACCAGACTTGTGGAGGTCTACAATTTATTTTCTGAGGTCTTGGCTGATTTCTTCTGATTTTCCCATGATGTCAAGCAAAGAGGCATTGGGTTTGAAGGTAGGCATTGAAATACATCCACAGGTACACCTCCAATTGACTCAAATTATGTAAATTAGCCTATCAGAAGCTTCTAAAGCCATTACATAATTTTCTGGAATTTTCCAAGCTGTTTAAAGGCACAGTCATCTTAATGTATGTAAACTTCTGACCCACTGGAATTGTGATACAGTGAATTATAAGTGAAATAATCTGTCTGTAAACAATTGTTGTAAAAATTATTGCACAAAGTAGATGTCCTAACCGACTTGCCAAAACTATAGTTTGTTAACAAGACATTTGTGGAGTGGTTGAAAAATGAGTTTTAATGACTCCAACCTAAGTGTATGTAAACTTCCAACTTCAACTGTAAATGCAGCACAAAAAATAACAAAGTAGAACAAAAACACACAAGAAATAAGAAGCACACGAGAAAGTAAGAAGCTATAAACAGGGTCAATTCCAATAACATATTTACAATGTGCAGGGATACTGGAGTTATAGAGGTAAAAATGTATAGGGGTAAGGTGACTAGGCATCAGGATATACTTGTACTTGTAACCGAAAGGTTGCAAGATCGAATCCCCAAGGTAACAATCTGTCGTTCTGCCCATGAACAAGGCAGTTAACCCACTGTTCCTAGGCCATCATTGAAAATAAAATACGAATTTGTTCTTTAACTGACTTGCTATGAGGGAAAATAAATATACAGTGAGCTCCAAAAGTATTGGGACAGTGACATTTGTTGGTGTTGTTTTGGCTCGGTACTCCAGCACTTTGGATTTGAAATGATACAATGACTATGAGGTTAAAGTGCAGACTGTCAGCTTTAATTTGTGGGTATTGTCATCCATATCAGGTGAAAGATTTCAAAATTACAGCACAGTTTGTACAAAGTCCCCCATTTTAGGGGACCAAAAGTTTTGAGACAAGTTCACTTATATGTGAGTGAGAAAGTTACAGACTGGGCTGTCCGCACCAACCTCTGTAGGACCATGCAGCCGAGGGCGGTGCTGTTGCCATACCACAGCTGTATAACTTTTTGAGGATTTGAGAGCCCATGCCAAACCTTTTCAACTTCCTGAGGGGGAAGTCATTACAACTAATGACTTATTATGTGTTGAGTTTGAAAAAATAAAACAACGATAACAACATTGGAAAATGCTGCTTATAAAGGGAACGAAACATTATCATTTTAATATGACTTATTAATCATTATTAAACCCAATAATAACAATACTATTTAATTATTTTCATAGTTCAATTAGCCTATACTGTGTTTGCCTAAAGTCGTAATGTGCAATCTGTTTGAACCATAATTATACTTTCACTGGAATGACAGCAGCAACTGTCTGCTCTTCTCCAATGAAAACCAATCTGTTGACTTATGTAGCTAGCTAATTTACCTCGCAGCCTCCTCCCACCACAAGACCAACCCTCAAAATGTAGTGCCTCGTGAAAACGGAGATAGGTATTTAAAACGTTTAAGCAATAGTAGTGGACTCACTATTCATAAACTCGGCAATTTCTGTAACCTGACATCTAACGTTGTTTTCCAAGGACGTGGAGGGGGTTTTCCAGGAAAGGATACATATCGCATCCATTCGAACCACTGCAAGGCAAGCAAGCTACAATTTACAACAAAGTTTACTTTGAGATTCCTGGATATTCTGCATGGTACGTCAGAGTTCTTCTTTAAGCGTTAAACGTTGTGAAACATGTTATACTAGCGTACAGAAAGAAAAGTTACATTAGGCCTACATAGTAATTGTTTTATGAAAATAATGTATGTGTTTATCATCTGCATGTTTTACTGAACATCTCTGGGATAAATAATTGCTGTGTCCCCTCCCCTGCTCACAACCCCGCACTGCAAGGATGCAAAATAGTGCACAGAATATGAACATCCCTGCCGGTCAGCAGAATATGTCTGATATTCTGTGATAGGCTGTATTGTTGCAAGTGACAGAACAAACAATGACATGTTCTTCCAATGCACACACAATAGTTATTCGGATAAACCGTGATGAACTTCAGCATTTTGTTTTCCCTCTTATCAACTTTAATGACGTCCTATGCTTTCCTGACTGAACAACTATCCCAAAAGCTATTTGCAATCGTAAGATTCTGAGTATATTGAAGCTGTCAAGCTCTCAAAACCAAACACGCATGGCCAGTTGCATGGTCCTTGCGCACACCTACAGCTACCCATCACCCCTCGATTAGTGTCAGCATTGTTGCTTTTAATATGCAACTGGTTTATAACTGTTTATAACTAACTAAATTAATAAATATTCACATTGGATAATTGATTTCAATAATTTATTATAACATTGTAAATAGTAAACAGTAATGCAGGCTTATGTATTAGGCTATTTATTTGTGCAACCTGATGTAGACAACATGGTCAGAGGATCACTGGTGGGAAGGAACTTTAACATTACACAACTGACCTGCCAGATATCACACCTTAGTGCTGAACATCACTTTGCTGTATGATTTTGTTTTGTATCTCTGCCTTAAACAACTTCAAGTTGTGTTCCAGTGTGGCATCACTGATGTGAAAGCAAAGCATGATACCAAACTGTCTACAGCAATTTCTGAAAGGATGTGCATTTTTTTTTACCATCATGATTTATACATTTGCAGTATGTACCTATCTTCCTTTAGTTTGAGTTCTCTGTAATTTTTTCAGATTTAGTTCTGCAATTCTGTCATTTTAGGAGCCGTTTTCAGAAACCTTTGATGCATTATAATACTGTTATTGACTTGGTAAAAGTAGATATAACTGTTTACCTTGTTATGATGAAAGAATAGCAGATTTATACAGTAGTATGTCTGATATGGGACAAGTAATAATTAATGTAGTTATAAAACACGAGCTGAAAAAAAGCTTTAGATTACAGATCTGTGTCAGAAAGCTATTTGAATTGCTTTCTAAATACTTGCTTTAGAGATTTCCTAGGAGGATTGTTGTTTGGCAGCCTTGTAGGGCAAGGTAGGCAGAGTCTGGGGCATGATAGGCTATGTTAAGCTTGATGGCAGCTGTAGTGTTGTGCACATTTTTAATAGCTATATATTTGATATCTGGTCTTGTGCCTGTGTTTAGTAGCCGAGGTAAGGGCTTGTACCTTATTCCATGGTGTCAGAAGTAGGGAGACGGGTGAGAGATCTGTAAGTCATGCCTTAGGTGAGGTGAATAAAACACACAAGGTGAGGCTGAGCATAATATGATATCAAATCAAACCTAAAGATGCCCTCAGTCTCAATATCAGTGAATAACTGAACTGACTCAGAGAGAAAGAAAAGCAGGACCAGGGAATATGCATGTTGATATGTACTCAGTTGTTGTGACTCACTCATATAGATCACACATGCTGATGACATTCAAGTGTATGAGCAGAGAGTCTGGCTCTGTGTTTGAGGAGATTGTGTGTGCATATGGATTGACTTACTCAGGGGTCAGTGCACATATGGTTGGGGAGAGTGAGTAGCTCTTCAGTCCCAGTCACTATATTAAGTAATCAGTATGTGTTTGTGTTCACACACAAACATTTACATTCCATTCCAGAGCAACTTACAGTAGTGAGTACATACATTTGTGTACTGGTTTCCCTCAGGGTTTGACCCCACAACCCTGGCATTGCAAGTGCCATGCTCTACCAACTGAGCCACACAGGAGTACACCACACAGGCATGCACACAGGCATGCACACAGGCATGCACACACACACACAGACAGAGAGAGAGAGAGAGAGCTAGTCAATACATGCATCCCTAGTGTGCATCCCTTGCATTGACACGTGGCGTCTCACTTCCACAAGAGGAGATGTGGGGAGGGAAGATTGGTCTCTTCTGGACAAGCACATTGTTTATTATAAACAACAGTAGTTACTCTGCATCATCGGTGTCTTATACAGTTGAGAAACATAACTTTGTTTAGACTGAACAAGCCAGCCTACACTCTTTTTAAAAATGTATTATTATTAGTATTATTTGACCCCTTTTTCTCCCCAATTTCATGGTATCCAATTGGTAGTTACAGTCTTGTCTCATCGCTGCAACTCTCTTATTGACTCGGGAGAGCCGTGCGTCCTCCGAAACACAAACCAGCCAAGCCGCACTACTTCTTGACACAATGCCCACTTAACCCGGAAGCCAGCCGCGCCAATGTGTTGGAGGAAACACCCTACACCTGGCGACCGTGTCAGCGCGCACTGCACCCAGTCCGCCACACAAGTCGCTAGTGCGCAATGGGACAAGGACATCCCTGCCGGCCAAACCCTCCCCTAACCTGGACGACGCTGGGCCAATTGTGCGCCACCCCTTGGGTCACCCGGTCGCGGCTGGATGTGACAGAGCCTGGACTCGAACCAGGATCTCTAGACCACTGCGCTACTCGGGAGGCCAGCCTGGACTCTTAGAAAAAATGGTTCCATAAGTGTTCTTCAGCTGTCCCCATAGAATAACCCTTTTTGGTTCCATGTAGAACCCTCTGTGGAAAGGGTTTTTACATAGAACCCAAAAGGGTTATACCTGGAACCAAAAGGGTTCTACTTTGAACCAAAAAGTGTTCTTATAATTACAACCACAGAACCGTTTTAGGTTCTAGATAGCACCTTTTTTTTCTAAGAGTGTACTTCATTCAGTGAACTATTGAAATGAGAGCAGCCAGATTAGTGTCATTTTAGGTTATGAAGCTTCTCAATTTCTTATTGCAAAAACAGAACTCATATTCTGGATGGGTAGTTGTCCAGATGGACTAAGGAACTGAGAAGAGGTGGTTGGAGACGCTCATTCAGACACATTAGCTGCATTTAATAGGTGATTTATACTTGACCCGGCGTAAGAGTAGCAGAGCATGCAAGTCACTGGTCTCTGGGTGGTTTGCGGCCAGCACTGGACATCCTTCATTAGACAGCTTTTCCCTTTGTTAGATAGGAGGGACTTACAGTGGGGCAAAAAAAGTATTTAGTCAGCCACCAATTGTGCAAGTTCTCCCACTTAAAAAGATGAGAGAGGCCTGTAATTTTCATCATATTCATCATGATGAAAATTACAGGCCTCTCTCGTATTTTTAAGTGGGAGAACTTGCACAATTGATGGCTGACTAAATACTTTTTTGCCCCACTGTATAATAGCCCTTTTTAACACTTTTGATTAATAATTGTAATAATTTTGCATTAGATGTGACTAGGGGCCATATGTATCAAGTGTCTCAGTATAGGAGTGCTAGAATCAGTTTTGCCTTTTAGATTACAATTCACAAGTTTACATGGTTGGGGGACTAATCCTAGATCAGCACTCCTACTCCTAGATGCTTGCTACATACGACCACAGTACTAAATTCATTAATCTCAGTTTATCTTAAGCCCTGAATGCTGATTGGCTGACAGCCGTGCTATACTAGCCCGTATACCATGGGAATGACAAAACAATTATTTTTACTGCTCTAATAATGTTGGTAACCAGTTTATAATAGCAATAAGGCACCTCGGGGGTTTGTGGTATATGGCCAATATACCACGGCTAAGGGCTGTGTCCAGGCACTCTGCGATGCGTTGTGCCTAAGAACAGCCCTTAGCCGTGGCATATTGGCCATATACCACACCCCTCGTGCCTTATTGCTTAAGTAAACAATTCTGCCTCGTTTCCTGGATTCAGGATAAGGCTGCTGCGCTTTGGAAACCATGTTGCATTTACGGTCCCTCCTACGCTGCAATAGTGTAGAGTACCTAATAGCTACTTATTATGTTCAGTCTGGGGTCTGCAGTGTCTCTAATGGGTTTTCCAGACCAGCTTGGAGTGAAATGGAAGCTCTGCTTGGACGGACGGCTAGAGTTAAAAGAGAAGTCACATGAGGTGATCCTACTGTTGCAGCAACAAAAAGTCAGTCAGTTTCTTGCATCAGTTTGAATCAGGGGAGAACGACTGCCCTCTCATTGAAGTTGCGGTAGTTCAAGGCCGACCGTGGTACTGTAGGCATTGTTAGCAGCAAACAGGATCCCCCATTATAGTGAATGGAAAAATCAGTATATACACATGTCAGTATATACACACAAAAGTGCTTTATTTGTTTTGTGAAACCTAAACCTCAATAGAACTAATATGAGCTGGCAGAGTGAAAAATGGCTTAAAATATAGCCAGTTTTTTTCGTGATTACTTCAAAACTACGGCAAGCAGTTGGGGCAGATGGTAATATTATGAGACTGGGCTCCACGGCGGATGCAATGAACTAGTTTTTATCAGAATTTTTTTTTTTTTTTTTTTAAGTTCATGTGTCCAGCCTACTGGTGGCATGCCTGGTGGGGTAAGTGTGTGTGTGTCAGTGCTTTGTGTAAGTTGACTAGGAAAACAATGTGGAATTTCCAACACATTAATGTTTCTTATAAAAACAAGAAGCGATGCAGTCAGTCTTCCCTCATCTCCTAGCTAGCCTGCAACGCCACTTCCTGGAGTAGCTCAAACTGCGAATGTTATGTCTCCACGAGATGCCATCTTAACTTACTTAATTTGGCTTCAATGCGCTATTGAGTCTTCACATAGCCTTAACCTTGTTCGCAACACCTGCAAAACAAAGGTCATGTGATTTGGAAGAATGCCCCTCTCCCTACAGGTGTGATTACTACCTCTGAGGGTTTAGAGCTTGAGGTAGTCACCTCATACAAGTACTTGGGAGTATGGCTAGACGGTACACTGTCCTTCTCTCAGCACATATCAAAGCTGCAGGCTAAAGTTAAATCTAGACTTGGTTTCCTCTATCTTAATCGCTCCTCTTTCACCCCAGCTGCCAAACTAACCCTGATTCAGATGACCATCCTACCCATGCTAAATTACAGAGATGTAATTTATAGATCAGCAGGTAAGGATGCTCTCGAGCGGCAAGATGTTCTTTACCATTCGGCCTTCAGATTTGCCACCAATGCTCCTTATAGGACAAGTCACTGCACTCCGTTTACTATCTCCGTTTACTATCTATCTCTGTATACCCGTCGCAAGACCCACTGGTTGATGCTTATTTATAAAACCCTCTTAGGCCTCACTCTCCCCTATCTGAGATATCTACTGCACCCCTCATCCTCCACATACAACATCCGTTCTGCCAGTCACATTCTGTTAAAGGTCCTCAAAGCACACACATCCCTGGTCGCTCGTCTTTTCAGTTTGCTGCAGCTAGCAACTGGATCGAGCTGCAACAAACACTCAACTGAACAGTTTTATCTCCATTTCTTAATTGAAAGACTCAATCATGAACACTCTTACTGACAGTTGTGGCTGCTTTGTATGATGTATTGTTATCTCTACCTTCTTGCCCTTTGTGCTGTTGTCTGTGCCCAATAATGTTTGTACCATGTTTTGTGCTGCTACCATGTTGTGTTGCTACCATGTTGTGTTGTCATGTTGCTGCCATGCTATGTTGTTGTCTTAGGTCTCTCTTTATTTAGTGTTGTGTTGTCTCTATTGTCGTGATGTGTTTTGTCCTATATTTTAAAAATTTTATTTTTGATTTTTTTAAATCCCAGCCCCCGTCCTCACGGGAGGAATTTTGCCCTTTGGTAGGCCACCATTATAATAAAAATGTGTTCTTAACTGACTTGCCTTGCTAAATAAATAAAATAAACATAGGAATTCATGGTGTCACGTGATCGAAGGCTTTGTCCATTCATAATGTAAACAGTCATTGGTTTGAATCCATAGTCCAGACCGATGCAATAACCCTTAGACTGGTTGATTTGACACTTTCATGATAGGCTAGGCCAGTTCTTTTTGTCTCCTGGAAACAATTAGGCCTAATGAACGTGCTTCTGAACCCACTGTGTCTCAACCATCAATCTAAACTCCGGAAGGAAGCAAAAACACTTCAGCACTTTCTCTCATTTCACTCTTCTTGCTCAAGACCACAATCGGTTTCCACTCTGTACTCTGTGTGGTCGCAACACCGTTTAGATCTGGCCTGAACGCTCTGAATTATATCATGTCATTTAGCTTCCCTTTGATATGGAATTTGGCCTATAGTGGAGAATGGAGGGATAGAGTTTACCTCCACTTATGAAAGGGGAAGGGGGGCGTTGGGAAAGGGTCCATCAAATCAAAAAGAGATGGCACTAGCCCCGCGCGCTGCAGTGTAATATTTGTTGTGATCATCCAAAACGACTTTCCAGTCCACACAGCTGCCAGGGTCTGAAAGGCCCTTTGTTCCAGCAGCTGTTTGCACTGTGGAGCTCAGTGATGCACCTTAGCCCGCCTCAGTTCTCATCAGCCCTCGGCTCCCTCTGTCGATGCACCTTAGCCCTCCTCTGTCGATGCACCTTAGCTCTCCTTCCATCTCTTAGGCCTCTATCCACTCCATGCTTCAGAGCACTGCAAAGCACCTTAGGTTGATGATCCTACCGATTCTCGACTTCGGCAGTCTATCACAGTGCCATCCGTTTTGTCACCAAAGCCCCATATACCACCCACCACTGCGACCTGTATGCTCTCGTCGGCTAGCCCTCACTACATATTCGTCGCCAGACCCACTGGCTCCAGGTCGTCTATAAGTCTTTGCTAGGTAAAGCTCCATCTTACCTCAGCTAACTGGTCACGATAACAACACCCACCCATAGCACTCGCTCCAGCAGGTACAGTGGGGAGAACAAGTATTTGATACACTGCCGATTTTGCAGGTTTTCCTACTTACAAAGCATGTAGAGGTCGGTAATTTTTATCATAGGTACACTTCAACTGTGAGAGACATACATAGATCAAGACTGGGCACCGTGTATTCCGTGTTGGCCCTCAACAATGTGAGAGCATACAGAGAGAGGACACCACAATAGTGCTGGCATCTGGCCTGTCAGGACTCTCTGCATTGGGTTCATAATCTGAACGGCCATGCTGCGGTGGTGCATTCCTGTGTGTGCTGCGTTACTGCTCTATTGTTCAGAGAATCCTTTTCTTTTGTAGGGTAATCCTAACAACTCAATGAGCTATGAAAAATCCCTTTCCCTGTTCTAACTGACTAATGCTGTGATAGTGATACTTAGGCAGGCTTACTGTTCACTTATCATTCCACAAATTATTTAAATGTCTTTTAAAGGTGCACTATGCAGAAATCGTGTCGCCATTTCCTGGTTGCTAAAATTCGAATAGTTTGTCTAATTTCAGTTTGTGACAACATAAGCAAGTATAGTGTCGAGAACCATTTATTCCATCTACAAATATTGCATTCAACTGTTTGAAGCTGTTTTACAAAACCGAAAGTAAAAGACACCAAAATGAATCTTAAGAATGGGAAGCATAGAAATAGTGAAGTGGTTGTAATTTTTATCATGTAGGATATGTGTATATTAGAAATTCCTCACATGTGACTCGTAATAAGACTAAGCAATTATCCTATTAAAATGTTTATCTGACTCCATAAAGATCATTCAAATATACGCAAGCATTAGGCAATGAGTTGAAGTTGACTAGCAAGAATTGGTCTGAGAATTGTCCGTATCAAAGGCAGATATTTAATTAACATTGTACAATGAATGGATTACCTTACATGGCAAATCATGAACAAAGAGAAGCCTAGGAAATTAGAATGAATCATGCAACCTTCCTCCATGGAATGGAAATGTAACCTTTCTACCAGCCAAGACCAGCCACCATTGACCAATCAAACGATACCACGTTTACAGTGTAACCTGACCACCAAGGCCCAATCTCCACAGGGTGTCACAGCATTTAAAGGTTTGTCTGGGGAATGAGACCATGAGACAGAATTCCTGAGAGGACAATAAAATTCCTTTGAGAGTAATTTAGAGTTCACCCTGTACAGATACACGTTACCACAGAGATCATACATCCATATAGATAGCATCAGAGTTATCCTCAGTGAACACGTTTTGGATCGATACCAAACATGGATAATTTAGTATTATTCTATCACACTCAATAGTCAGTCCTCTGGATACTTTAACAGAGAGATACATTTTGACCCCTCAGAGGGGGGAAGGGTTGACTAGTCCTTTGGCATGGTCCTTTGTCTTCCTTGTGCTCCTGGACCATTTGCCATGCAACTCCAGGTGTCAGAGAGCACATCAATTAGGGCTGAGCCTACAATAGCACACATAGAACAGACCTACCGCTTCTTAGGCTTGCTTTCAATAACAATGACACATCTATCATTTACATTGCTATGTGAATTTGGTCAGGTCACTCAAAAAGTTACATATTGCAGCTTTAAAACTAAAAAGTAAAATCTGGCCATCATCTGTTGGAAAAAACAAACAGTTTCACCAAAATATAACTGAATAACAACAAAGCCTGTCACCATGTTGAAAAATGTCCCGGATAAATGTTTTATCTCTCCTGGTACCCTAGTGTATGTGCCGTAGCCAACTTTTCTATAGTTGTCAAGCCATGCACATCTTTGGCATGCCAACAAACGGGCACAGAGAGCAGTTGGCTAAAGCTCAAACAGAATTGACCACCAGGCTAATTCTGATGCCTTTTTTTAAAGACTGATTTGACGTGGGGTTGTTGCGTTGTTATAACTGTTTTTGACAAATCAAAGCGTTGAGTTGTAAAAGGTTGAAAAATAACTACAGTATATAAACATTTAATTAAACATAATGGTAAAAAGACAGACGTTTTTAATGAATGATATTATGTTTTATCAGGACATTATATGATCCATTGATTTTGGAGTATTTCTTTTTATTGTGTTAAGATGAGGAAGCAATAGGAATGGAATGAATGCTGTTCCCTGTTTTGGAGGTTGGCTAACATGGTCTGTGGTCTATAGCCTGGTCAAGTTAAAAAGTTCAGCTATGGTCATGCTGATTAGCAGCAAAATCGACCCCACTTGCACTAAGCAGCTTAACCCGGACCCTGCTGGAGGATCCAGTCTTTCCCAACGATCTCAATTAAACTGGGTGAATTACCCCACCCACCCCATAACATGTTCAGAAAACAGTGTTTTCACACCTACTGGCCACCCACCCAGCCATACCTCAACCCTCAGATACCCCTCTTTGACTGACCGTGCATGGGCTGTGGTGGGGTAGGTGGGTGGCCGGTATGGGTACCAAGAACAAGGATCCTAAAAACTCACATGATGTCTAATTAGCCCTATGAGATTAATCCTCCTGATCTCCTAGGCGCTGTCTCCCCTCTCTCCTGTCTTTTCTCATCAGTTCCACAGGGAACTAGATCCTAATGCCCCTTCTGGTACTTACCACGTCTGCGTCCCAAATGGAAGCCTATATAGTGTACTACTTTTGATCAGGGCCCATAGGGCTACGGTCAAAAGTAGTGCACTAAGCAGGGAATAGGGTGCCATTTGGAATTTACACTCTGTCTTACTATTTGGCCATGCTAAACGGTTAGCCACCATGTTTCTCTGTCTCACTCTCTCTCTCTACTCCTGTTCTTTGCAGCAGGAGATCCTGTGAGGTTTCTCTCTACTGACTGACTGTGTGGTGGTAGAAGGGTTGTCCTTGTGAAGAACCAGGAGGAAGGAAGGCCGTCCAGTGGATACATCCTGTCCTCTTCTGGATAAGCTGTAGGCCAGTTCTACTACAGTATAACTGCAGCATTATGATGCCAGACAGACCCATTTTACCCCTGTTTCTCCTGGCGTTCTGCTGCTCAGCATTTGCAGGTAAGTCATCTTTGGCTGCTTATATATCTGTAGACATAGGGATTTTTGAATGATATATTATTATAGGCTATATTTTTTAATACAAAGAATAAAGGCTTTTGGTAATAGAGTAGCAATACATGGAAATGGAAACTGTATGTTTAGTGCTAGATGATTTCTATGTGAGTAGAGTGAGTAGTCAATGTATGCTCTTATATATTGAGTCTTCACTGTGGAAGGCAGCAGTGGAATCACTCTTACGAACTGGAAGCACACTTTGCACTCCGGGCCTTGTCAGGGCGAGCCTGGTGTTGCCTGTTTTTTCAGGCAAGAGAATCACAGAATTCTCCCAGCAGGCAGGCCTCCCCAGAGCAGAGATTGGTTGTTGGAGCTCTGATACAGAGGCAAGTTTGTGGCAGGGTTGAGGCAGGGTTGAGGCAGGGTTGTGGCAGGGTTGAAACAGGGCTGAGGCAGAAAAAAAGTGCTGACAGCTTCGACCTCATAGCAGGTCTAGAAGGCCTCCATAATGCCTCCACACACATCTGCCAGATTGATTGGAATGAGATTCAGGTGAAGCCAAAAGCACTTACAGCTACTTGGTAAGGCAGACTGCAGAGATAGGAGAGAAGAAAACAACAACACTCAAACAAACAAATAAGATAAAGCCTCCTGAAAACCTGTGGTTATGTGACAGGCTTTCAGATTTTGAAGACTCAGTCTGCTTATCAACATTGGGTACCACTTTAAATAAACTTCATAACCCCCTTGTAAGACCAATGTAGATGCTTCAGAAGTCATTCATAAGCAAATGGGTGTAGTTCCCTTTTATATCACCCTTTATGGAGCATGATTATGATAAATGATTTGTGATGCATTTTTTTACCTTTATTTAACTAGGCAAGTCAGTTAAGAACAAACACTTATTTTCAATGACGGCCTAGGAACAGTGGGTTAACTACCTTGTTCATGGGCAGCAAGACAGATTTATATCTTGTCAGCTTGGGGATTCAATCTTCCAACCTTTCGGTTACTAGTCCAATAGCTCTAACCCCTAGGCTACCTGCCACCACATTTACAGTGCATTCGGAAAGTATTCAGACCCCATGACTTTTCCCACAATTTGTTACATTACAGCCTTATTCTAAAATGGATGAAATTGTTTCCCCCCTCATCAATCTGCATACAATACACCATAATGACAATGCAAGAACAGGTTTTTAGAATTTTGAGCAAATGTATTACAAATAAAACAAGTATTCAGCCCCTTTACTCAGTCATATGTTTTTATTTTTATTTATATTTTTTGTTCACATTTTTTGTATTTAAAAAAAATATATATATATATTTGTATTTTTTTTAACCCCTCTTCGGAGGACTAATATCGTAGTTTTTCTTTACAGCTTTTTTGCTACATATTTTTGCTACATACATTTTACCTATACATTTTACATATACATTTTACATATAAACTCTGCAAAAAAGAAACTGTCCTTTTTCAGGACCCTGTCTTTCAAAGATAATTCGTAAAAATCCAAATAACTTCACAGCTCTTCATTGTAAAGGGTTTAAACACTGTTTCCCATGCTTGTTCAATGAACCATAAACAATTAATGAACATGCACTTGTGGAACGGTCATTAAGACACTAACAGCTTACAGACGGTAGGCAATTAAGGTCACAGTTATTTAAGAAAACTTAGGACACTAAAGAGGCCTGTCTACTGACTCTGAAAAACACCCAAATTAAGATTCCCAGGGTCCCTGTTCATCTGGTTGACCGTGCCATTGGCATGCTGCAAGGAGGCATATGGACTGCAGATGTGGCCAGGGAAATAAATTGCAATGTCCGTACTGTGAGAGGCCTAATACAGCTACAGGGGGACAAGACGGACATCTGATCGTCCTCACAGTGGCAGACCACGTATAACAACACCTGCACAGGATCGGTAAATCCGAACATCACACCTGCGGGACAGGTACAGGATGGCAACAACAACTGCCCGAGTTACACTAGGAATGCCCAATCCCTCCATCAGTGCTCAGACTGTCCGCGAGAGGCTGGACTGAGGGCTTGAAGGCCTGTTGTAAGGCAGTTCCTCACCAAACATCACCGGCAACAACGTCGCCAATGGGCACAAACCCACCGTCGCTGGACCAGACAGGACTGGCAAAAAGTGCTCTTCACTGACGAGATGCGGTTTTGTCTCACCAAGGATGATGGTCGGATTCATGTTTATTGTCGAAGGAATGAGCGTTACCCCGAGGCCTGTACTCTGGAACGGGATCAATTTGGAGATGGTGGATGGTCCGTCATCATCTGGGGCGGTGTGTCACAGCATCATCAGACTGAGCTTGTTGTCATTGCAGGCAATCTCAATGCTGTGCGTTACAGGGAAGACATCCTCCTCCCTCATGTGGTACCCTTCCTGCCAACTCATCCTGACATGACCCACCAGCATGACAATGCCACCAGCCATACTGCTCGTTCTGTGCATGATTTCCTGCAAGACAGGAATGTCAGTGTTCTGCCATGGCCAGCGAAGAGCCCGGATCTCAATCCCATTGAGCACGTCTGGGACCTGTTGGATTGGAGGGTGAGGGCTAGGGCCATTCCCCCCAGAAATGTCCGGGAACTTGAAGGTGCCTTGGTGGAAGAGTAGGGTAACATCTCACAGAAAGAACTGGCAAATCTGGTGCAGTCCATGAGGAGGAGATGCACTGCAGTACTTATTGCAGCTGGTGGCCACAACAGATACTGACTGTTAGTTTTGATTTGGACCCCCCCCCTTGTTCAGGGACACATTATTCCATTTCTGTTAGTCACATGTCTGTGGAACTTGTTCAGTTTATGTCTCAGATGTTGAATCTTGTTATGTTCATACAAATATTTACACATGTTAAGTTTGCTGAAAATGAACGCAGTTGACAGTGAGAGGACTTTTCTTTTTTTGCTGAGTTTATATTTGACATACATGATACTTTTATATATAACAACAATACTTGACCAAACAAACTCTTTAATCACAACCTTCAGCAACTCTCAGCCCATCCCAGCTATCACTATAGACCGCCCTTGTTTGGTTTCCATGTGCCATAAGTATATTTTAAATTGTGCTGTGATGTTTTACAAAATGTTTGAATCTTTCTAATCGTATATTATCCACAGATAATGAGCTAAAGATGAAAACCTTTCCTTTGAGTATTATTATATTACTTATTGATTGGTTATGACTTTCCAGATCACCGTTTACTCAGTACTTTGTTGAAGCACCTTTGGCAGCGATTACAGCCTTGAGTCTTCTTGGGTTTGACTCTACAAGCTTGGCACACCTGTATGTGGGGAGTTTCTCCCATTTTCTGCAGATCTTCTCAAGCCCTGTCAGGTTGGATGGGGAGCGTTGCTGCACAGCTATTTTCAGGTCTCTCCAGAGATGTTCGATCGGGTTCAAGTCCGGGCTTTGGTTGGGCCACTCAAGGACATTCAGAGACTTGTCCCAAAGCCACTCATGCTTTGTCTTGGCTGTTTGCTTAGGGTCGCTGTCCTGTTGAAATGGGAACCTTCGCCGGAGTCTGAGGTCCTGAGCAGGTTTTCATCAAGGATCTCTCTGTACTTTGCTCTCTGTACTTTGCTCCGTTCATTTTTCCCTCGATCCTGACTAGTCTCCCAGCCCCTGCCTCTGAAAAACATCCCCACAGCATGCTGCTACCACCACCATGCTTCACCGTAGAGATGGTACCAGGTTTCCTACATATGTGACGCTTGGTATTCAGGCCATAGAGTTCAATCTTGGTTTCATCAGACCAGAGAATCTTTTGTTTCATGGTCTGAGAGAGTCTTCAGGTGCTTTTATAGCAAACTCCAAGCGGGCTGTCATTAGCCTTTTATTGGACAAACATTGCTCAGTTTGTCCAGGCAGCCAGCTCTTGATTTAAGGTTATTTTTTTAAATGTTATTATTTCCATTCCATTTCCACAAATTATTATTTACAATGACGGAAGAGTCTTGGAGGTTCCAAAATTCTTCCATTTAAGAATGATGGAAACCATTGTGTTCTTGGGGAACTTCAACTTTACTGCAGAAATGTTCTGGTACCCTTCCCCAGATCTGTGCCTCGACACAATCCTGTCTCGGAGCTCTACGGACATTTCCTTCGACCTAATGGCTTGGTTTTTGCTCTGACATGCTCTGTCAACTGTGGGACCTTTTATAAACAGGTGTGTGCCTTTCCAAATCATGTCCAATCAATTGAATTTACCACAGGTGGACTCCAATCAAGTTGTAAAAACATCTCAAGGATGATCAATGAAAACAGGATGTACCTGAGCTCAATCTCGAGTCTCATTGTCTCAAAGGGTGTGAATTGTTATGTAAATAAGGTATTTCTGTTTTTAATTGTAATACATTTCTAAAAACACGTTTTCACTTTGTCATTATGGGGTATTGTGTGCAGATTGCTGAGGGATTTATTTTTTTAATCAATTTTAGAATAAGGCTGTAACGTAACAAAATGTGGAAAAAGTCAAGGGGTCTGAATACTTTCCGAAGTCACTGTATGTAGTGTTTATCTAGACCTTTGAATCCTGTAAATCAGGGATCATTAACTACAGTAGATTCAGCCGAGGGTTAATTTTTTTCTTGAGCGGATGGTCAGGGGCCCTGAACATGATTTCAAATCATGTGTATACTGCAAATTGACCACAAGAAGCCCAAACAGACATAATATTTGATTAAAACATAATAATTTCAAACCTTGATTACATTTTATACAATCACGTGTCTCTCCATTATACGTGGGAATAATTGGAATAACAGATTTCCAAAATGTATGCCAGCAATGATTTAAAAATATAAATATATATATACACAACATTTTATTTAACCTTTATTTAACTAGGCAAGTCAGTTAAGAACAAATTCATATTTACAATGACGGCCTACATTACCAAAAGTATGTGGACACCTGCTTGACAAACATCTCATTCCAAAATCATGGGCATTAATATGGAGTTGGTCCCACCTTTGCTGCTATAACAGCCTCTTCTGGGAAGGCTTTCCACTAGATGTTGTAACATTGCTGCGGGGACTTGCTTCCATTCAGCCACAAGAGCATATGTGAGATTGGGCACTGATTTTGGGCGGTTCGGCTGGCCCGCAGTCGGCATTCCAATTCATCCCAAAGGTGTTCGATGGGGTTGAGGTTAGGGATTGCGCATGGTAACCTTAGGCTTTTGTGCGCCTGCTTGGCCATGGAAACCCATTTCGTGAAGCTCCCGACGAACAGTTATTGTGCTGAAGTTGCTTCCAGAGGCTGTTTGGAACTCGGTAGTGAGTGTTGCAATTTAGGACAGACTATGTTCACGCTACGTGCTTCAGCACTCGGCGGCCCCACTCTAAGAGCTTGTGTGGCCTACCACTTTGCGGCTGAGCTGTTGTTCCTCCTAGACGTTTCCACTTCACACTAACAACACTTATAGTTGACCGAGGCATCTCTAGCAGGGCAGAAATTTGACAAACTGACTTGTTGGAAAGGTGGCATCCTATGACGGTGCCACGTTGAACATCTCTGAGCTCTTCAGTAAGGCCATTCTACTGCCATTGTTTGTCTATGGAGATTACATGGTGTTGTGCTCAATTTTATACACCTGTCAGCAACAGGTGTGGCTAAAATAGCCAAATCCACTAATTTGAAGGGGTGCTCACTTGCTTTAGGATATATAGAATATACTGTATATTTTTGCTCAGAAAACTTGGGGGGCCAAATAAATCCACCCGCGGACCAAATTCCGAAGTTGGGGAACCCTGCTGTAAATGACTTAATCCCGAAGTGTGACTCAACATAGAAAATATTTTTCCTTCATTGTGAGTGCCTGAAGTGGAACGTTTTTATAATGACCATCTTTACCACCTCAGCTTTGGCTGCAGTCTTTGCACTATTTTCTTTAGGCAGTTACCACTCTCTCTAGAGACTTGATGTTAACTATACTACAAAAAAAGCAGTCCAGGCTGGATCTGCTGTGAGTGGAGGAAATGCTATCTCTCCTACGTTGACACAATGAGCTCACGCATTATATTTTCCAATTCTACCATATGCACTCTGCTGTCAGCATTGCTGCATGTCCCAATACACCTCCACCTCTCCGCATACACACTCAAACACCTGCCAGATTGACTTAGTGTTTAAACATACCACACTATCTAATAGATGGCCATCACATTGTATATAGTAGTATATCTTAGATTATGTCTTCATCGTCATCAGGTGTAGTGTTTCCTAGTTACATGAGTAATATTTGTGAAGTCGTGTAAGTGTGAATATCCTACTGATGAAAGACGTTACTCAGTAATTCGGCCAATTAAGTGGTGTTAAGATGTGACAAGCCTTGTGCTCAAGCGTGTGCCAAAAAAACCTGAATGTGACTCTGAAATATCACTGAAAAGACTATGAAACAAATAGAGATTCAAAGATAACATATGACATTCACAAAAGAGGTAAATAAGAGAACGGGAACTTTGCATCTTTGTTTTTGTTACACCTTCCAGCTTCTCTCAGTCCTTCTGAAGTCTCATCAAATACGACCAGCGATCTCGCTCCCTCTCTTTCAGTCAAGCTACGGTGTCTGAGTAAATCAAATCAAATCAAATGTATTTATATAACCCTTCGTACATCAGCTGATATCTCAAAGTGCTGTACAGAAACCCAGCCTAAAACCCCAAACAGCAAGCAATGCAGGTGTTGAAGCACATTGGCTAGGAAAAACTCCCTAGAAAGGCCAAAACCTAGGAAGAAACCTAGAGAGGAACCAGGCTATGAGGGGTGGCCAGTCCTCTTCTGGCTGTGCCGGGTGGAGATTATAACAGAACATGGCCAAGATTTTCAAATGTTCATAAATGACCAGCATGGTCAAATAATAGGTCTGGGACAGGTAGCACGTCCGGTGAACAGGTCAGGATTCCATAGCCGCAGGCAGAACAGTTGAAACTGGAGCAGCAGCACGGCCAGGTGGACTGCGGACAGCAAGGAGTCATCATGCCAGGTAGTCCTGAGGCATGGCCCTAGGGCTCAGGTCCTCCGAGAGAGAGAAAGAAAGAGAGAAAGAAAGAATTAGAGAGAGCATACTTAAATTCACACAGGACACCGGATAAGATAAGCCCCCCGAACACATAAACTACTGCAGCATAAATACTGGAGGCTGAGACAGGAGGGGTCAGGAGACACTGTGGCCCCATCCGATGATACCCCAGGACAGGGCCAAAAAGGAAGGATATAACCCCACCCACTTTGCCAAAGCACAGCCCCCACACCACTAGAGGGATATCTTAAACCACCAACTTACCATCCTGAGACAAGGCCGAATATAGCCCACAAAGATCTCCGCCACAGCACAACCCAAGGGGGGGCGCCAACCCAGACAGGAAGATCACATCAGTGACTCAACCCACTCAAGTGACATACCCCTCTTAGGGACGGCATAAAAGAGCACCAGTAAGCCAGTGACTCAGACCCTGTAATAGGGTTAGAGGCAGAGAATCCCAGTGGAAAGAGGGGAACCGGCCAGGCAGAGATAGCAAGGGCGGTTCGTTGCTCCAGAGCCTTTCCGTTCACCTTCACACTCCTGGGCCAGACTACACTCAATCAAATGACCCACTGAAGAGACGAGTCTTCAGTAAAGACTTAAAGGTTGAGACCGAGTTTGCGTCTCTCAAATGGGTAGGCAGACCATTCCATAAAAATTAAGCTCTGTAGGAGAAAGCCCTGCCTCCAGCTGTTTGCTTAGAAATTCTAGGGACAATTAGGAGGCCTGTGTCTTGTGACCGTAGCACACTTGTAGGTATGTACGGCAGGACCAAATCAGAGAGATAGGTAGGAGCAAGCCCATGTAATGCTTTGTAGGTTAGCATTAAAACCTTGAAATCTGCCCTTGCCTTGACAGGAAGACAGTGTAGGGAGGCTAGCACTGGAGTAATATGATGCATTTCTTTGGTTCTAGTCAGGATTCTAGCAGCCGTATTTAGCACTAACTGAAGTTTATTTAGTGCTTTATCCGGGTAGCCGGAAAGTAGAGCATTGCAGTAGTCTAACCTAGAAGTAACAAAAGCATGGATTCATTTTTCTGCATCATTTTTGGACAGAAAGTTTCAGATTTTTGCAATGTTACATAGATGGAAAAAAGCTGTCACATCTGCTCTGTAAACTTGTAAGGAGGGCTCTTAGTTATGTAATGTTTAAATTGGTCAGTGATAAATCTTCTCTCATTGCAATGCAATCCAGGATACAAGCCATAATTCTCTCTGAAGTTTTACCCAAAGTACCTTGATGGCTCTCTTCCCATCTGTCTGTCTGCTCCGTCCTTCTTCGCTGCCATTCTCTTTCTGCTTCTCTCTCTGTCTGCTGCCCCTCTCTCTGCTTCTATCTCTCTCTCATTCTCTCTCCCTTTTCCCTGGGACTGTTTATACTTTTTGTGCATTTACCATGCTACCTTCTCTTTTCGCGTGTGCCTCTCCTCACCTTGACAAAACTCTTTATTCTCTGAAGGATATATTATGAACTGGTTGTGACAACCTCAGGTTTCACTGTGAAATAAATGTGAAGCCGGATATTAATTTGATGCATTTGCCAAAAACAGCTCAGGCAGGATGCTTGTTATACTGCAGGCACATTGCACGGCTCGTGGTTCTCTCAGAAACACACGCTCATGTGTTGAGTGCCGAGGCACTTTCTCTCCTCGAGCCGTTCACATGTTATTATCTCATAGGCGGCTCTTTCTGATGAGTGACACATAGCCGAGAGAAGGGGGTAGTCTCTGAGTTTCAATTGGAAGGCATGGTGATACTGTATGTATATGTAGGGACTTTAAATTATGACAGCCACATAGATGGGCCTGAGAATTCACTCATATCAAGTTTTAAAAGCTATAAAAGACAACGGTAACGTGACAAACTAAGTCAGTCACCCTGGAGTCATCATTTACTGAATTCCGTGACTCTAAAGCCTGGTTCACACTGCAGGCCTTAATGCTCAAACCACTTTTTTTTTAAAAATCCGTTTTGGAATACTGACTGTCCAAAGAGAAAGTTACAAATGACCAACTGGCTACTCTAGTTGTCATAGTATCAACGGGTGTGTGCTCAGTGGTGTAGGCTGATTGGTGGTGGTGCTCGTGCTTCCTATCACTCAGAAGTTATGTAGCAACAATGCCTGCCATGGATGTTTCCCAGTTGCTTTGCATCTTCATAATCATAGTGTAAGAACACTTTTAAAGCCTCAAAGGATAAGATGATCCATCTTTCAAAACAAGTCAATTTTGGCTAGCCACAGCATCCAACTAACTAGCTAGGCAGCTGTTTAGCTTTCTAGCACATTCACTAATTTCTTTATAAGCAATTAACAAGATAGTTAGCTACCACACGTTCTTGTCAAACTGTACAGATAGTAGCTAGCAAGCAACACGCCAAATAACAGTCTAAAAACCACTTGAGGGCAAATAAATCAGATTTTACTGTCGCATGGCCAGGAATCAGATTTGTAGCTGATCTCAAGCAACTAACGAATATCCGATTCTATGTGCTTTTTGACTGTTCACACTGCATAAAAAAAGATCAGATTTAAATCAGACATGCAAAAGAATAGGATTTGAGTCACTTCAAACTGCCAATGTAAACAAGGCTTGAGTGCAATAAATATGGTATTCATCTTCTTCACTTTGATACCAATCTACCTCTTTCATTTTAATGTGCTCACAGTGTACCACATTTAATATAGCTCTTTTATTTTATTTCCAGCTCCATGCTTGGCTATCAGATACACACCTCAGGGAAGCAGTTTTAGCCCTTTTCCCCATAGTTGAACAAAGGATGGCCTGTAAATCACCATCCACTGTATATCCACAATGCTGCTGTTAAGGCCTGCAGCATGACGAGGGGACTGCCAAAATGGATTGTGCAACCCGCTGTAAACTGAGGGGAGAGTGGGGGAGGAGGGGGAAGAGGAGTCCAGTCCAAATTGACACACTGCGCACACTCACACACGCACGCACGCACACACACACACACACACACACACACACACACACACACACACACATATGCACGCACACACACACACTTCACACACACACTGAGCCAAACCGAAGAGAGAGAGAGGTCCCTCCCAGCATGTTAAACCAGATGTTGGAGTGTGATTCATGCTAACAGTCGGAGCAGCCAGTCAGAGCGGTACAGAGACTATGACTATATAGTGCACTGCTTTTGACCATGGGGTTAAAAGTAATGCACTATGTCAGGAATAGCATGCCATTTGGGATTCACATATGACTGTGTGTGTTGCTGTAGGCTAGAGAGTGGTAGGGATGTTTACATAGCAATGGGAGACCTGCTTGCCTTGAGCATCTCTACTTACAGACCTGGGCCCTTCTCCGCGGTTAAGCCTTTATCTCAACAACACTACCGATAAGGGAGGGAGGAGGGAAAGGCACAGGCTTTCTCTCCGCTTGAGAAAATTATTTTCTAATTAAGTATAGATTTATTATTGAGATTAGTGATGAACAGCAGTGGATGTACACTGAGTCTACAAAACATTAAGAACACCTGCTCTTTAAATTACATAGACTGACCAGGTGAAAGCAATCATCCCTTATTGATTACTTACAAGCCCTTAACCAACAATGCAGTTTTAAGAAAAATAAGTGTTAAGTAAAAAATAAAAATAACAAATAATTGAAGAGCAGCAGTAAAATAACAATAGTGTTGCTATATACTTTTGTATATATAGTGTTTGTTTTGGAGATAACCCCTCAAAACTGTCCTGCTATCGCCATGGCATCCAGAGAACATACATCGTAATCCTATATATATTTTAAGTCTTTACTCCTCTTTGCTCCCGTGGAACATAAATCCACCTTTTCATGTTGTAATGACCCCAAATATTATTCTGTTCACTTTACTTGTTAATTTTTCAGGCTATATCTCCATTGGAAGATCACAGTTAGTTTCATTATTTTCTGTAGAACCATGACCTAGATATTTATGTGCTGTGGCTGGATCAATAGTGGTATATGAGTCAGTATATTTAAGCCGTAAAGCTGTATAGGGGCTGCCCTCTGTTTATCCTGATACTCAAACCCTTCCTGCTGTTCATGGTAAAGAACAAACAAGCAGGGGTATGTGTATTCAGTAGATATCACACACCACATGTATTTATTGTGTGTACATGTTTGTCAGAGTTTCCGTTAGAAAAATGTGGCACCGGACATTTGAGCACAGTGATATACAGTACGTTATGTAAGCATTTTCTTCTGATGCACAAATAAACAGCTAGCTTCAGTCGTTACGTCATTAAAAGTGTATTCCTGTCCCCAGCGTCTACAACCTCTAGCTGCTGATGTAACCTCCACAGGATCTGTATAGGACCTAGAGTCTCAAGAAGTGTTCTTTAATACTTTAAGTGAGGTGGGAGGAAACTTCACATTGATGGTTTAACTAGACTGGCTTTTCAGCCTTTCTATTGTTGTAAAGTCATTATTAATATGAACAATACGGAGGGCCAAGATGAAAGCAGGCTTTGTGAGTGGGTCATTCAGAAAATAAATGGTGTCAAGAACGAGCTGGACAAGTGGCACTCAAGACCTTCACTGGGCCTGAGACCCTGGCTGCGAGGCCTGTGTGTGTGTGTCTGAGTCTGACTCACACTGAGCCTGAGATCCTGAAAAGAGGCCTGAGACGGGTGGGAGGGTAAGAGGACAGGGGTAGGTGGTTGCTCCTGAGAACGCTGGATGAAAGACTGGATGAAAAGGCCTGGGATCTATTTGGCGCCTGTGAGTGATGGGTGAAAGATCATTGACGTGGCCGGGCATTTATTCATTTACAATTCCTGTCTCCTGTTGCAAAAGGCCAAAGGATGAAAAGTCAAAAATATTTTAGATTTATGTTTTTGTCACCATCATCCTTGAATTTCCAGTTATATAAAGGTGCCAATGGAAACATTTTTATTTCTAAAACAATTCATCATAGTAATTTTTGTTAGCACATACTTAACCCCTTAACCCTTAACCCCCACTAAAGAATAGCATGACTTGGGAGGACTCTTTCTAGTCTCTACACCCACGAGTCCATACAATGCCATGCAAAAGTTTTCCCACCCATTGGATTTCATCACATTTTATTGTGGGATTAAAATGGATTTAATTGTCATTTGTTGTCAACAATACCCATAAAATACTGTGTAATGTCAAAGTGGAAGAAACATTAAAACAATTGTATTAATAAAAACAAATATAACTAAAATATAGTTGTTGCACAAGTATTCAACCCATTTGTTTAGGCAAGGCTAAATTAGTTCAGGAATAAAATTTGGCTTAACAAATCACATAAATTATGTTCACTTACTCTGTGTGAAATAATAGTGGTTGACATGATTTTTAAATGACTAACTCTTCCTCTGTCCCCCATAAATGCAACATCTGTAAGGTTCCTCAGTGAAGTGTTGAATTTCAAGCACATATTCAACTACAAAAACCAGGGAGTTTTTTGATGGGTAACAATAACAAACCAGACATTGAATATCTCTTTAAGCATGGTCCAGTTCATAATTATGCTATGAATGATGTATTAAACCACCGAGACACCTCAAATATACAGTTACCATGAGGCCATTGGTGATTTTAAAACAGTTACAGAGTTCAATGGCTGTGATGGGAGTGAACTGAGGATGGATCAACAACATTGTAGTGACTCCACAACAATGACATAAAGGACAGTGTAAAAAGAACACAAATCTACAAAATAAATAATATTCCAAAACTTGTATGCAACAAGTCACTAAAGTATTACTGCAAAAAAGCATAGCAAAGGAATACACTTTTTGGCCTAAATGCAAATCCCTATGATTGAGTCAAATCCAACATAACACATCACTGAGTAACTGCCTCCTTATTGTCAAGCATGGTGATGGCTGCATCATGGTATAGGTATGCAAATACTGATGTACAGTAGATGTACTTATGTAGAAGTTTTTCAGGATTAAAAAGAAACGGGATAGGGCAAAACGCAGGCAAAATCCCAGAGCAAAACCTGCTTTACACCAGACACTGGGAGAGGAATTCACTTTTCTGCAAGACAATAACCTACAACCCAAGGCCAAATCTACAGTGGAGTTGCTTACCAAGAAGACCGTGAATGTTCCTAAGTGGCCAAGTTACAGTTTTGACTTAAATCTGCTTGAAATACTATGGCAAGACTTGAACATTGATGTCTGCCATGATCCTCAACAGTTTGACAGAGCTTGAAGAAGTTTTAAAATAATAATATTATATAATCCAGGTGTGCAAAGCTCTTAGAGACTTACCCAGAAAGACTCACAGCTGCCAAATGTGTTTCTAACATCTATTGACTCAGGGAGCTGAATACTTACGCAAAAACTATATTTTTTATATTTTATTTTTGATGAAATCTTCTTTAAAAAAGTGTATTTCTTCCACTTTGACCCTACAGAGTATTTTGTGTAGATTGTTGACCAAAAACTACAGTTAAAACCATTTTAATCCCACTTTGTAAAAAAAACAATGTGAAGAAATACAAGGGGTGTGAATACTTTTGAATTAAATCATCTCAGGACCGTTTCTGCAACTGCTATGCCTGTGTATAAAATCAAAACAGGAAGCCATTCCTAGACTGGGCCTGTCTGTTTATTATCACTTGATAGAAAGATGGGTCCCGATTTGGAGTGACGGTTTCAATCCTAGGTCAATAGCTCAATTGTCACTGTACTTTTTATGGACACAAATGTAGGATTTATGACTAGTATCCACACCTGGTAACACACTTGGAACAAATATTCATTTCAATATTTTTCTCCCCATTACTGTTTTTCCCCCTCATGTAAATGTTATTCAGTCATGCGATCAAGTTATTCAGTCATGCAATCAAGCTTGGCAGTAGCGAATACAATTTTGATTCATCAAATAAGGGATTGTTTGTGTGATGCTGGACCGTGGACAGGTTTGTGGGACTTTTGATCTCAGATTTCACACTTTGATGGAAAAGTTTTATAACTTTCCTGACTGACTGCAGTGCAGCCCCCATCTCCCACCTCCTCCCCCCATCTCCCACCTCCTCCCCCCGTCCTCCCCTGTCAACCACTCTTCTCTCCCACCTCCTCCCCCCATCTCCCACCTCCTCCCCCGTCCTCCCCTGTCAACCACTCTTCTCTCCCACCTCCTCCCCCATCCTCCCCTGTCAACCACTCTTCTCTCCCACCTCCTCCCCCCATCTCCCACCTCCTCCCCCCTCCTCCCCTGTCAACCACTCTTCTCTCCCACCCCCTCCCCCCGTCCTCCCCTGTCAACCACTCTTCTCTCCCACCTCCTCCCCCTGTTATCCCCTGTCAACCACTCTTCTCTCCCCCCTCCTCCCCCGTCCTCCCCCGTCCTCCCCTGTCAACCACTCTTCTCTCCCCCCTCCTCCCCCCGTCCTCCCCTGTCAACCACTCTTCTCTCCCCCCGTCCTCCCCCTGTCCTCCCCTGTCAACCACTATTCTCTCCCCCCTCCTCCCCCCGTCCTCCCCTGTCAACCACTCTCCTCCCCCCCGTCCTCCCCCTGTCCTCCCCTGTCAACCACTCTTCTCTCCCCCTCCTCCCCCCGTCCTCCCCCGTCCTCCCCTGTCAACCACTCTTCTCTCCCCCCGTCCTCCCCCCGTCCTCCCCTGTCAACCACTCTTCTCTCCCCCGTCCTCCCCCCGTCCTCCCCTGTCAACCACTCTTCTCTCCCACCTCCTCCCCCCATCCTCCCCTGTCAACCACTCTTCTCTCCCACCTCCTCCCCCCATCTCCCACCTCCTCCCCCGTCCTCCCCTGTCAACCACTCTTCTCTCCCACCCCCTCCCCCGTCCTCCCCCCGTCCTCCCCTGTCAACCACTCTTCTCTCCCACCTCCTCCCCCCCGTTCTCCCCTGTCAACCACTCTTCTCTCCCCCCTCCTCCCCCCTTCCTCCCCACGTCCTCCCCTGTCAACCACTCTTCTCTCCCACCTCCTCCCCCCGTCCTCCCCCCGTCCTCTCCCCGTCCTCCCCTGTCAACCACTCTTCTCTCCCCCCTCCTCCCCCCGTCCTCCCCTGTCAACCACTCTTCTCTACCCCCTCCTCCCCCGTCCTCCCCTGTCAACCACTCTTCTCTCCCACCTCCTCCCCCCGTCCTCCCCTGTCAACCACTCTTCTCTCCCCCCTCCTCCCCCGTCCTCCCCTGTCAACCACTCTTCTCCCCCACCTCCTCCCCCCGTCCTCCCATGTCAACCACTCTTCTCTCCCACCTCCTCCCCTGTCAACCACTCTTCTCTCCCACCTCCTCCCCTGTCAACCACTCTTCTCTCCCACCTCCTCCCCCTGTCCTCCCCTGTCAACCACTCTTCTCTCCCACCTCCTCCCCCCGTCCTCCCCTGTCAACCACTCTTCTCTCCAACCTCCTCCCTCCGTCCTCCCCTGTCAACCACTCTTCTCCCCCACCTCCTCTCCCCATCCTCCCCTGTCAACCACTCTTCTCTCCCCCCTCCTCCCCCCGTCCTTCCCTGTCAACCACTCTTCTCTCCCACCTCTTCTCCCCGTCCTCCCCTGTCAACCACTCTTCTCCCCCACCTCTTCTCCCCATCCTCCCCCATGTCTCCCCCTTCCTACCAACGTCCTGCCTCCCATGCTTCCACATTTTACAGGCTAATATTGGTTCATGATGAATCCATATTTCATAGCTAGCAGACAGAATGAATAAAGCTAGTACTATCCTTATGAAAGGCTTTATTCGCTTCCTGTATTTGTGCCCTCTGGCTAACTCAGCGCTGAGTGAGTTACTGTTAGTGTCAGCGCTGCGGGCCTAGTGATTGTGTAGTTCCAAACTAAAGCCCAAACTAAAACATGACAGGGCAGAATATTCCTCTCCGTAAACTGGTTTGCGTGTTCTGCGGACCCTGAGAATCTCTGCTAGGAGACAAGGACCAATGATTGGAGGATTGAGATAATACCTTGGTCCATATGGGAACTGAGATACCACAGGTTTAATGGATAGAACTACACATATTGACATAGTGGCCCCACCAATCCCCTGTCTATTACATGTATTTTCCTGTAATCAATCCTGCCTTATGATGTCTTTGTGTAATTGAACAAACATGTTTTAAAACCCGTTTGTCTTTATTTGGGAATGTGTACAGGATACAGGATGTATTCTGATATAGGCAGTGCACAGCCAGCGTCATCTACTTTGTGAAACATACTGTGTAAGAATTAAAACTGTGTAAAAGTATCTCCCTCTGAAAAAATATACAATAGTCTACTGCTGAGGGATGCTGGAAATAAGACACGTGCACTTTTGTCTGTCTCTGAGTGCGTGAGTGTGTTTATGCGTGCACATGTTGTGTGTGTGTGTGTGTGTGTGTGTGTGTGGAGTGCGTTGGGGAAGGGTCTTTTTGTTTCTTAGCGGAATTGGCTTTGTGGGAAAATCAGATATGTTCCTGACGGGCACATGGTATGACATCACATCCTGTACCCAAGTCTTGGAATGTCACCAGCAGCATGTTGTAGCAACAGAGTGCATTTCTTGGAATCTAATCAGTGGCTGCATCCTTAAATGGTATTATATTCCTTATATAGTACACTATTTTTGACCTGGGCTTATAGGACTAGGGAATAGGGTGTTATTTGGAACACTTCCAGGGTGTTTAAATACATTTTAAGTCGGTTGGCTTGGAGAGTGTTTCTACATTCTCTGAGATTTAACTATCGTTTTGAGTTTCTATATGCTTCCTGACTCTACTAAACCCTTTTAAGAGCGATCCCGATACTGTATATCCACGTTCCTCATTCCCTAGCTTTCAACATCATTGTAATAATCAAAGCACTCAATGAGCCTTTACAACAGAATCTATTTCTATTTAAGTTCACATATACAGCTTCTGAGTAGAGACTGCTAATACTTTGACCACCTGATTTAAAAACTCAACTGTAATTTACAAAAGAGGCATAACCAGAACTGCAGATTTCAGTAGGTATTGTAAGGGGCAGAATAGAGACTGGTGGAGAAAGTACATCAGTTCTGTTACTGGCTGTCCATGCTTCTCAAAACTCCCACATCGTCAGATAGGTTAAGTGGAGTAATAAGGAGTTATACTCATCTGAGTGCATTTTTATCTTTCAGTGTCAGTGCCTCCCCCATTCCTGATCTATCTCTCTCTCTCACTCTCTCTCTCTGTTTCTCCCCTCTTTCTTGTTCTGTCCCTCTCTCTCTCTCTCTCTAAGCGCCTAGTTTGATGTGTAAAAATGTGAATGCCTGTGGTTTCTACCCTGTGTAAATTCAGTAACCTAAACCGTCGTCATCTGCTCTTGAGGACTTTCCCAGTATTACTATAAGAACCCAGTAAATTCAGCAACCTAAACTTAATCTACTCTCTCTGAGGCCTTTCGCAGTAGTACCACTATATAACCCAGTCAGCGTATTCATTCAGCCTGCTTCCAAATGGCACCCTATCCCCCTTATAGTGCACTGCTTTTGACCAGGGCCCACAGAGCCCCTTGACTCACTATGACAGCCCTCCCCTGGTATCTACATGAGATACTGTAGGAGAGAGAGAAAGAAAGGGCAGTGTGTGTGTCAAAGGCACAGCGGGCTATCAGGTCTTTTTCATTTTCTCTGGCATCTAATTTGGCCGCGGAGCATGTGTGTGTGCGGGTGGCTTATTCGTCTTCCTCCACTCAAAGGACTTAATTGAAACTATGGCTCATGCTGAAACTTATTACAGAGAACTTTTCAAGACTGACTGACTGCCCCATGACGCCAAGTGGCCTTGAGTAACATTTGTGTTTTAGCAAATGGTTTCAGGAATGGTTTATTACAGTTACCCATCATACATAGTTGAACCTTCCACAAGATAAGATGACTATACCATATCGTCACAGTCTGATGAAAACCTCTTATCTCCAAAAACAGAGACTTTTCTGAAAAATTACCATATGTCCCCATTAACGAACACACAGTTATAAAACTTCAAAGTTATTTTGAATACATTTTCTTGGTCCTAGAGGGTAGTTACTGCTTTCAATAAATAAATAAAAATTGACATTTGTAAAAATTGACAGCAAAAAAATATATATCCAAATTTGATAGGAAAGATAGAATATCATTATGAATACAGGTTAACAGGATATATATATTTTAACAAGTAGGTTAAAAGCTCATAGCTGTAAAAGTTGTGGCCTGGTGTGTCTGTGCTCTCTTCAAACAGGTGCATGTGGGAGTGAAAGACAAAGGCCAAGCATTTCCAGTCAGAAAGTTGAGGTAGCAGCAGAAACCGGTGGCAAAGACACCTTGTACAGTATGTTGACCATCATTGGCAATACATCCTTTCTAGAACTGAGATGTTATCTGTCTGTTACTTTGATTACACGTTTATCAATTCATTATTTCCTAGCATGCTAGCCTGGGGAAACATTATAGATTAGTCAGTTTTATAGAAACCTATCTGATGTCAAACTGGTGAGGTATTCAGAAACTGTCCTCTGTGGTTTTTGAGTATTTATTTATATGATAGTTTTGTGTTTTTGTTGTCGTTTATTATGATTTTTACTTGGTTCTCCTGGCTGTACCTAGGTCTGGGTGGTGAGGATAGTAGGATATTGAGTAGGATGTTGAGTCTGTGGGTCCAGAACATGCAGGACCAGACCAGGCTGTCTGTACTCACGCAGGTGTGCTCTATCCCATGCGCTGCACTCTTTCAGGGTTCTGTCTGTTTCATCTTTGTCAGGATCCAGACAGAAACAGGAAGAGACACTCCTGTGGGAACCAGTCTCACCTGATGTGGAGGTTTGCCTGACGAGAGCAGTTTGTCCCCCAGGCCCCAGAATAAAGGGTGCTTGGACATTGATGGATTTAATCATACCCTAGACATGAAATAAAATCAGAATTTTCTTCAATTGCTGTTATTGTTCTCATTTTTAAACATCATCTGATCAACTAACATTGGCTTCACGCTGAGATTAATTGGTCCTTGACCTTATTTTCCACCAGAAGACGATTAACCATGACCTTATTCTCCCAACCAAAATCCAAGATAAATATTTTTCTGTTAAGGTAGACATCACAGATGGAATATCACTTGTTACTATCAGATATGACTGAATCTGCTGGGCTTAGGTCTTGGAGGTGTCTGCTCTGCAGTGTGTATAGTCTGTCTAGTAAAGTGTCT
Source organism: Oncorhynchus mykiss (assembly GCF_013265735.2). Classification (NCBI taxonomy): domain Eukaryota; kingdom Metazoa; phylum Chordata; class Actinopteri; order Salmoniformes; family Salmonidae; genus Oncorhynchus; species Oncorhynchus mykiss. Next base: position 77,373,515 of record NC_048569.1, on the reverse strand, counting down.
GGTGGGCTCTCTAGGCTGGGTTAATTTTTCATGCAGAGCGAACAACAGCTTCTCTCATTCCTCTCCTGTGGGCGTTAGTCCGGCTTGGCCTGGCCAGAGGGCCTAGCAGCTGCTGGACAGGACCTCTCTGTACTCCCTCTGCTGTGGAGAGAAGAAACACAGAGAGGAGAGAGAGTGTGGGAGAGAGGAAGAGAGACAGGGATAGAGGGATAGAGGGAGAGAGAGAGAGAGAGAGAGAGAGAGAGAGAGAGAGAGAGAGAGAGGTATGGACAGGGGGAGAGGTGACAGAAGAGACAAAGCTGTTCAAGTCTTTTTCTTCTCCTCTCCCCCCTCTCCATGGAGGCTGCAGACTGTGATGACCATACCAGATGTGCAGGATTAGATTACAGTTGGTTTCAGCTACACAGAAAAATATCAATAATACCAGATATTATGGCTATGATAGAGGATTGTTGTATAAGTACAGTGCTTTCAGAAAGTATTCATACCCCTTGACTTGACTTGTGTTACAGCCTGAATTCAAAATGTGTTATATATATATTTTCTCACCCATCTACACACAATACCCCATAATGGCAAAGTGAAAACATGTTTTTAGAAATTATAGCAAATATATTGAAAATGAAATACAGAAATATGTAATTTACATATGTATTTACACCTCTGAGTCATTTCATGTTAGAATCACCTTTGGCAGTGCTTACAGCTGTAAGTCTTTCTGGGTAAGTCTCTAAGAGCTTTGCATACATGGATTGTACAATAATTGGACAATATTCTTTAAAAACGTCTTCAAGCTCTGTCAAGCTGGTTGTTGATCATTGCTAGACAGCCATTTTCAAGGTCTTGCCGATTCAAGACGATTTAAGTAAAAACTGTAAATAGGCCACTTAGGAACATTCAATGTCATCTTGGTAAGCAACTCCAGTGTATATTTGGTCTTGTGTTTTTAGGTTATTGTCCTGCTGAAAGGGGAATTTGTCTCTGAACCAGGTTTTCCTCTAGGATTGTGCTAAGCTTATAGCATAAAGTTCATTTCTTTGCCACATTTTTTGCACTTTTACTTTAGTGCCTTATTGCAAACAGGATGCATGTTTTGGAATATTTTTTATTTTGTACAGATTTCATTCTTTTCACTGTGTATTTTAGGCTAGGTTTGTGGAGTAACTACAATGTTGTTGATCCATCCTCAGTTTTCTCCTATCACAGCCATTCAACTCTGTTGCTGTTTAATCTCTGAGAGATTTCCTTCCTCTCTGGCAACAGAGTTAGCAAGGATGCCTGTATCCTTGCAGTGACTCATTGCATTGTATATGTCTATTAAGTTCCTTGTGTAAATGTATAAACTAAGTTCCTTATTGTAAATGTCCAATAGACATCGTTGTTGTAATAATGTTGTAAATATGGCAGGCCCATAAATTAATATATAATACACAAATGATCAGAGTTGTTGTCTGAGTTTAGTTTGGGGGAAAGTATGGCCCTATTGTTGCTCAATCCCATCTCAGTCAAAACCATTTTGTCCTGATATGATTTTGAACTAGATACCGACGATTCCATTATTCTTTGGGATGGAAACACTGTCTTTGTTTATTACCCACAGCTCCATTTGTGTTTCAGGGTTATAAAACAAATGTTTGGTTTCCTTCCATTATTGTCGAAATCTTCTGTATTATTTTTTTCCCAGGAAGTTAAAGAAAGAAAGAACATCACTGCCTGACAAGTGCCATCATTTCTTAGCTGTCTTCCTAAAATGACTAATTATTTGTCTGTCTGGCCGGTGGGGTGGTTGTTATTTAACAATGTGTGGTGTGGGGGGAAAAGTGAGTTTGAGTGCTCTGAGATTAGGACTGAAGGGTGAGGCGTGATGACTGGAGAGAGAGGGACCGTCGTGTACCCCTTGGGGAGGAGAGGGGGGTTGGAACTCCGATGCACCACAACAAGGTTTTGCCATTAAGGTTTTGCAGTTTCTTTTTCCTTGACTCCAGCCATCCGTCACTGTGTTTTTGAATATATGTTCCCATCAATCACATCAAAGTAGATCTCCTATGAGTTGTATGGGGAATGGATTCACTAGCACCAGGAGACAGCAGCTATAGGAATAGAGAATAGGTTAAAGACATCTGTCAGAGGCTCTCAGGGTCTCTCTCAGGAGAGACAAGAGAGACATTAGTAAAGCATTTCTGTCCTCGCAACACACAGATAGGAAGGTATGTCTCAGGCTTTGTGCGGATCACACTACAGTGTGTGTGTGTGTGTGTGTACAGTACTGCAAAACAATAACAGTCTGTTCTCAGAGAGAAACCTTCCTCTAGCATATCAAATCAAAATCAAATCAAATGTATTTATTTATATATATAGCCCTTCGTACATCAGCTGATATCTAAAAGTGCTGTACAGAAACCCAGCCTGTTGAAGCACGTTGGCTAGGAAAAACTCCCTAGAAAGGCCAAAACCTAGGAAGAAACCTAGAGAGGAACCAGGCTATGAGGGGTGGCCAGTCCTTTTCTGGCTGTGCCGGGTGGAGATTATAACAGAACATGGCCAAGATGTTCAAATGTTCATAAATTACCAGCATGGTCAAATAATAGGTCTGCGACAGGTAGCACGTCCGGTGAACAGGTCAGGATTCCATAGCCGCAGGCAGTTGAAACTGGAGCAGCAGCACAGCCAGGTGGACTGGGGACAGCAAGGAGTCATCATGCCAGGTAGTCCTGAGGCATGGTCCTAGGGCTCAGGTCCTCCGAGAGAGAGAAAGAAAGAGAGAATTAGAGAGAGCATACTTAAATTCCCACAGGACACCGGATAAGACAGGAGAAGTACTCCAGATATAACAAACTGACCCTAGCCCCCTGACACATAAACTAATGCAGCCTAAATACTGGAGGCTGAGACAGGAGGGGTCAGGAGACACTGTGGTCCCATCCGATGATACCCACTGTTGAGGTACAGTATTACAATGTTGAGGTACAGTATTTTTGTCAGAGATTGGGGAGTTTTAAAGTTGTTATCTCCCGTCTTTCATTTTCTCTTTTAATTATTTCCAAATGTTTCCCCCTGATCGCTATCGGCAACTATTGCGTGTTTATCATGCAGCGTTTGAAACGTGAGCGGGGCCTGCGCTGGCTGGTTGGCCCAAGAAATGTCTGTGAGGCTGTTGAGCAGAGTAGAGAGTAGGGACTGACCTGCAAGAGGAAAGTCTGGCCACACAGCTTGTCCACTGAGACACAGTTTCTCTAATGGAAAAGGCCTGTTCAATGCCTTGCACAAAACATCAGGGCTGTGTGTGTGTGTGTGTCAGTTTAACAGTGTGTGTGTGTGTGTGTGTGTGTGTGTGTGTGTGTGTGTGTGTGTGTGTGTGTGTGTGTGTGTGTGTGTGTGTGTCAGTTTAACAGTGTGTGTGTGTGTGTGTGTGTGTGTGTGTGTGTGTGTGTGTGTGTGTGTGTGTGTGTTTAAGTGTGTGTTTAAGTGTGTAAAATTACTAATGTTAAAGTAAAATAATGTTTACGCTGTAGATACATGTCAGATAGTGGCAGTTTAAGCTTGTAGCCCACCTGAAAGCTTGTGGCAAGTGGCATGTGTTGCTTGTGCAGATGGATAAGCCTATGTCCTGATGTAATAGCGGTCCACAGAGCAATGTGATTAGCTGGGTGATGTGCTGATGAGTTTACCAGTGTGACCATGATGATGTGCTGATGAGTTTACCATTGTGACCATGATGATGTGCTGATGAGTTTACCATTGTGACCATGATGTGCTGATGAGTTTACCATTGTGTCCATGATGATGTGCTGATGAGTTTACCATTGTGACCATGATGATGTGCTGATGAGTTTACCATTGTGACCATGATGTGCTGATGAGTTTACAAGCATCTGAGTTTAAATCCAAGCTCTCCAGACGCTCACTGCAGCCTGCTCTGTAAGTGAGGGACAAATGTGCTTTTCCAGGCCAGCAGACCAAACCCAGAAAACCAGCCGGCCCCCCAGCCCCCTACCAGGCCTCCCAGACAGACTGGGTCTTCGTGTCCTCTCCTGGGTTGCGTGCCAAATAGCACTCTATTTCCTATATATTGCATTGCTTTCATAATACTTTTATACTGCACTATATAGGGAATATGATGCCATTCGGGACATAACCCTGGTCTGACCACGCTGGGGCTTGGCTCTGCATGACTGACAGGTCTCACTGGTCCTACTGTTCCTCTCCATGGCAGCCATGGATGGATGGATGGATGGACAGCAGTGAGAGGAAAGGGGCAGACGGCCCTATTTTTGGACCACTGCCCTCAGACTAACTATAATGTATGGCAGTCTTGAGATTTAGTTGTTGCCTATTTATTATAATTTATTATGATTGACTTTAGCTACCTAAAGCATTATCTACAGTTTTTAGTAATATACAGGACCTCACAATGTTACCTGTACCACTTATTAGGCTAATCAGTGTAGAGTAAAATGAAAGATAGAAAAAGCGAGATTCTGATCCAGAGAGAGAGAAAAGGGAATCCCACAACATCCAACATAATATGGCCTTGTTAGAATAGCCCTTCAAGGAAGTTTTGTTAACAAGTGTGTGCTCGTTATGTTCAACTGCTTGATCCCTGTTATAGTCCATCCGTTCTTGTTGTACTCCAAGTCCAAGTTCACCAGTCTCTCTGTGCTGCAGGGCACCAGTGGGAGTGAAACACGCACGCACGCGCACGCACGCACGCACACACACACACACACACACACACACACACACACACACACACACACACACACACACACACACACACACACACACACACACACACACACACACAGGCTTCTCACAGGAACACCTCCAGCGACACATCTCCACAGCAACTTCTATAACTGACCACAGTCATAACGGCTAATTATGGGTTTTCCAGAGACAAGAGCACTAAAGTGTGAAGTGTGGGCCACCCCCTGTAGGGATTAGGGAAATAAGGGAAGGTCAGATCTGAACATTTACGGGAAAAGAGAAAGAGGTAAAAGTGACATAAAGGGGATTATAATGGAGGTCACTTTGGGTCATCTTGATTATACCTCTGGCACCATAACATCCTGTACAGGGTCAGCTAGACACTGCTTTGTTCAGAGGCAAGGGCAGTCTTGTGTTAGTGGCCTGTTGAGGGTCAGAAAGCGTGGTGCTGCTCTTTGTTGAGAGGTCAGTCTGCTGTGTTAGTAGGCTGTCTACTGAAGAGAATGGCCTACTTTGAGAAGTAGTGAGCTTTGTGCCCAGACAATGTGCGCAGACACTTTTTATTTTGCTATGCCCAATTTAAATAATGATTATGTCACTCATTATAGTTGCATGCTGACACTTTATTTGCCCTCATCATTCATAACTTGTTCATCAGAGAATTGCTGATTCATACGCTATCTATTTATGGACAGTCTATAAATGATTTACATAAACTTCTAACTTACTAATCAACTTATCATATAAAGTGTTCTCCAGTTATTTGGACTGAAGCTGCAGTGTGGAACACTTTTTACCTCTGTGCTGTTGACTTTTTAAATGAAGATTCTCTAGCTTCACACTGGGGATCTTGGATTCTCGAAAAACCATTTCATGGATTCCACTCATCTCATTCTTCTCCCCGCCAGGTCCGTTGTCTCGTAGCCCGTGTGAGCTGCTGCCAATAGGTGTAGGCCACCCGGTGCAGGCTCTGCTGAAGAGCTTCACGGCCCTGTCAGGCTGTGCCTCCCGTGGAACCACGGGTCTACCACAGGAGGTTCACATCATCAACCTGAGGGGCAGCAGCCCTGAGGGGTCAAACAGCACACATCCAGAGGTCAGTCACCTGTATAATTTATAACCACCTATATATAATGTATAACGATATACTGTATATAATATGATGGACCAGAGGATAAACCTGACCAGAGGTCAGTCACTCACCTGGCTGAGCCAGCCCAGAACACCCACACCACATATACTGTTTCATACCATCATGCCAAACTAAACCGCACTGTGCAGGCTCAGATATGTCCAATCCAGCATGGTACCAGCAACTATGGTGGGTGCATAACTAGGCCAGTGCAGTACAGCTCGGCATGGCTCAGTAGTGTACAAACTACTAGAGAATATTAATTGGTGTGAGATAGGAATAGCATACCAGGAGTTTTACTATGACTTCGGCCCGCCACAGGAGTCGCTGGTGCGCGATGAGACAAGGAGATCCCTACCGACCAATCCCTCCCTAACCCGGATAGAGTAGACTGTAGAGTCTCACTCTATCCACACCTGTATATACTGCTATACAGTAACTGTAACCCACAGTGCACTACTCTGTCAGACAGTTAAATATCCAACATTCTCCCAGCATACTGTTTCTACCATAACATAAACATTGATGTCAACAAAAATGCTGGTGTCATTTTGAGTTAAGTGGCCTCAGCAGATGAGCACATAAAAAAAAATGTCACCTGCTCCTAGTGATAACTCAATCAGTATCGTTCCATGTGCAGTGTGCCATCCTAAGAAAGTACATAACAGTGTGGGTTGACTTTCAGCACCTTTCAACAGCTCCATACCAAGTTAATGGATGCTATAATTACTGGTAGGCCTCTCTGGCTGTGAGCTGGGGAGACTCAAGCACTTTCTGGGGAGTGCTGCATAATTAAAAAAACGTTGTCTTTGCTGAGCAGCAGGGCTGGAGAGTAATGTTATTAACAAAAGATAGTGGATGCCCTCTTATCACGTTGTACTCGTCCCAAGAATAACAGCAGCTTTAACTGAGGAGGTGGTGGGCGGTTGTTGCTCAATTTAGGGGAGATTTTACCATACACACTAGTTAGATGTTATCAGCCATGCAGATCTTAGGCTGCAGGCAACCAATCTGAATGCTGTTCTTGACCCTGAGTCATTAAAGACAATAGGCCAAATAACCTTACATGACCTTTCTTGTGATTTATGCATTAGAGGGCAGGGTCATGGTCATTAGAGCACACTGTTGAATTTTTTTTTTTTTTTTAAACAAAAAAAAACAATCATTTTTTATAGGATAGGTGGTACCGCCCAGTTTCACTCCATTTTCTTATTTTTGTGTGCCTATTGATTGAACACTACCCAGGATTTGGTTATTTGTGTAAAGATGGATGGCTCTCCTGTCTCTCACCACTCTGCACACAGGCCCCCTCTCCATGTGAGCAGCTCCTTCCACGGAGTATCTGTAGAGTACAATAGAGAACACTGTGTCTGTAGAGTATAGTATGATGGCACTGACAGACATGGCAGCTCTATCTCTTAAGCAACTTTGCAGTGTTTCATTCTTTTGTGTGTTATTTCTTACATTATTAGCCCAGAACAGTTTTTGTGTTATTCCATACAGCCGGAAATAACTTTTGGATATCAGAGTGGCAGTAACTCACCAGCATTATGACCAGGAATACGACTTTCCCGAATTGGATCCTTTGTTCGCACCCCCCAGGGCAATTGAACTTATCCTAGAGGCTGCTCCAAAACCTGCCGGCGGAGAAGAGGTATTTGGAGTGGACTTCTAGTCCGACTCAGGAGGCGGGCACACCATCCTCCGCTTCCGAGTATGTTACTCGCTAATGTTCAATCTCTGGACAATAAAGTTGATGAGCTCAGGTTGAGGATCTCCTTCTAGAGAGACATCAGGGACTGTAACATACTCTGTTTCACGGAATCATAAATCATATTTCACGGATATACTGTCCCTGTCCATACGGTCATCTGGGTTCTCAGTGCATTGCGCAGACAGGAATTAAGAACTCTCCAGGAAGAAGAAGGGCGGTGGTGTATGTTTCATGATTAACCATTCATGGTGTGATTGTGATAACATATAAAAACACAAGTCCTTTTGTTCACCCGACCTAGAATACCTCACAATCAAATGCTGACCAAATTACCTCCCAAGATAATTATCTTCAGTTATAGTCACAGCCATGTATATTCATCCTCAAGCCGATACCACGACGGCCCTCAAGAAACTACCCTGGACTTTATGCAAACTGGAAACCACATATCTTGAGGCTGTATTTATTGTATCTGGGGACTTTAATAAATGCAAATTTGAGGAAACGCTACTGAAGTTCTATCAACACATTGACTGTAGTACTCATGCTGGGAAAACACTCAACCACTGTTGTTCTCTCTTCCGGGATCCCTACAAGGTCCTCCCCCACCCTCCCTTTGGCAAATCAGATCCCAACTCCATTTTGCTCCTCCCTTACTATAGACAGAAACTCAAACAGGATGTACCTGTGTTAAGGTATATTCAACGCTATTCTGATCAATAGGAATTCATGCTTCAAGATTGTTTTGATCACTCGGACTGGGATATGTTCCGGGTCGCCTCGGAGAATAACATTGATGTATACACGGACACGGTGACAGAGTTTATCAGGAAGTGTATAGGGGATGTTGTTCCCACTGTGACTGTTAAAACCTTCCCAAACTAGAAACTGTGGATAGACGGCAGCATTCGCGCTAAACTAAAAGCACAAACCACTGCATTTAACCATGGCAAGGTGACTGGGAATATGGTCAAAATACAAACAGTGTAGTTATTCCCTCCGTAAGGCAATCAAACAGGCAAAACGTCAGTACAGAGACAAATGAGTAAGACATTTAAGTGTGTTAAACCCTCGCAAGGTTGCCGGCCCCAGACGGCATCCCTAGCCGCGTCCTCAGAGCATGCACAGACCAGTTGGCTAGAGTGTTTACGGACATATTCAATCTCTCCCTATCCCAGTCTGCTGTCCCCACTTGTTTCAAGATGTGTGCAGATAGCACTGTGTGCAGATAGCACTGTATCTGTAGAGTACAGTAGAGAACACTGTATCTGTAGAGTACAGTAGAGAACATTATCTGTAGAGTACAGTAGAGAATACTGTATCTGTAGAGTACAGTAGAGAACAGTGTGTCTGTAGAGTATAGTAGAGAACATTATCTGTAGAGTACAGTAGAGAACACTGTGTCTGTAGAGTACAGTAGAGAACACTGTGTCTGTAGAGTATAGTAGAGAACATTATCTGTAGAGTACAGTAGAGAACACTGTATCTGTAGAGTATAGTAGAGAACATTATCTGTAGAGTACAGTAGAGAACACTGTGTCTGTAGAGTATAGTAGAGAACATTATCTGTAGAGTACAGTAGAGAACACTGTGTCTGTAGAGTATAGTAGATAGCACTGTAGCTGTAGCATCTATCCCCTGCCCCCATTATAATCAGGGGCCCAGCAAATGGCGTCCGTTCCTTCCCTCCTGGTGCCGACAGGAAGCCAAAGAAAGGCTTGATGGCCAAAACAACGTAGCAGAAGATTGTAAACATCCGTGGGAGATCAGATTGTTGTTGGAGGGCTCTCCGTCTGCGTCCCAAATTACACCCTATTCCCCTTCATATTGCACTGCTTAGTAGTGCACTATATAGGAAATAGGATGTAATTTGGGACATGGCCATTGTCGTTGGAGAGCTCAGCAACATACAGTAAAACAAAAGCAAAGGAAAGGTTGTCTCCCCCAGCTATATTAATGGATGTGCAAACCCTTTACCCTGGCATCTGCACTTCTTCACAATGTGAGGAGAGAAAAAAGTAGGCTGTCATCACATTATTTTATTGCTCAAAATAACATCCCAGCATATTCAAGAGAGGCTTAGCAGTAAATAATTGTTTTAATAACGTCAACTAAAGAAGACACTCAATACTGTTGCACCTGAATCCTGATAGTTGTAGTGTGTGCCAGCTGCCTATAGGCGTGAACCCTTCTCTCTTTCAAGGGTTACAGTACAGGTGTTGGATCTTAATTTGACCAGTATTGTTGTTGCAAAATAATCCTGCAGCAATAGGATTTTAACGTTTAGTCTATAATGTTGTTTGATCGCAACAAAAGTGTGATCAAATGAAGATCCAACATCTGTATATCAGACTATTGAATGGCAAGAACCTCTGTATGCATGAACATTTTCTCTACCATAAGTCATGGGAGTCAAATGTCTCTGTGTAGACTACAGACTGAAGGATGTGCTTGTGCTGTGTCAGGATATTTAAGTGGCCCACTCCCTACCCCATCAGTCATGGTAGTGTGAAAAGCAGCATGTCTCGGCCTGCACTGGAGATTTCACTGCTGAGTTAGGCAGACATAAATGTTGCTAAGGCCTGATGCATAGACAAGAACAGAAACTGGGTGTAAGGCAGGGTGTGTTATGTTGAGTCAGTATGCAAATAAAGACATCACTCTGGTGATTGTATCATAACACCTTAGTGTGCCTTGCAGAGATGTTTTTACTCAACCTTTATTTTAACAGGGAAGACATATTACAAATGCGCCCTGTACATACAACATAAATATACACATTATACCAAACCTATATACAATACCAGTCAAAAGTTTGGACACACCTACTTATTCCAGAGGTTTTCTTTATTTTACTATTTTATATGTTGTATAATAATAGTGAAGACATTAAAACTATGAAATTATACATATGGAATCATGTAGCAACCAAAAAAGTGTTTTATATTTGAGATTCTTCAAGGTAGCCACCCTTTGCCTTGGTGACAGTTTTGCAGACTCTTGGCATTCTCTCAACCAGCTTCACCTGGAATGCTTTTCTAACAGTCTTGAAGTAGTTCCCACATATGCTGAGCACTTGTTGGCTGCTTTTCCTTCATTCTGCAGTCCAACTCATCCCAAACCATCTCAATTGGGTTGAGGTCGGGTGATTGTGGAGGCCAGGTCATCCGATGCTGCACTCCATCACTCTCCTTCTTGGTCATATAGCCTTTACACAGCCTGGAGGTGTGTTGGAATGAGTAGGTGTGTCCAAACTTTTGACTGGTACTGTACACATTAAAATACAAAAACACTGTCATGGGAAGCACAATAAAACATCACAGATGTAGATAGGACTTTTGCCTATGCTGAAAACATATTCTAAAGGTAAATTATTTAATGAAAGGTCTCCTTTGAAACATATTGTATCAACACATTTCCCAAGAAGGATCGAGAGCGATATTGGACAATAGAACACCATAGTATGAACACAATCTAACAGAACACATTGAAGTAATTTTCACACTGAAAAGGAATGCATGCAGCAAAGTTAAGTCTGAGTGATGCCATACCTGTCATTACTACACATCCAAAGCATGTGCTGTTCTGATTGCTCTCCTTTGGCTTACATATCTTTGTTCTGTAGAAGAATAACCTTGCAAAGAACGGAGATATCCTGCCGCTTTCGAATAAGAGCTGCAACATATACACTTAGTGTACAAAACATCACACACACACACACACACACACACACACACACACACACACACACACACACACACACACACACACACACACACACACACACACACACACACACACACACACACACACACACACACACACACACACACACACACACACACACACACACACACACACAGTTGTAATACAGCCTAGGATTGAACCAGGGTCTGTAGTGACACCTCTAGCACTGCCATGCAGTGCCTTAGACCACTGTGCCACTCTAATCACCAGCCTAATGATATCTTTGTCTGTTGTTTTACAGGGTCAGCCATTTAGTACTTACAGCACCCCTGGAGCAAAGTAGTGCACTAGGTAGGGATAGGGGGCCATAATAGGGAAACCAAGGCCTCTCTTGGTGCTCTTCATGCTGAGCAATCAGAATAAATACATGAGAGTTTAGCTGTCCAAAACCTGCAATTATTTTCTCTTTATTGACCTCTCCTGCTTGGTGTTACCGCCCAAATAACAACTTCAATTACTATCATCTAATTCTGCTTGGGAGGTACAGAGTCCATGAGCACATAGTCCAAAGCACACACTCTGTTCCCTAAGGATAACTGTCATGGCTTATGTCGAAATTTCAGAGTGGGCTTGTTTTCCTCGTGAAATTCTCCTATGTAATATATCTCATGTTTTGTTTGTCATTCTGGCCAGTGTTAATGTTTTTCTGACTTTGTGTCATCTTCTGACTACATTAGTTGGACTGTAAATCAGACTAATAGATGGTATTTTATATAAGTAATGTCTTCCACTGAGGGAGGGAGAAGGGACATGTTCAAATGTCATGGGAAATGCTTATCATCATTGCAAAGAGTGCCTTTCATTTCATATCATTGCGAATGTCACATGAATCCCCCTAAGCAGTTTGTTTTGGGCCAGTTCAAAGATGTGTCCCAACAACATATGTATGGATGATGATGATTTGCACACTCCGTTCTGTCAATGAACAATTGGTGGGTTACTTACCAGATAGAATGGAAAGTGCTGAACTGTTCTAGAATAATCCTGTTTGTTAGAAACATCCTAGATTGTCTGTGTAACATAATTAGTATTTGTCTATTTACCTGGCTTTCTCCACCCACCCCTCCAAACCCTGTCCTTGGCTGAAGAAAGCCACTCCGTCTCAGGCAGAGACTACTACTACTACTACTACCAAAGTGTTTCACACCATAAAACAATAAAATAAAATAATTAACAAAGAAACAAGGGAGGAATGAGAATTAAAATTGTTTTCATTTTCAACCTAGAATTTTGAATGGTCAACAGTGCCATGCCAGAGGATCTCAGACTGCATCCTGGCTCGTAGGGAGATAAAAGATCAAGGATATAGGATAGGCTAAACCAAGCCGAGCCTTAAACATGATTAATACAATTTCAAAATCTATTCTAAAAGTGACTTGGAACCAGTGTAGCTACAATAGGTGCGATATGGTTACATTTCCTGGTGCCTGGTTAAAAGCCGAGCTGCAGTATTTTGAACTAACTGTACTGACCAATGATGGAGGGATTTCTGACTGAGACAGGTATGTATACAAACAGTTACAGTAATCTAGGTTTGAGGAAATACGTTTCTCCAGATCAGTGATAAGTTAAATGATAAAATCAGGACAACCTTCTTTACATGCAGCTTGAGGTTTAGGTCAGGGTCAAAGAAGACACCAAGGTTTCTGGCCGTAGGCTTTATCTTGGTGGACAACTGACCAAGGTTATTTACAATCTGAGATAGTGATAAGTTGGCCCTGCACCGGTTCTCCCTGTGACCGTAGGTTGGTGTCTCTGGAGATAAACTTCCTAACTAAACCAATCCTGATCCTTGACATTATAATGGCTGACCTTCCTACAGTACCTGAAACGGGGGTCCAGATGTGCCCATCTGGATATTCAGTAGTCTCAGCCTGCGTCCCAAATGCCAGCCTATTCCTTTTAAAGTGGACTACTTTTCATCATAGCATATGGACCCTGGTCAAAAGTAGTGCACTATATAGGCCTAGGGATTAAGGTGCCATTTGGGACACAGGTTCTGCCTCTGTGTAGCCTTCCCTCGTCCCTTGTCCTTCAGTCTTCCACCCAGGCAGAGAACAGGGTTTGGCTTCACCACGTACAAAGGCTGTCATAGACACATAAACAGGCTGCCCATGACACGTACACAGGCTGCCCATGACACACGTACACAGGCTGCCCATGACACGTACACAGGCTGCCCATGACACGTACACAGGCTGCCCATGACACGTACACAGGCTGCCCATGACACGTACACAGGCTGCCCATGACACGTACACAGGCTGCCCATGACACGTACACAGGCTGCCCATGACACGTACACAGGCTGCCCATGACACGTACACAAGCTGCCCATGACACGTACACAGGCTGCCCATGACACGTACACCGGCTGCCCATGACACGTACACTACCTGCCATGACATGTACACAAATTGCCTGTGATCATAACCTTCAGTGGCAGATGGAGGGGATACTCAGACACACAAACATTTCACTGGACACCTGATTTGCTAACTCTGCCTAGTCTGCCTCCGCTCTTGTTACCAACATCCACTCTGTAAGCCTAGAGGGGGGTGGAAAGTTGCCTGAACAAAATAATTGTAGTCAGGCATCTCCTGTCTTCTTGAGGTAACATGGCCTACTGGCCTCCGTATTGAGACAAACACGAGGGAAAGATTGTTAATAGCGACATTCAAATCCATTTCATTCAGTCCTTTCACGGGGCATGCTAATTCATTACCCTCCGCTCTACGTAATGAGTGTTTTCCTCTGTTTGCTTAGGAGTGTGTGTTGGATGCTTGTTGTTGTCAGAGTCAGTACAGAGGTAGCGGTTCAGTCAGGGCAGTCAGTGATTATGGAGAGTTGTTTTCCCCAGTCTCTTCTCTGCCTCATGTTGGAAGAGGGAGTGGCGACTGGCCCGTAGAACGGACTGTGTGTGTGGTGTGTTTTGATGTTTACAGTGGATTGGCCTGCAGCACAAGCAGGGGTCTGTGGCCTGCTCTGGCTGGGACTGTCTTCTCTGGCTGGGCTGTTTGGGCTCAGGGGTCGATGTGGAACATGTCCTTTTCTGTTTTGAACTGACTGTGCAGCAGCCAGGGACTGCTTTTTCAATTGAACTGGCCTATCAAGTCAAGTACACAGCTATGTCCACGTACAGAGTTCCCTCCAAACCCAACTTCCACCCATTAGTAACACCTTGTCTGTATAGACAATACACCTCCAACGTGCACCTTGAAGTTCCACTGTCGACACAGGGGAATTGATGGAACATAAGATCCGTATAAAACCATGGTCTTCCATACAGTCAGGCCTATTTGTAACTGTTTCTCAAAAGTATTATTCTAATTGGACATTGGTATAGTTCAAAATATTACTGTTAATAGGTTTAGTTGCATGAGTCAGTGTTGTTACCAGGATGTGGTCCATGATATGTCTATCCTGATAAGCATGCCGAGACATACATCTGGTTTCCATGGTTACAGGGAGGGGCTAAGAGGAAGGAGGATAGGGAGCAGGAAGAGGAAGAGGTTGTACACCAGGGGTCTCCAACAGGTCGATTGTGAGCTACCAGTAGCTCGCAGCCCACCTATGATTAGCTTGCCAAACAATTCTAAAGGACATGCAATTTTCATGTGTTCCATCACAAACTGTCATAAACAAATCTCACAAGTACAGACACCACAAGCTCCCAGCTTCTATTTAATCAATGCAATATTGACATTGATGTACACACATACACAACACACACACACCAGTTGCATTCTGTCAGGCCTGACCCTCAAATGCTTTTTGAGTTCTTCCACGTTTTCACTACAGAAGTGAGAGAAATGAATAGTTTAAATGCCTTTTATGCTCGCTGGTTGGGATATGTACGTACAGTCACTGGGGACGACGTCATCGATGCACTTATTGATGAAGCCGATGACTGAGGTGGTGTACTCCTCAATGCCATTGGATGAATCCCTGAAAATCCTGTAGTGTAGCATCTGCGTCATCTGACCATTTCCGTGTTGAGCGAGTCACTGGTACTTCCTGCTTTAGTTTTTGCTTGTAAGCAGGAATCAGGATGATAGAATTATGGCCAGATTTGCCAAATGGAGGGCGGGGGAGAGCTTTGTATGCATCTCTATGTGTGGAGTAAAGGTGGTCTAGGAGTTTTGTCCCCTGGTTGCACATGTGACATGCTGGTAAAAATGTGGAAAAACTGATTGAAGTTTGCCAGCATTAAAGTCCCC
This sequence comes from Oncorhynchus mykiss, assembly GCF_013265735.2. NCBI lineage: Eukaryota > Metazoa > Chordata > Actinopteri > Salmoniformes > Salmonidae > Oncorhynchus > Oncorhynchus mykiss. The sequence continues at coordinate 77,357,995 of NC_048569.1, read as the reverse complement.
GGCCACTAGGAGTGCTGCTTTTGGGTGAGCATTTTCTTCTTTGCTTATGGCCTTAAAGAGTTGGTTGAGAGCGGTTTTAGTGCCAGCTAAAACAGATAAGAACTCTCTTGGTAGATAGTGTGGTCTACAGCTTATCATGAGGTACTCTACCTCAGGCGAGCTATACCTCTAGACTTCTTTAATATTAGACATAGCGCACCAGCTGTTATTGACAAATAGACACACACCCCCACCCCACGTCTTACCAGAGGTAGCGTCTCTGTTCTGCTAGTTTATGGAAAATCTCACTATCTCTATATTGTCCGTATCTTCGTTCAGCCACGTCTCGGTGAACCATAAGATGTTACAGTTTTTAATGTCCCGTTGGTAGGATAATCTTAATTGCTGGTCATCAATTTTATTTTCCAATGATTGCACGTTAACAAGAAGAACAGATGGCAGTGGGAGTTTACTCTCTTGCCTCCGGATTCTCATAAGGCAGCCCAATCTGCGTGTCACCGTTGTCGTGAGAAATGGACAAATGCGCAGCGGATGTTGAGTTCCACATATTTAATTCAAAGAGAAACTTAAACAAAACAAAATATATCAATAAACGAACAACTAAACGTGACTACATGGTGCACAAACACAAAACAATATCCCACAAACACAGGTGGGAGAAATATCTACTTAAATATGATCCCCAATTAGAGACAACGATTACCAGCTGCCTCTAATTGGGAATCATACAAAACACCAACATAGAAAATATAAACTAGAACACAACATAGAAATTATAAACTAGAATACCCCCTAGTCATGCCCTGCCCTACTACGCCATAGAGAAACAAGGGCTCTCTATGGTCAGGGCGTGACACTGCAACTTATTTTCCGGGCATCTTTTCTTCTCGCAAAAGGCGTGGTCTGGGCCTGTTCCAGTGAAAGCAGGATATCCTTCTCGTCAGACTCATTAAAGGATAAAGTTTCTTCCAGTCCGTGGGGAGTAATCGCTTTTCTGATGTCCAGATGTTATTTTCTGTCATAAGAGACGGTAACAGCAACATTATGTACACAATAAGTACAAAAATAAGTTACACAAAACACAAAAAAATAACAAAATCGCACAATGTTTTGAGAGAATTGAAAACGTCAGTACCCCATCTACTTAAACAAATCTGACAGAGATCTGGGTCTGAGATGTCACGGCTTTCTTCTGTTGAAGGAGAGCCGGACCAAAACGCAGCGTGGTTATTGTGATACATCTTTAGTAAAGATGAAAATAGAACAATATACAAAAACAAGAAATGTGAAAAACCGAAAACAGCCCTATCTGCTGTAACAAACACAAAGACAGGAACAATCACCCACAAAACCCAACACCAAACAGGCTACCTAAAGACAATGACTAACACCTGCCTCTGATTGAGAACCATATCAGGCCCAAACACAGAAACAGACAAACAAGACATCCAACATAGAATGCCCACTCAGATCACACCCTGACCAAACAAAACATAGAACATACAAAGCAAACTATGGTCAGGGTGTGACATGAGATCTGGTTCTGAGATCTAGGTCTGATTTCTGGGTCTGCATAATTCCCTCCTTGATGGAGCGTTGTTTTCCTCTGCATCCCCTCATTCCCCTGCCAGCCTACCTTATCGCAACCTGATTACTATCATCCCCTCATTCCCCTGCCAGCCGACATAATCACAACCTGATTACTATCATCCCCTCATTCCCGTGCCAGCCTACATAACCACAACCTGATTACTATCATCCCCTTATCATCCCCTCATTCCCCTGCCAGACTACATAATCACAACCTGATTAGTATCATCCCCTCATTCCACTGCCAGCCTACATAATCACAACCTGATTACTATCATCCCCTCTTTCCACTGCCAGCCTACATAATCACAGCCTGATTGCTATCATCCCCTCATTCCCCTGCCAGCCTACATAATCACAACCTGATTACTATCATCCCCTCATTCCCCTGCCAGCCGACACAATCACAACCTGATAACTATCATTCCCTCATTCCACTGCCAGCCGACATAATCACAACCTGATTACTATCATCCCTCATTCCACTGCCAGCCTACATAATCACAACCTGATTACTATCATCCCCTCATTCCACTGCCAGCCTACATAATCACAACCTGATTACTATCATCCCTCATTCCCCTGCCAGCCTACATAATCACAGTCTGATTACTATCAGCCCCTCATTCCACTGCCAGCCTACATAATCACAACCTGATTACTATCATCCCTCATTCCCCTGCCAGCCTACATAATCACAACCTGATTACTATCATCCCTCATTCCCCTGCCAGCCTACATAATCACAGCCTGATTACTATCATCCCCTCATTCCACTGCCAGCCTACATAATCACAACCTGATTACTATCATCCCTCATTCCCCTGCCATCCTACATAATCACAGCCTGATTACTATCATCGCCTCATTCCTCTGCTAGCCGACATAATCACAACCTGATTACTATCATCCCCTCATTCCACTGCCAGCCGACATAATCACAACCTGATTACTATCATCCCCTCATTCCCCTGCCAGCCGACATAATCACAACCTGATTACTATCATCCCCTCATTCCACTGCCAGCCTACATAATCACAACCTGATTAATATCATCCCCTCATTCCACTGTCAGCCTACATAATCACAGCCTGATTATTATCATCCCAAGAAGAAATATCTACCCCTGACATCTTATCTGCCTGCTGGGCCCATTTTAGATCTGTGTGTGTGTGTGACCTCGGGTTGGAAGCAGACTGATTAGCATCACTGTGTAGTGGAGAGGCTCCAGGTAGTGGCCCCATCGGCCCTCAGATCAGCAGGGGGACAGCCGGTGGGGTGCTGATAAGATCAGTCAACAGGATTCCTTTTCCCCGGCAGCCCTCTGAGCTACTCCTCTCCTCTAGCCTGGCCTAACTACTATCTACTCCCACAGAGAGTTCTGCCCTCTTTCTGTCTGAGCAGCGATCCAGAAAGAACCAAGATACAGACAACACAAACACACGCATGTACACACACACCTATCTGATAAAGCTAGAGCTTAATGTTCATGGATTAGTTCCAGGCAATGCAAGGCTTTTCCAACAGCCTTGTCTTTTCGGCTCTCATCTAGTGCTGTCTGTCTGCTGTAGATGAGTGATGATGGTGTTGCTGAGCATCCTGTTTTGAGCATGCTGCAACATATTTCCCCAGGCCTAGTAATAGAATATGGCAAGGCACCGTATGGTGATATACTGTAGTCACGACCAAAATTATTGGTACCCTTGATAAAGATGAGCAAAAAAAAGACAATAAAATAAATAATTCAAATAATGAGCTGGCACCCTCCCTTTGCAAGGATAACAGCACTGAGCCTTTAAAAAAATATATGATTGGAGAAGACATTGGGACGGATCTTTCCTCGATACATAATCTTTCTGGATCCTTGATATTTCTTGTCTGTTCTTATGGACTGCCCTTTTCAATTCAAACCACAGGTTTTTAGTGGGGTTTAATTCTGGAGACTGAGACGGCCATTGCAAAATGTTGAGTTTGTGGTCAATTAACCATTTCTTTGTGGTTTTTTATATGTGCTTGGGGTTATTATCTTGCTGGAAGATCCACTTGTGGCAAAGTTTCAGCCTCCTAACAGGCAACCAGGTTTTTTGCTAAAATGTCCCCTACTGAGTGAAGTTCATGATGCCGTTGACCTTAACAAGGACCCCAGGACCAGTGGAGGCAAAATAGCCCCATAACATCAAAGATCCAACACCATATTTTACAGTAGGTATGAGGTACTTTTCTGTATATGCGGACGCCAAACCTATTTTTCCCCCCATTCTTTATCAAGGGTGCCAATAATTTTGCCCGTTTGCGTGGCCAAAAAGCTCTATTTAAATTTGAGCTATTGTATTAGTATAAAATAATCATATACACTGTATTTCTGATCAATTTGATGTTATTTTAATGGACAAAAAAATGTGCTTTTCTTTTAAAAACAAGGACATTTCTAAGTGACCCCAAACCTTTGAACGGTAGTATATATATATATACACATTCACTTAGATTGGAGTAATGGATTGTGATTAAATAAATAAAAGCTGAAATAAATCATTCTCTATACTATTAATCTGACATTTCACATTCTTAAAATAAAGTGGTGATCCTAACTGACCTAAGACAGGGGATTTTGTGGACTTGTGGTGGTCTAAAATGTACTTTCTGAGGTCTTGGCTGATTTCTTTTGATTTTCCCATGATGTCAAGCAAAGAGGCACTGAGTTTGAAGGTAGGCCTTGAAATACATCCACAGGTACACCTCCAATGGACTCAAATGATGACAATTAGCCTATCAGAAGTTTCTAAAGCCATGACATAATTGTCTGGAATTTTCCAGGCTGTTTAAAAGCACAGTCAACTTAGTGTATGTAAACTTCTGACCCACTGGAATTGTGATACTTATCATACCTTAATAAGTGAAATAATCTGTCTGTAAACAATTTGTCAATTTGTTATGCACAAAGTAGATGTCCCAACCGACTTGCCAAAACTATAGTTTGTTAACAAGACATTTGTGGAGTGGTTGGAAAACAAGTTTTAATGACTCCAACCTAAGTGTATGTAAACTTCCCACTTCAACTGCAGCTCAGAATTTAAATGATTTATTTTATACAGTCTTTTTTGCTTATCTTTATGAAGGGTGCCAATAATTCCAGTTGTGACTTTATACAATACATCAACCCAGTTACAAAGGGCTACCAAGTGGTACTGTATAAAATTATCCATCATATAGGCAGCTGCTCCAACTAACTGTGTTTCTGTTGTAACAAAGTGCCTGCTGATTTCATGCTGAAGTTGATTGACCATTATTATCATTTAACAGGGGAGGGAGGGATGTAGAATATTTTGATAGATTAGTGTTACTGGCCGGCCAATCGAAAGGATGTTTTGAGTTAGCACTGAGTCACTGAGGACTTTCAGAGACATAATTAGTTCTGTCAATAAAGGAAAACACCCTGTTCCTGGTTTTTGCAGCCAGGGCTGCTGAAAGCTGGTGTTGTATGTGTGTGTGTAAGTGGGTCCCTGTGCGTGTGATAGTGTCAGGTCTGACTGACTGGATGGAGGTGTAGAGAGAGGTCTCTGACAGCTGTGTTGTAGTACTGGGTTACAGACAGCTTATTACCAAGGGGCTGTGCATACATTGGTTATGAACATTTCACTCTACTATGCTGGGGTATTATGCAAGCTTGGTCGCAAAACATCATTTACTTGGGCCTGAAAGGTCATGCAATTGTGTTCAGAATGCTTGTTCAGGCGGCTGGCCAAATGCCTTGAATCATGGTGTAGTTATTATTGTCTGACGGTGTGGTATGTCTCACTTGGAATATGTTTTTGTCATACCTTAATACTGTAGATATCCACAGCCTTGTGTCTGTTTACAGCAGTTGGATCCTCCTCTCCTTGCGTGTTGTATTGGCATTTGTTGCTTATGTAGTAATTAACTCAGAGTTTTGTATTTAATGGAATCTTTTCCTTGTTTACGTCCGTATGCTCTGACCAGTCACGGTATGCCGCCTGGGACTGGCCTAGCATGCCGGGGCTGGCAGCAGCTGTGATCATGTGAGGGTTGTGTGAGGGGTTTGATGTTACCGTAACGTGATAGGTCCAGACAAGCCCCTGTCCCTGGCCAGTCACTAGTATGGCTACGTCTCAAATGACACATATTTCCTACATAGCACACTAGTTTTGACCAGAGCCCAGGACCACCTAGGCTCTGGTCAAAATGTGTACACTATATAGGGAATAGGGTGCCATTTGGGACACAGCCCATGTGTCGTGGGCCTGGCTATGACTGTAATGGACCCTGGTCCCCCAAATCCCTGCACCAGCCTCCCCATCATCAATCAGGCTGGGCTTCCAGGATCTCCATAGGGCCTCTAGTCTGCACAGGTTCCTCTGGAGGGTGCGTGGCAGTCCCAACTCCCAGGTCCAGGGCCACCTGATAATAGCTAGTAGTGCTGAATGATTAAGCTAAATGTAGTTTAAAATGATTTTTTTTTTTACAACTAATTGACCAACATCTGTTCAATTATTTGAATTCCATTTCTTTCGGGTTTTTTCTGTGAGATCAATGCTCACATTGCACAGTTTCTCTAGAGATAAATCAGATCCAGCCTGAACTGTGCGATCTAGTAGGGAGTTGTAGTTTCCAACAGGCCAATATTCTACATAGTAATTAATGCGCAACGGATTATGGTCATTGTCATCTACTTGTCCAGTCTGTGTTTCTTTTATGCCTGCTACAGAAGAGAGAATAATGTGTCACTGTGAGGTGGCATAGAGAGCAGCTGTTGCTTCACGAGGTGTCTCTACCTGAAAATACATGATCTAAGTGATTGATAGTTGTTATTCGGCAGTCATAAAAGTATGCCTTATTTAGTTTAAAGAACTACAACATTTAGATTTTTGTCAGACAGCACAGGCAGCAGCTCTATACAGATGAGATGATGACTTGGAATGAAATAATAAAGTCATCAATAAAACAAATGTAAAATACACAACAGCTGAAATATTGTATTAAAGTAAAGTAATGAGAATAAATTATGGTTAATAAGTGATAAGTCGTAATGGGCAGTTACTACCATCATGGGACTTTTATGAATTGTTTTATTCTGTGTTGTTACATCATTTAACCCACATAATGCATAGTGCATTTCATGTTATTATTTTCTAATAATCTGACCAAAACCTAAAAAAAATTACAAATGACTTAGCACTACTATCTGGGCTTTGATCACTGGGGCCTCTGGTCCATTTCTCTTCACATCCTCCATGGGTTCCGGGCCCTGGGCCCTGCCTGCTTTGACATCTAAATCACATTACCACAGGCTGAGGAGTGCAGAGTGACAATGGTTCTGGATGGAATCTGGATGGAATGCATCTCAGTCTCTCTGTGGGCAGATAGAGACACACAGTATCTGCTGCTCAGCTCTCCTCTGTCCTCTACACATCTGGCTGGTAAGAGTAGGAGAGGGGATGGGGAGTTGGCACTGGGACTGGCAGTGGGGACTGGGATTGGCACTGGGAGTGGGGACTGGGAGTGTGGACTAGGACTGGCAGTGGGAGTGGGGACTGGCAGTGGGAGTGGGGACTGGGAGTGTGGACTAGGACTGGCAGTGGGAGTGGGGACTGGCAGTGGGAGTGGGGACTGGGACTGGCAGTGGGAGTGGGAGTGGGGACTGGGACTGGCAGTGGGAGTATGAGTGGGGACTGGCAGTGGGAGTGGGGACTGGGACTGGCAGTGGGAGTGGGGACTGGGAGTGGGGACTGGGACTGGCAGTGGGAGTGGGAGTGGGCACTGGGAGTGGGAGTGGGGACAGGCAGTGGGAGTGGGGACTGGCAGTTGGAGTGGGGACTGGGACTGGCAGTGGGAGTGGGGACTGGCAGTGGGAGTGGGGACTGGGAGTGGGAATGGGAAAGTGTCTGTGAGTTCCAGTGCATCCACAGCTGATAGATTGATATCACATTAACTCCCCCTTCCCACATTATAAGTGTGAAAGATCATGAGTTGATGCATTCCTCAGTTGATCTATAATGTCTGGAAGTTGACTGGCTAAATGGCCTCACAGGTCTTGTTCAGGTATTTCTACGTCAGTGACCCTCCCATGGGCGCATTCAGTCTGACATGAGAGAGTGTATCACAACACTGTTAATCTTATTATTTCACACTCTCTGGCACTACTTTTTCTTAACCTTTGCCATTTTGTTTCTGCGCAACTATGTTTATGCCTTTTCTTTCAGGTGACTCACTTTTGGAATTGTTTCTGTCTGCTTCTAAAATTCCACAACGCTCCCCGTCTGTCTGTCTGTCTCTGTCTCTGTCTCTGTCTCTGTCTCTGTCTCTGTGTCTGTGTCTGTGTCTGTGTCTGTCTCTGTGTCTGTCTCTGTCTCTGTCTCTGTCTCTGTCTCTGTCTCTGTGTCTCTCTCTCTCTCTCTCTCTCTCTCGCTCTCTCTCTCTCTCTCTCTCTCTCTCTCTCTCTCTCTCTCAAAGCCAAGTCCTCTGGAGCCAGCTGTATATGAGAGCAGGTATGATTGTATCTGAGTTGCCTTGCGTTAGGTTATTCTCCCAGGAGGGATGGAGAGGCTTTTTCCAGAGTCTGGACAGAGGGGGAGGTTTAAGTAGATTAGATGCTCATCTACAATTTTCCACAAGGACAAACATGAAGAAAGGGGTGAGACAAAATGAGGGGGAGAAGCTATGCGAGACATACTTGTGGGGCTTTCGTCTCACTTGTTGTGTGACTGCGTGTGTGTGTGTAATTGTGTGTGTGTCTGGCTCAGAGCGTCTCTGAGCCAAGCCCCCTTGAAGTTAAGCGTTCTGTAATTTCTTCCATTCGTCTCTCTCAGAGGGCCTTTTTATTATGATTATTGCAGCATTTTTATGGCCCATATAGCTAAATACTCAAATTTGCTTTCCTCCTCCTCTCCCTCTCTTCCCCAGGGCATTATTCCTTTAGATCTGTGGAAGACTATGATCAAGAGGCTTTGAAGCCATGCCTATACTTTCTTTAGTACTAAATCCTCTGTCTCTAATATATTCTAATATGTCTGTCTCTAATATATTCTCTCTGTTGTGTGTCTCTAATATATTCTCTCTGTTGTTTCTCTCTCTAAACTATTCTCTTTACTGTGTCTCTCTCTAATATATTCTCTCAGTTGTGTGTCTCTCTCTAATATATTCTCTCTGTTTCTCTCTCTAATATATTCTCTCTGCTGTGTCTCTAATATATTCTCTGCTGTGTCTCTCTAATATATTATGCTATGTCTCTCTCTAATATATTCTCTCAGTTGTGTGTCTCTCTCTAATATATTCTCTCTGTTTCTCTCTCTAATATATTCTCTGCTGTGTCTCTCTCTAATATATTATGCTATGTCTCTCTCTAATATATTCTCTCAGTTGTGTGTCTCTCTCTAATATATTCTCTCTGCTGTGTCTGTAATATATTCTCTGCTGTGTCTCTCAAATATATTATCTCTGCTGTGTCTGTCTAATATATTTTCTCTGTTGTGTCTCTGTCTAATATATTATCTCTGTTGTTTATATCTAAAATATTCTCTCTGCTGTGTCTCTCTCTAGTATATTCTCTCAGTTGTGTGTCTCTCTTTAATATATTCTCTCTGCTGTATCTCTCTAATATATTATCTGCTGTGTCTCTCTCTAATATATATCTCTGTGTCTCTCTCTGATATATTCTCTCTGCTGTGTGTCCCTCTAATATATTCTCTGCTGTGTCTCTCTAATATATTATTTCTGCTGTGTCGCTCTCTTGAATATATTCTCTCTGCTGTTTCTCACTCTAAAATAGTATATTTGATGTCTCTCTATCTAATATATTCTCTGCTGGCTCTCTAATACATTCTCTCTGTTGTGTGTCTCTCTAATATATTCTTTATGCTGTGTCTCTCTCTTATATATTCTCTCTGTTGTGTCTCTCTAATATATTATCTCCTTAGTGTGTCTAATATATTCTCTCTACTGTGTCTCTGTCTAATATATTCTCTGCTGTGTCTCTCTCTAATATATTATGTCTGCTGTGTCTGTCTAATATATTCTCTGCTGTGTCTCTAATATATTATCTCCGTCTCTCTCTAATATATTATCTCTGCTGTGCCTGTCTCAAATATATGATCCTGTCTCTAAGATATTATCTCTGTTGTGTCTCTCTCTAATATATTATCTCTGTTGTGTCTCTCTCTAATATATTATATCTGCTGAGTCTCTCTCTAATATATTCTCCCTGTTGTGTCTCTCTCTAATATATTATATCTGCTGTGTCTGTCTAATAAATTCTCTGCTGTGTCTCTAATATATTCTTTGCTGTCTGTCTCTAATATCTAATCTGTGCTGTGTCTGTCTCTAACATATTATCTCTGTTGTGACTCTCTCTAATACATTCTCTGTTGTGTCGCTCTCTAATATATTATCTGCTGTGTCTCTCTCTAATATATTCTCTGCTGTGTCTGCCTCTCTCTAATATATTCTCTCTGCTGTGTCTGTCTCAAATATATTCTCCCTGTTGGGTCTCACTCTAATATATTATCTCTGTTGTGTGTCTATATAATATATTCTCCCTATATTCTTTTGTCTCTCTAATATAGTATCTTTGCTGTCTCTCTCTCTAAAATATTCTTTGCTGTCTCTCTCTAATATATTCACTCTGTTGTGGGTCTCTAATACATTATTGATGTTGTGTCTCTTAATATATTATCTGCTGTGTCTCTCTAAAATATATTCTCTCTGCTGTGTCTCTAATATATTCTCTGCTGTCTCTCTCTAATATATTATCTCTGCAATGTCTCTCTAATACATTCTCTCTGCTGTGTCTCTCTCTAATTTATTAACTGCTGTCTCTCTCTATTATTTTATCTCTGCTGTGGCTCTAAGATATTCTCTGCTGTGTCACGCTCTAATATATTATCTCTGCTGTGTCTCTCTCTAATATATTATCTCTGTTGCGTGTCTATCTAATATATTCTCTTTGTTGTGTCTCTGTCTAATATATTCTCTCTGCTGTGTCTCGCTCTAGTATATTCTCTCAGTTGTGTGTCTCTCTCTAATATATTATCTCTGTTGTGTGTCTATATAATGTATTCTCTCTGCTGTGTCTCTGTCTAATATATTCGCTCTGCTGTGTCTCTCTCTCTAATATACTATATCTGCTGTGTCTGTCTCTAAAATATTCTCTCTGCTGTGTCTCTCTATTCTCTGCTGTGTCTCTCTAATATATTCTCTCTGCTGTGTCTGTCTCTAATATATTATCTTATATATATTATCTGTCTCTAATATATTATCTCTATTTTTTTCTCTTTGCTGTGTCTAATATATTCTCTGCTGTGTCTCTCTCTAATATATTCTCTGCTGTCTCTCTCTAATATTGTATCTCTGCTGTGGCTTTAATATATTCTCTGCTGTGTCTCGCTCTAATATATTATCTCTGTTGTGTTTGTCTCTAATATATTATCTCTGTCTCTAAAATATTCTCACTGCTGTGTCTCTCTCTAATATATTTTCTCTGTCTCTAATATATTATCTGCTGTGTCTCTCTCTAATATATTATCTCTGCTGTGTTTGTCTCTAATATATTATCTCTGTCTCTAATACATTCTCTCTGCTGTGTCTCTCTCTAATATATTCTCTGCTGTCTCTCTCTAATATTTTATCTCTTCTGTGGCTCTAATATATTCTCTGCTGTGTCTCGCTCTAATATATTATCTCTGCCGTGTCTCTCTCTAATATATTATCTCTGTCTCTAATATATTATCTGCTGTGTCTCTCTAATATATTATCTCTGCTGTGTCTCTCTCTAATATATTATCGCTTTCTCTAATATATTCTCTCTGCTGTGTCTCTGTCTAATATATTCTCTGCTGTGTCTCTCTCTAATATACTATATCTGCTGTGTCTGTCTCTAATATATTGTATCTGCTGTGTCTCTCTATTCTCTGCTGAGTCTCCCTCTAATATATTCTCTCTGTTGTATCTCTCTAATATATTCTCTCTGTTGTGTCTCTGTCTAATATAGTCTCTCTTTTTCTCTCTCTAATATATTCACTCTGCTGTGTCTCTAATATATTCTCTCTGTTGTATCTCTCTAATATATTCACTCTGCTGTGTTTGTCTCTAATATATTATCTGTCTCAATTTTTTTTCTTTGCTGTGTCTATAATATATTTTCTGCTGTGTCTCTCTCTAATATGTTCTCTTCTGTCTGTCTTGAATATATTATCTCTGTTGTGTCTAATTTATTATCTATGTTGTGTGTATTTTTAATATGTTCTCTCCTTTGTGTCTCTGTCTAATATATTATCTGCTGTTTATCTCTCTAATATATTATATCTGCTGTGTGTGAGAGTTCAATTAGGCTAGTTCAGATAGCAGCATCCTGAGAGAGATTACAAATCAGAGCAGAGTTACTTTCCAAAGGGAGAAAGCTCATAGTCAGACTTAGTGGGATTATCAGCACAGTGAGCAGATAAACAACTAAAACCCTGATAAAAGACACAATCAGAAACATTATAGCTCGGTAATTGTGCAGGAACAGTCAACAGAGTGATCTGCAATGTTTTGATAACATTGATTCAACAACATCCACAGTAAAGAAAATGCTCTCATATTTGCCTTGTGAAGCAACTGAGTGAAATGAAAGGGGGTGGTGGTGTTAATGCACTGTAGCTGACCCTATGCTGACTGTAGCTGACCCTATGCTGACTGTAGCTGACCCTATGCTGACTGTAGCTGACTGTAGCTGACCCTATGCTGACTGTAGCTGACCCTATGCTGACTGTAGCTGACCCTATGCTGACTGTAGCTGACCCTATGCTGACTGTAGCTGACCCCATGCTGCCTGTAGCTGACTGTAGCTGACCCCATGCTGACTGTAGCTGACCCCATGCTGCCTGTAGCTGACTGTAGCTGACCCCATGCTGACTGTAGCTGACCCTATGCTGACTGTAGCTGACTGTAGCTGACCCTATGCTGACTGTAGCTGCCCCTATGCTGACTGTAGCTGACCCTATGCTGACTGTAGCTGACCCTATGCTGACTGTAGCTGACCCTATGCTGACTGTAGCTGACCCTGTGCTGACCGTAGCTGACCCTATGCTGACCGTAGCTGACCATATGCTGACCGTAGCTGACCCTATGCTGACTGTAGCTGACCCTATGCTGACCGTAGCTGACCCTTTGCTGACTGTAGCTGACCCTATGCTGACTCCCCCACCCCTGTAAAGGTGCAGGTTTCAAATGCTGTGTGTTACACTGTGTTGCTCCCACACCTGGTGGAAATGGCTCCAATCATAACAGTGCTAATGTCAACAACCTTAAGTTGATATATTCATAAATGTGACAGTCATTTCACTAATCCTGCATTTATCAACTTGCAGTTATTGACATAAACACATATGTAATGCTTATGTACTGATTATGAATGTGTTATGTACAGTATAAGGTTTCAATATGTTATGCAGCCCTTATGTAGGTACCTTTCAAACCCTCTGTCTTCTCAGGAAGACAGGATCATTATGGATCATATTATGACATTATTATAAGACATACAGTGGCTTGCGAAAGTATTCACCCCCCTTGGAATTGTTCCTATTTTGTTGCCTTACAACCTGGAATAAAAATGGATTTTTGGGGGGTTTGTATCATTTGATTTACACAACATGCCTACCACCTTAAAGATGCAACATTTTTTGTATTGTGAAACAAACAAGAAATAACACAAAAAAACTGAACTTGAGTGTGCATAACTATTCACCCCACCAAAGTCAATACTCTGTAGAGCCACCTTATGCAGCAATTACAGCTGCAAGTCTCTTGGGGTATGTCTCTATAAGCTTGGCCATCTAGCCACTGGGATTTTTGCCCATTCTTCAAGGCAAAACTGCTCCAGCTCCTTTAAGTTGGATGGGTTCCACTGGTGGACAGCATTCTTTAAGTCATACCACAGATTCTCAATTGGATTGAGGTCTGGGCTTTGACTAGGCCATTCCTAGGCATTTAAATGTTTCCCCTTAAACCACCCGAGTGTTGCTTTAGAAGTATGCTTCGGTTCATTGTCCTGCTGGAAGGGAAACAGGTTTCCCTCAAGAGTTTTCCTCTATTTAGAGCCATCCATCATCCCTTCAATTCTGACCAGTTTCAATGCCGATGAAAATCACCCCCACAGCATGATGCTGCCACCAGCATCAGGGGATGGAGTTCTCGGGGTGATGAGAGGTGTTGGGTTTGCGCCACACATAGCGTTTTCCTTGATGGCCAAAAACTAAATTTTAGTCTCATCTGACCAGAGTTCCTTCTTTCATATGTTTGGGGAGTCTCCCACATACCTTTTGGTGAACACCAAACGTGTTTGCTTATTTTTTTCTTTAAGCAATAGCTTTTTTCTGGCCCCTCTTCCATAAAGCCCAGCTCTGTGAAGTGTACGGCTTCAAGTGGCCCTATGGACAGATACTCCAATCTCCTCTGTGGATCTTTGCAGCTCCTTCAGGGTTATCTTTGGTCTCTTTGTTGCCTCTCTGATTAATGCCCTCCTTGCCTGGTCCGCGAGTTTTGGTGGGTGGCCCTCTCTTGGCAGGTTTTTTTGTGGTGCCATATTCTTTCCATTTTTTAATAATGGATTTAATGGTGCTCCGTGGGATGTTCAAAGTTCCGGATATTTTTTTATAACCCAACCCTTACTTATCTCCACAACTTTGTCCCTGACCTGTTTGGCGAGCTCCTTAGTCTTTATGGTGTCGCTTGCTTGGTGGTGCCCCTTGCTTAGTGGTGTTGCAGACGCTGGGGCCTTTCAGAATACGTGTATATATACTGAGATCATGTGACAGATCATGTGACACTTGGTTTGAACTAATTATGTGACTTCTGAAGTTAATTGGTTGCACCAGATCTTATTTAGGGGCTTCATAGCAAAAAGGTGAATACATGTGCACTCACCACTTTTCAGTTTTTATTTTTTATTGTTTGAAACAAGTAATTTTTTTCATTTCACTTCACCAATTTGGACTATTTTGTGTATGTCCATTACATGAAATCCAAATAAAAATCAATTTAAATTAAAGGTTGTAATGAAACAAAATAGGAAAAATGTGAAGGAGGATGAATAATTTGCAAGGCACTGTAAGTGGGCCATACATGGTTATGACAGGTCTTATGATGCTGATTGGCTGAAAGACATGGTATATCAGACCATATACCATTACGATGGTAACCAGTTTATAGCAATAAGGCATCTCTGGAGTTTGTGGTATATGGCTAGGGTTGGGAAGTAAGGGATTACATGTAAGGGATTACAAAATTTGGCAACTGTAATCCGTTACATTGTCAGCACAAATATTGTAATCTGATTACAGGTACTTTTGAAAACTAGATGATTACTTCGAGGATTACTTTTAAATTCAGAAATAAATATTTGACACTTCTCTGTTTTCTCAATGACGTTCAAATCATCATTGAAAAAAGGTGCAAGTTTAAGTTTGTTCCACCACAAGTCAGAGACCACTATGATGACACACCAATTGTGTTTGATGGTTCGTGGGAAAAGAGCAGGAATAGGTTTTTGTAGGCTACAGTCCAATCTATGTCTTTCAATGGTGCAACTGTTGTCGGCATCCAAAGATGATCCAACTTGAATAAACACTTGGAGGTAAGGATGACAGCAGTGGTGTAGTCTACGGTGATACGTATACCACTTATTATTGATATCTACATAGCGCATTGATGTGAATCACACTGCTGCTCTCTCATTTAGCTATTTGCGCCTTACGGATTATGGTTGTTGTGGATGGCTGTTCACAAATCTAAATGTGTATTTGAACCTAGTAATGGTTGAATTCAAGAAGTTTAAGCTGCCTATCAATCATTGTTTTTGAAACCAGTGGACAGCCAGTGAAAAATGCGCTCTTACAACAGCTGCATAGTGTGAATCCCAGCCTATGGAATACAAGTGGGGCTTTGCTCAATCTAATTCACGCTTATAAAAAAAAATGCATAGGCCTGATGGACACATGCTCAAACTTGCACACTGTTGATAGACTTAAAGGGACAATCTGTAGTTGCTACCTCCATTTTTGGACTTATAAATGATATATATATATATATATATATATATATATATATATATATATATATATATATATATATATATATATATATATATATATATATATATACACACACATATATATATATATATATATATATATATATATTACTAAGTGAGTTTAGTTCAACTGTCACACTCCATGAGAACCCAAAATATAAGCTTGTTTTACTCCATTGTTTGTAAACATTGTGAATGTAAACAAACACTTTATATCCACATGTTTAAAACAATAATTTTGATATAATGGATGATCAGTCCTTGCATCCATAGCTCTGCCTATTAATCTGAGAGTGGTTGCATTTCTCCAGGCCCATCCCTCAGCTTTTTACCAAAACAGAGGCGGGGTATCCATTGTGTTATTGTTTCATCTGTGGATTTGCCCTTTAAACAGTTGCATATTATCAAGATATTAAAGTGTCACCAACAAAAAGGTTAACAATAGGCCTGTAGCAAATGCAGCATATGGCATCATTTTTCACATGTAAATAGCACTTTTCAGTAGTGTTCAAAGCATGGCATTCCATGAGCGCAGCATTTATTTTTCAACTAGAAGCAATGAGCCCAGTCAGTCCTCCATGACCACAAAATCATAAACAACAGAGCAGAGCTAGCTAATAAATCCTTCATTTTGGGGTCGTGCTCAGGTAAAGCAATTAGGCTAATCTATACTCGGGGCTCCAGAGTGGCACAGTGGTCTAAGGCACTGCATCTCAGTGCTAGAGGCGTCACTACAGACACCCTGGCTCAAATCCAGGCTGTATCACAACCAGCCGTGATTGGGAGTCCCATAGGGTGGCGCACAATTGGCCCAGCGTTGTACGGGTTTGGCCATTGTAAATAATAATTTGTTCTTAACTGACTTGCCTAGTTAAATAAAGATAAAATAAAACATATTTCCAAGTCCTATTCTTGAAGATTAAGGGGTATAACATTTATTGGAATGACTGGAATTCTGATAGACTTTGTTTTTAATGTAAATGTCACGGTCGTCCTCCTCTTCGTCTGAAGAGGAGAGGCGAGAAGGATCAGAGGACCAATATGCGGCGTGGTAAGTGTCCATGGTAAAATCTTTAATAAAGAAAGACTGAACACTATACAAACGAGTAACAAAAACAATAAACCAAATTCGACCGTGAAGCTACAAAATGAGACCTGTGCTGACACAAGCCACTAACATAGACAATCACCCACAAACAAACAGTGCAACCCAGGCTACCTAAGTATGATTCTCAATCAGAGACAACTAATGACACCTGCCTCTGATTGAGAACCATACTAGGCCGAAAACATAGAAATGCCCCAAAACATAGAAAAACAAACATAGACTGCCCACCCAACTCACGCCCTGACCATACTAAATAAATACAATACAAAGGAAATAAAGGTCAGAACGTGACAGTAAATATATAATTTAATCGTATTATTATATGTAGTAGAAAGCGATGGTTTAGAAGAAGACTACGTTCATAAACAACCCATAAAGTAAAATTGAACATCCATATATGGCCAGCTATGTAAACTTTAACATTGATTTATCCTGCAATAGATGTTGTTCAATTGGTAATATACATTTTATCTTCTTCTAATGCCCGTTAATGGGAAAGTAATCTAAAAGTAATGTAAAGTAATCAGATTACGTTAATGAGTTTGGGTAATCCAAAAGTTACGTTACTAATTACATTTAGAAAGTAACCTACCCAACCCTGTATATGGCTAATATATCCCGACTATGGGCTGTTCTTACGCAAGACGCAACAAGGAGTACCTGGATACAGCCCTTAGCTGGGGTATATTGGCCATATACCACAAACCCCCGAGAAGCCTTATCGCTATTATAAACTGGTTACCAACGCGTTGTGTCGTGCTTAAGATTTTGGCCATACACCACAGCTCCTCAGGCCTTATTGCTTAATTATAGTCCTCTAACCTTCTGTGTTGTTACCCTGTTCCCAGGTGGAGCTGCATCTGAAGCCCATCCAGTCCCTGCTGGTTCACCAGAAGCCCCTGGTGTTTGTGCTGAACTCCCCCCAGCCTGTGGTCTGGGACATCAGGACAGAGAAACTAGCCCTAGGCATTAAACACATCTTCCATGTGAGTCCAGCTCCAACTAAGTTCCTTACAAACACTCCCCTTATTACTCCTATCAAACACATCTTCCATTTGGGTCCAGATCTAACTAATATCCCTTCTAATGTCTGTGTGTCTGTGTCTGTGTCTGTGTCTGTGTCTGTGTCTGTGTCTCTCTCTCTCTCTCTCTCTCTCTCTCTCTCTCTCTTTCTCTCTCTCTCTCTTTCTCTCTCTCTCTCTATCTCTCTCTCTACGAAGTCCCTTTGTCTTACTTTCCTTACTCCCATGTCTTCATTGCCCTCATACCATTCTTTATTAACATTCAGGCATGAGATGTTTGGAAACCAATCCTTTTGCAGAGGAAACCTGTGCTATGTTACAGTCTAGATGTAAAGAGTTTTCAGCTATTGGTTACAGATTAATCATGATAGCATACAGTCTGTGGACAACAACAACCAAACATGCACACATGCACACATGCACACACACCGCAGCCAACGTGAGGAAAGTATTTAAACGTGTTATCCCTCGCAAGGCTGCCGGCCCAGACGGCATCCCTAGCCACGTCCTCAGAGCATGCGCAGACCAGGTGGCTGGTGTATTTACGGACATATTCAATCAATCCTTATCCCAGTCTGCTGTTCCCACATGCATCAAGAGGGCCACAATTGATCCAGTTCCCAAGAAGGCTAAGGTAACTGAGCTAAATGACTATCGCCCCGTAGCACTCACCTCCGTCATCATGAAGTGCTACGTCATCATATCACCTCCACCCTACCTGACACCCTAGACCCACTCCAATTTGCTTACCGCCCCAATAGGTCCAAAGATGACGCAACCACAGTGCACACTACCCTAACCCATCTGGACAAGAGGAATACCTATGTAAGAATGCTGTTCATCGATTACAGCTCAGCATTTAACACGATAGTACCCTCCAAACTTGTCATTAAGCTCGAGACCCTGGGTCTCGAACCCGCCCTGTGCACCTGGGTCCTGGACTTTCTGACTGGCCGCCCCCAGTTGGTGAGGGTAGGAAACAACAAGGGTGCCCTCTCCTGTACTCCCTTTTCACCCATGACTGAGTGGCCATGCATGCATCCAACTGAATCATCAAGTTTGCAGACGACACTACAGTGGTAGGCTTGATTACCAACAACGACGAGACGGCCTACAGGGAGGAGGTGAGGGCCCTCAGAGTGTGGTGTCAGGAAAATAACCTCACACTCAACGTCAACAAAACAAAGGAGATGATCGTGGACTTCAGGAAACAGCAGAGGGAGCACCCCCCTATCCACATCGACGGGACAGTAGTGGAGAAGGTGGAAAGTTTTAAGTTCCTCGGCGTACACATCACGGACAAACTGAAATGGCCCACCCACACAGACAGCGTGGTGAAGAAGGCGCAACAGCGCCTCTTCAACCTCAGGAGGCTGAAGAAATTCGGCTTGTCCCCAAAATCACTCACAAACTTTTACAGATGCACAATCGAGAGCATCTTGTCTCTGTATCACCGCTCGGTACGGCAACTGCTCCGCCCACAACCGTAAGGCTCTCCAGAGGGTAGTGAGGTCTGCACAACGCCTCACCGGCGTCAAACTACCTGCTCTCCAGGACACCTACACCACCCAATGTCACAGGAAGGCCAAAAAGATCATCAAGGACAACAACCACCTGAGCCACTGCCTGTTCACCCCGCTATCATGCAGAAGGCGAGGTCCGTACATGTGCATCAAAGCTGGGACCGAGAGACTGAAAAACAGCTTCTATCTCAAGGCCATCAGACTGTTAAACAGCCATCACTAACATTGAGTGGCTGCTGCCAACATACTGACTCAATCTCTAGCCACTTTAATAATAAAAAATTGGATGTAATAAATGTATCACTAGTCACTTTAAACTATGCCACTTTATATAATGTTTACATACCCTACATTACTCATCTCATATGTACGTATATACTGTACTCTATACCATCTACTGCATCTTGCCTATGCCGTTCAGCCATCGCTCATCCATATATTTATATGTACATATTCTTAATCATTCCTTTACACTTATGTGTATAAGGTAGTTGTTGTGAAATTGTTAGATTACTTGTTAGATATTACTGCATGGTTGGAACTAGAAGCACAAGCATTTCGCTACACTCGCATTAACATCTGCTAACCATGTGTATGTGACAAATAAAATTTGATTTGACACAGGCACACAGGCACGCACAGACACAGACACACACCCTCCCACATGTCCTGTGGCGAGACATTAATGTCTGTATGGCAGTAGTTAGTGTGTAATGTGCAGCAGTGGTTTACCCATGGGTACAGGCTCGTCTTTACACTGTGCAGACACTCACACTTTCCACATCCTCTCGCTGTAAACTCTAATAATCAGTGACAAACCTATACCACTTTGATGACTAACGCACCACTGCTTTAGGACATCATTGATATCAACCCTCAAGAGATTAGGAGACTGGTTTACCTGCCAAATTATGGGATATAGGTTGGCATGTACTTTATTCTTAGCCTGGTCCCAGATCTGTTTGTGCTGTCTTGCCAACTGCTACGGTCATAGTCACACCAGGGTCGGTGAGCTTGGTTGGCACTGGAGTCCCTAACAACATTATTGTTTTCCAGTCTGACTGATAATCCCTCCCTCCCCTCCCATCGTCCCTCCCTTCCATCACGAAAACACACACACCTTACAGTGGGGTATCACATGAGAACATCTGAGAGAAATGAGAGCAACAGGCCTACATGTACATGGTTTAACTCAACATGCTGCTCTACACTGTAAGCCTGTCTGGATCTGTACACTCAACACCTACATTTCCATATATGCTGTGAAAACTTTCATGTAGCTTGCGGTTCTTTTGAAATAATCATTGTCAAATGTGAGTTAACACCATAGCATTCTGCAAGAATGGCATTCATACTCCATATTATTTCCAGATGTGGTGGTTATGTGTTCTCATTGCATGCAAAACATCCTACCATGAAAACCAGAGCCCATACAGATGCATGGGCACACCCACATAAATGCACACACAACACACATGCACGCATTCATGCACGAACACACACACAAACAGACACTCATTGACGCACACCGCACATGCACAGGGTCTTTAAAAAATATATTAAGCCATCTTTATTTTGATCACTGAGAGAGCTGAGCTTCAGCAATAAAGCCACAACCTAAATCCTTTACGGCTAAAACATTTTACATTTATAACAGATATAGCCAAATTCAGTCTCTCAGACAGAGGCTTAGCCTGAAATCCGACCTTCGGCAGTGAAAAGAACTTGGTCTTCTTCGGCAATGAGAAGAGCGAGATCTCCGTCATCACCTCTGTGTTAAGTGGGATTATTGTGGTCATGTGAAGCTACCTAGCTGACGTGCTAACATCCATCCACTTTGAGCAGAGAAACCATTATTTAGCCATATCGCACACCAGACCTGGGTTCAAACACTATTTGAAATCATTTCAAATACATCAGCTGGGCTTGATTGAGTTTGCCAGGCACATTGGAACCAATAGAATAGGGGCAAAAGTGAAAACCCTTCCCATCTGTCGCTCCAGGCAGGCAAAAGCAAATGCTAAAATAATTAGAAATATTTGAAATAGTATTTGAACCCAGGTATACAACAGACCCATCTGTCTTAACCACAGACTCAGGTTTCAGGACACCCCTAGTGAATACATCACACAGCATAACAACCTACATACCAGGCTCCCTTTTTAATTGAGTTATTTCCTGTACTAAGTGGAAATATTTCCATGCCAGATTGACGTAGTTTATTCAGATGAATGTGCATCCAGGCTGCTTCTGTTTTTAGAGCTGTAATTCTACATGCAGTTAGAGCTGTGTCCCAAATGGAAACATATTACCTATACGTAGTCTGGGCTCTGATCAAAAGTAGTACACTATATGGGAATAAGGTGTAATTTGGGACGCGGTCTCGGAGGGAGCCATTAGCAGGTCAACAGAGTCTCCTCATCAGACATATAACAGCTGACAGCAGTCATGAAGCCCAGCCCGCAGCCTACAGTACAGTACTAGGCTTTATGCTGTAGTGTATCTAACATGTATATCTTACACTGTTACCCCAGGAAATCTTAAGGCTTATTACATACAGCCGGGAGAAACTATTGGAGCAACGTCAACTTACCAACATTACGACCAGGAATACGACATTCCCGAAGCAGATCCTCTGTTTGGACCACCATCCAGGACAATGGATCGGATCCCAGTAGGCAACCCAAAACAACGCCTGGTCAGGCTCCGTAGACGGGCACACCGCCCACCGCTCCCGAGTATACTACTCGCCAATGTCCAGTCTCTTGACAACAAGGTAGACGAAATTCGAGCAAGAGTTGCCTTCCAGAGAGACATCAGAGATTGTAACATTCTTTGTTTCACGGAAACATGGCTCACTCGGGATACGTTATCAGAGTCAGTACAGCCACCCGGTTTCTTCGCGCATCGCGCCGACAGAAACAAACATCTCTCTGGTAAGAAGAAGGGAGGGGGTGTATGCCTTATGATTAACGAGTCGTGGTGTGATCATAACAACATACAGGAACTCAAGTCCTTTTGTTCACCTGACCTAGAATTCCTTACGATCAAATGCTGACAGCATTATCTACCAAGAGAATTCTCTACGATCATAATTACAGCCGTGTATATCCCCCCAAGCAGACACCTCAACGGCCCTGAAAGAACTTCATTGGACTCTATGTAAAAGGAAATGGACACCTGCATTTATTGTAGCTGGGGATTTTAACAAGGCTAATCTGAAAACAAGGCTCCCTAAATTTTATCAGCATATTGAATGTGCCACCCGGGCTGGCAACGCTCTGGATCATTGCTACTCTAATTTCCGCGACGCAATCAAAGCCCTCCCTCGCCCTCCTTTCGGCAAATCTGACCACGACTCCATTTTGTTGCTCCTAGACTATAGACAGAAACTCAAACAGGAAATGCCCGTGCTCAGGTCTATTCAATGCTGGTCCAACCAATCTGATTCCACGCTTCAAGAATGCTTCGATCACGTGGACTGGGATATGTTCCGGTTAGCATTGATGTATACGCTGATTCGGTGAGTGAGTTTATTAGCAAGTGCATCGGTGATGTGGTACCCACGGTGACCATTAAATCCTTCGCCAACCAGAAACCGTGGATTGATGGCAGCATTCGCGCAAAACCACTGCTTTTAATCATGGCAAGGCGACCGGAAACATGACCAAATACAAACAGTAGCTATTCCCTCTGCAAGGCAATCAAACAAGCTAAGCTATAGAGACAAAGTAGAGTCGCAATTCAACAGCTCAGACACGAGATGTATGTGGCAGAGTCTACAGTCAATCACGGACTACAAAAAGAAAACCAGCCCCGTCGTGGACACTGATGTCTTGCTCCCATACAAACTAAACAACTTCTTTGCTCGCTTTGAGGACTGACACGTGCCACTGACACGGCCCGCTACCAAAACCTGCGGGCTCTCCTTCACCAAGGCCACCGTAAATAAAACAATTTAAACGTGTTAACCTTGGCAAGGCTGCCGGCCCAGATGGCATCCCCAGCCGCGTCCTCAGAGCATGCGCAGACCAGCTGGCTGGTGTTTTGGGACATATTCAATCAATCCCTATCCCAGTCTGCTGTTTCCACATGCTTCAGGAGGGCCACCATTGTTCCTGTTCCCAAGAAAGCTAAGGTAACTGAGCTAAACGATTATCGCCCCGAAGCACTCACTTCTGTCATCATGAAGTGCTTTGAGAGACTAGTCAAGGATCATATCACCTCCACCCTACCTGACACTCTAGACCAACTCCAATTTGCTTACCGCCCCAATAGGTCCACAGATGACGCAATCGCAACCACACTGCACACTGCCCTAACCCATCTGGACAAGAGGAATACCTATGTAAGAATGCTGTTCATCGATTACAGCTCAGCATTTAATACGATAGTAACCCCCAAACATGTCATTAAGCTCGAGACCCTGGGTCTCGACCCCGCCCTGTGCAATTGGGTCCTGGACTTTGAGGTGAGGGCCCTCAGAGTGTGGTGTCAGGAAAATAACCTCACACTCAACGTCAACAAAACAAAGAAGATGATCGTGGACTTCAGGAAACAGCAGAGGGAGCACCCCCCTATCCACATCGACGGGACAGTAGTGGAGAAGGTGGAAAGTTTTAAGTTCCTCGGCGTACACATCACGGACAAACTGAAATTGTCCACCCACACAGACAGCGTGGTGAAGAAGGCGCAACAGTGCCTCTTCAAACTCAGGAGGCTGAAAAAATGTGGCTTGTCACCAAAAACTCACAAACTTTTACAGATACCAGATGCCTGGTATGGCAACTGCTCCGCCCACAACCGTTAGGCTCTCCAGAGGGTAGTGAGGTCTGCACAACGCATCACTGGGGGCAAACCTCCTGCCCTCCAGGACACCTACACCACCCGATGTCACAGGAAGGCCAAAAAGATCATCAAGGACAACAACCACCCGAGCCACTGCTTGTTCACCCCGCTATCATCCAGATGGCGAGGTCATTACAGATGCATCAAAGCTGGGACCGAGAGACTGAAAAACAGCTTTTATCTCAAGGCCATCAGACTGTTAAACAGCCATCACTAACATTGAGTGGCTTCTGCCACCATACAGACTCAATCTCTAGCCACTTTAATAATAAAAAATTGGATGTAATAAATGTATCACTAGTCACTTTAAACTATGCCACTTTATATAATGTTTACATACCCTACATTACTCATCTCATATGTATATACTGTACTCTATACCATCTACTCCTTCTTTCCTATGCCGTTCGGCCATCGCTCATCGATATATTTATACAGTGGGGCAAAAAAGTATTTAGTCAGCCACCAATTGTGCAAGTTCTCCCACTTAAAAAGATGAGAGAGGCCTGTAATTTTCATCATAGGTACATTTCAACTATGACAGACAAAATGAGGGGGAAAAAATCCAGAAAATCACATTGTAGGATTTTTAATGAATTTATTTGCAAATTATGGTGGAAAATAAGTATTTGGTCAATAACAAAAGTTTATCTCAATACTTTGTTTTATACCCTTTGTTGACAATGACAGAGGTCAAACTATTCTGTAAGTCTTCACAAGCTTTTCACACACTGTTGCTGGTATTTTGGCCCATTCCTCCATGCAGATCTCCTCTAGAGTAGTGATGTTTTGGGGCTGTTGCTGGGCAACATGGACTTTCAACTCCCTCCAAAGATTTTCTATGGGGTTGAGATCTGGAGACTGGCTAAGCCACTCCAGGACCTTGAAATGCTTCTTACGAAGCCACTCCTTCGTTGCCCGGGCGGTGTGTTTGGGATCATTGTCATGCTGAAAGACCCAGCTACGTTTCATCTTCAATGCCCTTGCTGATGGAAGGAGGTTTTCACTCAAAATCTCACGATACATGGCCCCATTCATTCTTTCCTTTACACGGATCAGTCGTCCTGGTCACTTTGCAGAAAAACAGCCCCAAAGCATGATGTTTCCACCCCCATGCTTCACAGTAGGTATTGTGTTCTTTGGATGCAACTCGGCATTCTTTGTCCTCCAAAAACGACGAGTTGAGTTTTTACCAAAAAGTTATATTTTGGTTCCATATGACATTCTCCCAATCTTCTTCTGGATCATCCAAATGCTCTCTAGCAAACTTCAGACGGGCCTGCACATGTACTGGCTTAAGCAGGGGGACACGTCTGGCACTGCAGGATTTGAGTCCCTGGCGGCGTAGTGTGTTACTGATGGTAGGCTTTGTTACTTTGGTCCCTGCTCTCTGCAGGTCATTCACTAGGTCCCCCCGTGTGGTTCTGGGATTTTTACTCACCGTTCTTGTGATCATTTTGACCCCATGGCGTGAGATCTTGCTTGGAGCCCCAGATCGAGTGGTCTATCAGTGGTCTTGTATGTCTTCCATTTCCTAATAATTGCTCCCACAGTTGATTTCTTCAAACCAAGCTGCTTACCTATTGCAGATTCAGTCTTCCCAGTCTGGAGCAGGTCTACAATTTTGTTTCTGGTGTCCTTTGACAGCTCTTTGGTCTTGGCCATAGTGGAGTTTGGAGTGTGACTGTTTGAGGTTGTAGACAGGTGTCTTTTATACTGATAACAAGTTCAAACAGGTGCCATTAATACAGGTAACGAGTGGAGGACAGAGGAGGAGCCTCTTAAAGAAGAAGTTACAGGTCTGTGAGAGACAGAAATCTTGCTTGTTTGTAGGTGACCAAATACTTATTTTCCACCATAATTGCAAATAAATTCATTAAAAATCCTACAATGTGATTTTCTTGATTTTTTTTCTGATTTTGTCTGTCATAGTTGAAGTGTACCTATGATGAATATTACAGGCCTCTCTCATCTTTTTAAGTGGGAGAACTTGCACAATTGGTGGCTGACTAAATACTTTTTTGCCCCACTGTATGTACATATTCTTAATCATTCCTTTACACTTGTGGGTATAAGGTAGATCTTGTGAAATTGTTAGATTTCTTGTTAGATATTACTGTATTACTGCACGGTCGGAACTAGAAGCACAAGCATTTCACTACACTCGCATTAACATCTGCTAACCATGTGTATGTGACCAATAAAATTTGATTTTATTTGTTAGACATGGGATCTTTCCCACTGTGAAGAGGGAAGGGGATAGGACTCCTCCCTGGTGACAGTGCTACTGTTCAGGGATACTTGAATGTACCCTCAGTATCATATATTCACATAAACAGATTTTGTCATTTTCATCTAAATAGTTTATGTGAGATTTTCTTAATGGCCTTGGCAAGCTACACATATACACTTGAGTCATATGTGAGTCCTATTCAGACACATTCACTCTAACAATGAAGTGACTGTACCAGATTAGCAGTCTGTCTGTGGAGTTCCACTCTGGTCCTTAGCTATGGCAAAGTAAGGTAAGTGTTGGGTTGTGTGTTTGAGTGACAGCTCCAGGCCCTCTGGCTGTGCGCAGATCGAGTTGCCTTGTACATCCTATCTGTTAGCCTGTCTGCACTTAGCCATTACCAGATTCCCAGGAGCCTCTGCCTGCCTCAGTTTCAGGTACCCAGGAGCCTCTGCTCTCCTCAGGTTCAGGTACCCAGGAGCCTCTGCGCTCCTCTGGTTCAGGTACCCAGGAGCCTCTGCTATCCTCAGGTTCAGGTACCCAGGAGCCTCTGCTCTCCTCAGGTTCAGGTTAGCTCCACCGGGACGCCTCGTTAACATGCCACCATGGAACCCAGACACACAATGACTGGACAACGAGACGGGACAGGGTGAAAGAAAGGATGTACACCCACTCTTCCTGTCCCGCACACTGTCGGTGCTTCACTCTGCCTGTTTGTCCTGTAGGAGGATGTGGAGGAGGAGGAGGAAGAGGAGGAGGAGGAGGAGGATAAACCCCATCATACTGCATGCAGCCACATCTCCCCTGCTTAAAGCACCATCCTCATGACTAGAGCCACACTTGCCTCATCATACTCTCACTGGTCTGACTGTCTGTCTGACACAAACACTATGACATTGTGAGGGCTGAGCTAGTGGAGACAGCTAGCAGCTTCCAGAGAGTTGGAGAGAAGGTGCTGTGTGGTGGATATATGGAGTAACAGAAACTATAGTAACACCTCGACCCAGGCCTTCTTTACGCTGTTCCCCCATTAGAGAGCTTGTTTCCTGGGGCTAATGGGCCATGCATCAGCCCTGCTACACACACACACACACACACACACACATGCACACACACACACACACACACACAAACACACACACACACACACACTTGATCAGCTCTGCCAAGGCCTCGTTTCCTGGTCCCCTATTCTAGGGTCCACAGACAGACACGGATGGGCCCTGGAACCGTTGCAGTTTAGCCCTGCTCTGTCTGGTAAACACACTGTTGCTGTTGGCCCACTGCACCCTCCTTACCTCCAGCCTTTTAAAATCCAGACATTCTGTTGGTAAACATGCGCCGCAACACTCCCTGTCAATCAGAAGTACTGAGTAATGAAAGAATACCAATTCTAACATGAAATGAAAGATGGACACAGCAAATCAAGCCAATGTAATTTCAGGAGGGAACAATTACAATCCAAAAGAGGGCATGTTTCCATGTCTTTAGGGAAGTTGGCTGTATGACTTTGTCTGTGTCTCTATTGCATATGGTGTTATCGTGCCTCTTTGTTTGACTAGTTTGATCTGAAACACATCTCTGTTCTCTCTGGCCTTTTGATGGAGCAGCATTGTAAAGTTTAGATGTTGGAATGTGCTCTCTCTCTGTTTGCCAAGTCTTCCTCATTTTCCCTCTCTTTTCTTTCTTTTATTACATTATTTGAACTTGGTGTGTGAATTGATTAATGACGCCAGAGGAGATGGCTGCCGTTTTACGGGCTCGTAACCAATTGTGCTATTGTGTGTGTTTTTTCCATGTTATGTGTAACTTATTCTCTTATGACCGAAAAGAGCTTCTGGATATCAGAACAGCGATTACTCACCTCGTACTGAACAAAGATTTTTTCTTTAATGAGTCTAATGCGAAGGATTTACTTCAGACACCGGACAAGGCCCAAATCCCCGTCATTCGCATGAAGAAGAGACAGAGATACTGTATAATGGTCATAGGTCAGGGTGCCTTGTAAGAATCAGATGGCGAGTGAGTAACCCGCCTCTACTATCAGACCTATTAGCCAACATGCAATCATTGGATAATAAACTGGATGAGATCCGATTTAAGCCTATCCTACCAATGGGACATTAACTGTCCCGTTTCACTGAGTTGTGTCTGAATGACAACATGGATAACATAGAGATGGCTGGGTTCTCCGTGCATCGACAAGATAGAACAGCTGTCTCCGGTAAAACAAGGGTTGGCTGTCTTTCTATTTGTCAATAACAGCTGGTGCACGAAATATAATATTAATGAAGTCTTGAGGTTTTGCTCGCCTGAGGTAGATAAGCTGTAGACCACACTATTTACTATTTTTCATCTATACTTTTCGTAGCTGTCTATTTACCACCACAAACCGATGCTGGCAATAAGACCACACTCAACAAGCTTTATAAGGCCATAAGAAAACAAGACACTGCTCATGCAGATGTGACGCTCCTAGTGGCCGGGGACTTTAATGCAGGCAAACTTAAATCCATTTTACCTAATTTCTACCAGCATGTTACATGTGCAATAAGAGGGAAATAAACTATAGACCACCTTTACTCCACACACAGAGATGCATACAAAGCTCTCCCTCCATTTGGCAAATCTGAGCATAACTCTATCTTCCTGATTCCTATTGACAAGCAACAACTAAAGCACGAAGTACCAATACATACGGAAGTGGTGAGATGACGCAGATGCTAAGCTACAGGAGTGTTTTTTACTAGCACCGACTGGAATATGTTCCGGGATTATTCCGATGGCATTGAGGAGTACACCACATCAGTCACTGGCTTTATCAATAAGTGCATTGATGACGTCGTCCCCACAGTGACCATACGTACATACCCCAACCAGAAGCCATGGATTACAGGTAACATTCGCACTGAGCTAAAGGGTAGAGCTGCCAATTTCAAGGAAGCTTTCCAGGAAGCTTATTAGAAATCCCGCTATGCCTTCCTACGAACCATCAAACAGGCAATACAGGACTAAGATTGAATCCTACTACACCGGCTCCAAAGCTCGCCGGATGTGGCAGGGCGTGCAAACTTTGTTGTGAGTTGTGAGCTGCCCAGTGACATAAGCATACCAGACGAGCTAAATTACTTTTATGCATGCTTCGAGGCATGCAACACTGAATGAGAACACCAGCAGTTCCGGACGACTGTGTGATCACTCTCTCTATAGAGGTCAACATTCATAAGGCCCAGGGCCAGACGGATTACCAAGACCTGTACTCCGAGCATGCGCTGACCAATTGGCAAGTGTCTTCACTGACATGTTCAACCTATCCCTGACCGAGTCTGTAATACCAACATGTTTTAAGCAGACCACCATAGTCCCTGTGCCCAAGAACACCAAGGGAACCTGCCTAAATGACTACCGATCCGTAGCACACACGTCTGTAGTCATGAAGAGCTTTGAAAGGGTGGTCATGGCTCACATCAACTATCTATCTTTTTCCTTTTTGTCTCTCTTTAAATCCCTCTCCCCCCTCTCTCTCCCATTCAATTCAATTCAAAGGGCTTTATTGGCATGGGAAATATGTTTACATTGCCAAAGCAAGTGAAATAAATAATAAACAAAAGTTAAATAAACAATAGAAAATTAACATTATACTCATTAACATTATACTCACAAGTTTCAAAGGAATAGACACATTTCAAATGTCATATTATGGCTATGCACAGTGTGTTATGATGTGCAAATCTCGTTCCCTTTGTTCTCTTTCTTTTTCTCTCGCTCTCTCTATCTTCTTCTCTCTGTCTTGTTCTCGCTCGCTCTCTTTCTTTCTTTTCTCTACTCATCTATCTTTCTATGTCTCTGTCTTTCTCTGTATCTCTTTCTTTCATCTCTCTCTCTCTCTCTCTCTCTCTCTCTCTCTCTCGATCTATGTAATTGTTAATTGGAACCATGGCCAGCCCAATATTGGCTTTGATGCAGAGACAGATGGTGTTGTTTTCTACGCAACAGCTCTCCCTGCCAGTACACACACACACACACGCACACACACACACACACACACACACACACACACACACACACACACACACACACACACACACACACACACACACACACACACACACACACACTGAGTTTGATTAGCTATCCTGGAGCCAGTCTTGAGAGAGCAGATCAAATCACCCACAAAAGCATTTATCACATTTATATAATCTGCATTAGAGCACGCTCCTATTATCTCACATCCCCTCTCTGTCTCTCCAAACAGACATGGTATTTTCTCAGGTTGTGCTTTACTGTGGGTGTTGCTTAGGTAGTAGGATTGCAGCTCTCTGATAATGAATATAAAACATTTGGCATGGCGTCTCTCCTCTCCCCTCACCACAACTGGCACATATGGAAGTAATATGTAGACTCACACACATAGGCAGAGAGGCCAGGAAACCAACCACAGGCAAATATGCTTTTAAAACGCCACAGACCATGCAGGGTACTGGGCAGCATGCACATGTTATTGTTGGGTTTTAAACTTTGCGGAGAGAAGCAAGGGACCAATGTTACAGTAAGCAGGCTTAGCTCTCTATGGCTGTTAGGTAGACATCAGTGGATTGTCGAAAAATCTCTTTGAAAGTGTGGGTAGTTTTTAATTGTGTCACGTTGCATGTTCTGCTGAACAGTTGAGGATGCCAAATGCTTTTTCAACAGATATGACCCTTCCAATTGTGTTATACCCATGGAAATTAGGCTAGCTAGCTTGCCAGAGGGTAGTATTTTTCATATTGGGCTTGTAGAAAATGTTCCAGACTAGAGTTTCATCCCTGGTTATACTCAAGTAGCCTTATATTTGGCTTTGAACTGCCCAATAACTCCTCATTGGAGATTAACTCCATGCTCAGTTAGGTAGAATGAGGTTATCTTTTGGCTTTGCAAAGTTCCCCGGCGCTCACCTCTGAGTGCGGACCTGAGCTGATTCCAGACCGACAGAAAGAGGCCAGACAGACAGAAAGAGGCCAGACAGACAGACAGGCCATGCTTTGGTGCGTTAGGTGTTAAGTCATGATACAGCGAGCCCAGGACTAAGCTAGTCTGTTTGTCTGTCTGTCTGGGTCTGTTTGTGAGCAGAGGAAATATAAACAACAATGATTTATGTGTTCAGGGATCAAGTTTAGGAATAAGGCCCTTTCTCTCTCTGCACGTTTAGTCATATCCTCCTCTTCTCTTTTCAGGGAGAACGGGGTGATAAGAAACACAAGGCAACGAGTAGCGTACATGCCTATGACAGTAGGGACAATATAAAGACAAAAATGTATGTTCTGTGTATTGTATGAATCATTGAGTTAATCGTCCCATTGTGTCAGTCATTGATGTCTATGCATATAGCACTACGTTGAAGTATTGTTGATACTCTGGGAGTGGAAAAATTAAGAATAGCATTGCTTTTACATTTTCAAGCAGTTCTCATGCAAGTGCTGGCTTCACAGTTTGTGTTCTTGTAAAAGTGGATGCTCGTGGCAATTACTTTCTTCAAACTTTCAAGTCTTTGATAAAAACATTACTCATATATTCCATTTTTTTTAAAATCTCAAAAGCCCTCCTCTCTCTCTTTCTTTCTCTCTCTCTTTCCCTCAGCTAACTGGTCGAGTCCCAAAGTGGGTCTCTCCGAGTCTCTTCTTTCATATTCCCATATCATATTATTGAGGTGTCAAATCACCATGTAAAGGCCTGGAGCTAATTTGGGGTTTCAGGCTTCCCCCACTAATTATTTAAGACTAATTACAGTCATATTTCCACAATTAAATTGATAAACTCTGCTGAGCTTGGGAAGGTTTCCCAAAGTAAACCCCTTCCTCTTCCTCATCTTCCCCCTCCTCTTCCTCCTTCCCTCTCTTTTCTCAGCGTTCCTCCATTGCTCTATTTCACATTTGATAGCTTAGGTGAGGCAGTCAGGCAATGGCATGGTGCTCCATCTTTCTCCACTTAAGTTTTCCTTTCCTTCCTGCCATAGTCTTAGTAAACGTTATTACTAAAAATAAATATCTACGTAGCGGTGAATTCTTCGACAGTGTTCGTCTCCCTGGTTTTGGAATTTATTATCTGTGGTGACAATGCCAGGAACATAGAGAGGAGAGGCCAGGGGTCAGGCAGATGTTGCAGATAGTGTTGGCTAGTGTGTGTGTGTGTTTGTGTACGTGCGTGTGCGTGTGTTTGGGGAATGGAGAACCTCTCTGTCTGGAGCTCCAAATAGGGATGGAGAGATAACAGAGATAATGTAACTAATTTTCACACAAACAAATGGGCACCATGATTTAAAAAATTAACTAACGTTGCAGTAGATTCTTGTGTTTTTGCTTTCCTCTCCCCCCTCTTTGGAAAATTCCTATTAACCAAAATCTGGGGAAGGCATCAAAGTGTGAATGATCGTAATGATCCTATATGTCCACCTACGCTTTAGGGAAATGGTCCATTCAGCACTACGCTCTATCAGTTTAGTTCTATGAGTTAATGTTTTAATTTGGCCTGCCAGGCAGCATGTTGTCAGCTGCCCCCCACTTTACATTGGAGGCCTTGGTAATAAGAATGACAAGTATGGAAATATAATGAAGTAGGATATCTAGACGAGACTGTGTGTTGGGGCCGCCGACTGGCCTGGGATGCTCAGCCCTGCTCACAGTTGTACTACAGTCAGTAGTAGGTTTTTCAGCGCATGTGAATGTTTATCCCTCTGAAATGAAGCAAATGGGTCGAGGTCCATTAAGAACCAAAAGGGGTGGTCTCGCTTTCTCTCTACTTCTCTCTCTTTCTCTGCTCCCTGTTCTATGCACACACACACTCACACATGCCAAGTTTCTCTCTTTCCCTCCATCCCTTCCTCAATCCCTCCTTCCCTCTCTGCCAGAAGACAAACCAGCATTTCATTGTGGGCTCAGCTCACATTTTCTTCTTCTTCTTTTGACTCTGCATATTACAGCTGGGTTTTGTGCTCTCACACTTTTTTACCTACCTAGGCTTAGGCTGTGTCTCATTGTATCATCCCACTCTCAGCCGGCTCTAATATGGCAAAATGATCTACTTTGAGATGATCCCCAATGGCAACGCCAAACAAACATACTGCATTGATAAAAGTTGCCTCTTTCTTTTGTACCTCTGAGTTATTGTGTGTGTGTGTGTGTGTGTGTGTGTGTGTGTGAGCATGCATACACAGACACGCGCATCTTGCACATGTGTTACCTATGATGAAGACAGATAAGTGTTTGTGCATATGCAATCACGTGCGTGTGTGTATCTGCTAGCTACATTCATGACAGATTTTGATAAATCCCTGCACACTGCTTACGCACAATAACAGGTTATATAAACAGTAGAAATCAGACACCTTATTGTGCAAGGGGACCTTGTGTGAAAATAAGGAGAGAACATTGCGAGAGGTCTTAAAATAATGAATGGGGATGGAGTGTGAAAGATGTGTTTGCGCAAAGTTTAGATGGAAGTTTTAACTTTGGAAAGGTCTGTTCATGTCTTTTTTTGTTTGCCTCTAGGCAGGCCTTTACTTTTATTGTCTCGAATTTGTTATTTTCCCAAAAAGTGGATGAACATATCAATACAGAATTGAGTTTTATGTGCATATCTTTATCAACGAAGAAGTCGTTGTGAGTGAAAGTCTTGAAAACTAACTCCATGAGCCCAATCGAAAATACAGCTTCTGAACAGTAAATCACAGCTACCTTGTGGTAGCTTACCATTTTATGTCCTCAGTAACTCTAAACATGTATTTCCTTCAGTAGCTGAAATGGAGACTGCTAAAAGTAATCAAAAGTTATTTGATGTAGATTAGACTATCAAAAATCATCCCTATGATATTAAATCAATGCTTATTGCTCTCTGGACTAGATATACCGATACTGTAAATCCCCACACCCTATTACTGTTCCTATGGTATCTCTGTGTTTCGTCTCCCTAGGTCCATAATGCTTTAGGTAGTCTCTTAGCACCGGTTTCCCACACACTGATTAAGCCTTAGTCTCTCTAGACAGCTGGGTTGCCTCCCACAATTTTCAAATGTTCCAGCTAGGGTCAGGTTTTTTCGACACTAATTAAGCCTTGTTCTAGACTAAAAATAATGTCCAATGGAGATTCTCCTTTGAGCTTGCTATTTAGTCCAGGACTAGGTTTTATCTGTGGCTGGGAAACCGGGCCATAGTGTCATACAGAAAACTACTGTATCACAGTCATTCTGTGGAATCCTTACCTTCAGCTCTTTTCTCTCACCGGCAAAGTGATGTCCCTCTGTGGTCCCTTTAGTCCTGAGACAAGGCTGTAGACTCCTATAACTGACTATGAGTCTTATTACACCTACTGTAATGCCATAGCAGCCTACAGCCATGTCTTGGGGCTATTTCTTCTGATGTACAGTATCTGTCTGTAACCTCATTGTGTCTCTCAACTCCAGCTATCTGAAACCTCAGTGGTCAAATTCCCTGTGTCTTGTGTAGTGCTGATACATAGCTGTAGACTCCTACAGTATAACTCCTAACACACTACAGCCATGTCTCAGGGCTATGTCTCTTGATGAAAAGTGTACTGTATTTGTAAAGCCATGGTGTCTCTCTTACTGACTGTCTATAACATTGTTGTATCTCTCCTTCCTCCAGGTATCTGGGGGATCTGATGTCCACTTCCCTCCAGGGAACTTCTCCCTCCACTGTCATGTTCAGAAGGAGGTACTTCCCCATGGCAACGAGCACCTCCTCAACTGGGCCACCAAGAAGTACAGAGCCGTTACCTCCTTCTCCGAACTCAAGATTGCCCTGGACATCTACATCAAAGTGGGAGAAGGTGTGTTTTACTGTTAGAGGGAAGGTATGGAAAAAGTTGGTACCTAGAACCATAAAGGGATCTTTGGCTGTCCTTTCTGTAGGATAACCATTGGTTTCAGGTGAAATGTGTGTGCCACATTCTCGTTTAAAATGCCTGGGGACTTTTACACCTAATTTCACTAACTGTATATTTTCTTTGCCTTGTGACAGGCCTTTTCATCCCCACTAAACCTTAATTAAGGGGTTCCTACTCAGTCAGTCATTCTTAATGGAGGCCATAGAGTAGCAGAGCACACACTCTGTTTTCTGACTTCTCAGTTCCACTAGCCAACCTTCAGGTGCACATAGACTTTCTTTATTTTGTAATCTGGCACCTTGCTTTCCTTGCTTGTCACTTTTCTTATTTGACCATGAGCCCAGAGTCAGTGGAGTGAGGAAGAAGTGACTGATGGAAATGCCTAGTAGGTTTGTGAGGGATCGCTTCTCTGATTGCTAGCTTGTGTGTAGGCCTGCTGCCAGATTTGAGGCCTGATAGACTAGTCCTGTGCACTCTGAGAAAAAGAGGGAAGTGGCAGAGTTGTACCGAAGTTGATGAAACAAGAACAACATCTGTAGACTGAAGAGATCAAACATGGGACTGTTTCTTGCTATTCAAGTCTTCAAGCAGGTTTAGTCAAATACACGAGAGGGATCTATTTATCATATTATCTCCTACTTAACTCCTCAAGCTGCTGTTAAGTAAGATGATAGGGGCCTTGCTCCTCAACTTGTGTCTATAGGAAGATCTCTTCTGAGCAGCAAAGTTTGTAGTAAACTAAACTGTCAAAGGCATTAATGGGTTTAGGGAATGTGAGATGTTCCTTGATAACTATGAGCTGTAAGTGGAAAAAACTGTGAAGAGGTGTCTTGAGCAAAAGCAGACATTGGGGGCCTCATCTCCTCTCAACCAGTCAGTAGAGTTACTGTAGTAGGGAGGCTGGCTGTTGGAAGTCCAGGGCTCCTCCAGGGATGTTGTGTAATTGATCCATTGAAGCCATGCTTCACTCCTTCCTTCACTGTTTCACTCCCCACTGGTCCTTTATAAACCGAACCGACAGCACGTTCAACTTCATCAACATCCAGATAGATAGTCGTTAATAGGTCTCCTATCTTTCAATGCAAGACAATATCACAGTTACTGCCAGGAGTGGAGTGGAGTAATGGCTCCATTACACATTACAGCATTATGTCAAAATCTAATTCAATTCTATTGGTCGCGTACACATATTTAGCAGATGTTATTTCGGGTGTAGCAAAATGCTTGTGTTCCTTGCTCCAACAGTGCAGTAATATCTATCAATTCACAACAATACACACATCGGAAAGTAAAATTATGGAATTAAGAAATATAGAAATATTAGGACTCCGACATTGCTCATCTTAATAGTTATATATTTTTTAATTCAATTATTTAACTTTTAGATATGTGTATTGTTTTATATATATATATATATATATTACAGTACCAGTCAAACTTTGGACACACCTACTCATTCCAGTTTTTTTTACTATTTTCTACATCTTAGAATAATATAAGACATCAAAACTATGAAATAACACATATGGAATCATGTAGTAACCAAAAACATGTTAAACAAATAGAAAAATAGATTCTTCAAAGCAGCCAACCTTTGCCTTGATGACATCTTTGCACACTATTGGCATTCTCTCAACCAGCTTCACCTGGAATGCTTTTCTAACAGTCTTGAAGGAGTTCCGACATATGCTGAGCACTTGTTGGCTGCTTTTCCTTCACTCTGCTGTCCAACTCATCCCATGTCACGTTCTGACCTTAGTTCCTTTTTTATGTCTTTATTTTAGTTGCTCAGGGCGTGAGTTGCGGTGGGCATTCTGTTGTTTTCTATGTTTTGTTCTGTTGTTATATTTCTATGTGTTTGGCCTAGTATGGTGCTCAATCAGAGGCAGGTGTCAGTCGTTGTCTCTGATTGGGAGCCATATTTAGGTAGCCTGTTTTCTATTGTGTTTTGTGGGTGGTTGTATCCTGTGTTAGTGTTTTCATCATACGGCACTGTTTTGGTTGTTTGTTTGTACTTTTGTTATTTTGTTCAGTGTTTTGTTGATTTATTAACCTTTCTGATCTCCCCATCCCGGATCCGGGTTCGTGAATACAGACTCAAGCTCATTACCATAACGCAACGTTAACTATTCATGAAAATCGCAAATGAAATGAAATAAATATGCTAGCTCTCAAGCTTAGCCTTTTGTTAACAACACTGTCATCTCAGATTTTCAAAATATGCTTCTCAACCATTGCAAAACAAGCATTTGTGTAACAGTATTGATGGCTAACGTAGCATTTAGCATTAGCATTCAGCTGGCAACATTTACACAAAAAAACAGAAAAGCATTCAAAAAAATCAATTACCTTTGAAGAACTTCAGATGTTTTCAATGAGGAGACTCTCAGATAGCAAATGTTCAGTTTTTCCTGAAAGATTATTTGTTTAGGACAAATCGCTCCGTTTTCTGCGTCACGTTTAGCTATGAAAAAACCCCTGTATCCAGGATTGTGTAAATCTATCAGCAAGCTCATTAGCATAACACAACGTTAACTATTTATGAAAATCGCAAATGAAATGAAATAAATATGCCATCTCTCAAGCTTAGCCTTTTGTAAACAACACTGTCATCTCAGATTTTCAAAATATGCTTCTCAACCATAGGAAAACAATAATTTGTGTAAAAGTAGCTAGCTAGAGTTAGCATTTCGCGTTAGCATTTAGCGTTAGCATTAGCGTTAGCATCCAGCACGCAACATTAACAAAAACATAAAAGCCTTCAAATAAAATCATTTACCTTTGAAGAACTTCTGATGTTTTCAATGAGGATACTCTCAGTTAGATAGCAGATGCTCAGTTTTTCCAAAAAGATTCCTTGTGTATTAGAAATAGCTCCGTTTTATACATCACATTTGGCTACCAAAAAAAATCCATAAATTCAGTCCTCAAAACGCAAACTTTTTTCCAAATTAACTCCATAATATCGACTGAAAACATGGCAAACGTTGTTTAGAATCAATCATCAAGGTGTTTTTCACACATCTCTTCATTGATACATCGTTCTTGGACACATGCTTTCTCCCCTGAATCAAATGGTAAAGTAGAAGCAGCTGGCAATTGCGCACCGAATTCGACGCAGGACACCAGGCGGACACTTGGAAAATGTAGTCTCTTATGGTCAATCTTCCAATGATATGCCTACAAATACGTCACAATGCTGCTAAGACCTTGGGCGAACGACAGAAAGTGTAGGCTCATTCGTTGCGCAATCACAGCCATATAAGGAGAGAATGGAAAACAGAGCTTCAGAAATTCTGCTAATTCCTGGGTGATGCATCATCTTGGTTTCGCCTGTAGAATGAGTTCTGGGGCACTTACAGACAAAATCTTTGCAGATTCTGAAACTTCAGAGTGTTTTCTTTCCAAAACTGTCAAGAATATGCATAGTCGAGCATCTTTTCGTGACAAAATATCGCGCTTAAAACGGGAACGTTTTTTATCCAAAAATGAAATAGCGCCCCTAGAGCTCTAACAGGTTAAATATATCATTATGGACACTTACCACGCTGCACATTGGTCTGATCCTTGCTAGTAGAAATTCCGTTACATCCTAAAGAATCTCAATTGGGTTGAGATCGTGTGATTGTGGAGGCTAGGTCATCTGATGCAGCACTCCATCACTCTCTTTCTTGTTAAAAGTTCATTTGTGTAATTTTGACCAAGGCACACCTGTTAATTGAAATGCATCCCAGGTGACTACCTCATGAAGCTGGCTGAGAGAATGCCAAGAGTGTGCAAAGCTGTCATCAAGGGTGGCTACTTTGAAGAATCTCAAGTATAAAATATATTTACATTGGTTTAACACTTTTGGTTACTACATGATTCCATGTCTGTTATTTCAGAGTTCTGATCTCTTCACTATTATTCTACAAAAGTATTCACCCCCCTTGGCATTTTTTCCTATTTTGTTGCCTTACAACCTGGAATTAAAATATATTTTTGGGGGGTTTGTATTATTTGATAAACACAACATGCCTACCACTTTGAAGATGCAAAATATTTTCTCTTGTGAAACGAACAAGAAATAAAACAAAAAAAATCTGAACTTGAGTCAGCATAACTATTCACCCCCCCCCCCCCCCCCCCTCCTCCCCAAAGTCAATACTTTGTAGAGCCACCTTTTTCAGCAATTAAGTGTCTTGGGGTATGTCTCTATAAGCTTGTCACATCGGATGGGTGGATGGGTTCCACTGGTGGACAGCAATCTTTAAGTCATACCAGATTCTCAATTGGATTGAGGTCTGGGCTTTGACTAGGCCATTCCAAGACATTTAAATGTTTCCCCTTAACTTATTATGGCTGGGGGCAGTATTGAGTAGCTTGGCTGAATAAGGTGCCCAGAGTAAACTGCCTGCTACTCAGGCCCAGAAGCTAAGATATGCATATTATTAGTAGATTTGGATAGAAACCACTCTGAAGTTTCTAAAACTGTTTGAATGATGTCTGTGAGTATTACAGAACTCATATGGCAGGCAAAAACCTGAGAAAAAATCTAACCAGGAAGTGGGAAATCTGAGGTTTGTAGTCTTTGCCTATCCAATATCTGTGTCTATGGGGTGTCTATGGGGTGTCTATGGGGTCATATTGCACTTCCTACGGCTTCCACTAGATGTCAACAGTCTTTAGAACCTTGTTTCGGGCTTCTACTGTGAAGGAGGAGAGAATAAGAGCTGATTGATATGAATATCTTAGCTTCTGGGCCTGAGTAGCAGGCAGTTTACTCTGGGCACCTTATTCACCCAAGCTACTCAGTACTGCCCCCAGCCATAAGAAGTTAAGCAATGGCTTTTTTCTGGCCCCTCTTCCGTAAAACCCAGCTCTGTGGAGTGTACGGCTTCAAGTGGTCCCATGGACAGATACTCCAATCTCCACTGTGGATCTTTGCAGCTCCTTCAGGGTTATCTTTGGTCTCTTTGTTGCCTCACTGATTAATGCCATCCTTGCCTTGTCCACGAATATTGGTGGGCGACCTTCTCTTGGCAGGTTGGTTGTGGTGCCATATTCTTTCAATTGTTTTATAATGGATTTAATGGTGCTCTGTGGGATGTTCAAAGTTGGGATGGGGATGAATACTTTGGCAAAATAGTAAAAATAAAGAAAAAGCCATGTATTAGTAGGTGTGTCCAAACCTTTGACTGGTACTATATGTATGTGTACATGTGATAGGATGTATAGACATTATGGACAGTATACGGATAGAATATTTAGTATATCTGTAGAATACCTAGAATAGATTAGTATATATACCACAATAGATGAGGGATGGCATTGACTAGAATACAGTATATACATATGAAATGAGTAAAACAGTATTTAAATATTATTAAAGTGACCAGTGTTACATTATTAAAGTGACCAGTGATTCCATGTCTATGTACCTAGGGCAGCAGCCTCTAAGGTGCAGGGTTGAGTAACCAGGTGGTAGCTGGCTTGTGACAGTGACTAAGTTCAGGGCAGAGTACTAGGTGGATGCTGGCGAGTGATGGTTATTTAACAGTCTGATGGCCTTGAGATAGAAGCTGTTTTTTAGTCTCTCGGTCTGAGCTTTGATGCACCTGTTCTGACCTCGCCTACTGGATGATAGCGGGGGGAACAGGCCTTGGCTCAGGTGGTTGATGTCCTTGATAATCTTTTCGGCCTTCATGTGACATCGGGTG
This sequence comes from Oncorhynchus mykiss, assembly GCF_013265735.2. NCBI lineage: Eukaryota > Metazoa > Chordata > Actinopteri > Salmoniformes > Salmonidae > Oncorhynchus > Oncorhynchus mykiss. The sequence continues at coordinate 77,317,014 of NC_048569.1, read as the reverse complement.
CTGTAGGTGTCCTGGAGGGCAGGTAGTTTGCCCCCGGTGATGCGTTGGGCAGACTGCACCACCCTCTGGAGAGCGGGATACCAGTCAGTGATACAGCCTGATAGGATGCTCTCAATGGCCATCTGTCAAAATTTGTAATAGTCTTAGGGGCAAAATTAGGGGCCAAATTTCTTCAGCTTCCTGAGGTTGAAGTGGCGCTGTTGCGCCTTCTTCACCACACTATCTGTGTGGGTGGACCATTTCAGACCATGTCAGTGATGTGTATGCCTTGGAACTTGAAGCTTTTCACCTTCTTCACTGCTTCCCTGCTGTCTCCTGGAGTCCACAATCAGCTTTTTGTTTTATTGAAGTTGAGGGGGAGGTTATTTTCCTGGAACCACTCCGCAAGGTCCCTCACGTCCTCCCTGTAGGCTGTCTCGTCATTGTTGGTAATCAGGCCTACTACTGTTGTGTTGTCTACAAACTTGATGATTGAGTTGGAGGCAGAGTGAACAGGGAGTACAGGAGGGGGCTGTGGGGCCTCTGTGTTGAGGATCAGTGTAGTGGAGATGAGGTTTCCTACCTTCACCACCAGGGACCGGCCACTCAGGAAGTCCAGGACCCAGTTGCACGTGGTTCAGACCCAGGGTCCGTAGCTTAATGATGAGCTTGGAGGGTACTACGGTGTTGAAGGCTGAGCTGTAGTCAATGAACAGCATTCTTACATAGGTATTCCTCTTGTCCAGATGGGATAGAGCAGTGCGCAGTGTGATGACGATTGCATCGTCTGTGGGTCTTTTGGGTCGGTATGCAAATGGAATCTGCAAATGGAATCAAATGGAATCAAATGCAATCTGGGCTAGCAGCCTTGCAAGGGTTAACTCACTTAAATGTCTTACTCAGAGAATGTGAGCCCACAGTCCTCAGGAGTGGCCTGTGTCGGTCGCATTGTGTTATCATCAAAACTGCTGAAGAAGGTGTTTAGCTTGTCCAGGAGCAAGATGTCGGTGTCCGCGACGTGGCTGGTTTTCCCTTTGTAGTCCGTGATTGTCTGGAGTCCCTGCCACATATATCTCGTGTTGAATTGCAACTCCACTTTGTCTCTGTACTGACGTTTTGCTTGTTTGATTGCCTTACGGAGTGCATAACTGCACTGTTTTTTATTCAACCATATTCCCGGTCACCTTGCAATGGTTAAATGCGGTGGTTCGTGGTTTTAGTTTTGCGTGAATGCTGCCATGCTTTTTGATTTGGGAAGATTTTAACAGTCAGTGGGAACAACATCCCCTATACACTTCCTGATTAACTCAGTCACTGTGTCAGTGTATACGTCAATGATATTCTCAGAAGCAACCCAGAACATATCCCAGTACACATGCTCAACAAAAATCTTGAAGCATGGATTCTGATTGGTCAGACCAGCGTTGACTAGACCTTAGCCTAGGTACTTCCTGTTTGAGTGTCTGCCTATAGGAAGGGAGGAGAAGAATGTAGTCGTGATCTGATTTGCCAAACTGAGGGCGGGGGAGGCCTTTGTTCCTCTCCCTTCTGGGATGGCTACAATGGTCAATAGTTTTTGAAGTGCGAGTTGTACAGGCAATGTGTTAATAGAACTTTGGTAGCTTTTTCTTCAGATTCGTTTTTTTAAAGCCCCCAGCTACAATAAATGCGGCTTCAAGAATTGTGGTTTTCAGTTTGCACAAAGTCAGGTGCAGTTCCTTGAGGGCTGTCGTGGTATCGGCTTGAAGGGGAATATACACGGCTGGTACTATAACCAAAGATAAATCTCTTGGGAGGTAATATGGTCTGCATTTGATTGTGAGGTCGGTATGCTAGGTCGGGTGAACAAAAGGACTTGAATTCCTGAACGTTATCAGAATCACACCATAAGTAGTTAATCATGAAACATACACCTCAGGCCTTTGTTTTGTGCTCTCCATGTTCTGTGCTCTCCATGTTCTTAGTCACTTGGAGGAGAGCAGAGAGAACAGAGAGTGTGTGATTGCTTAGCCTTGAAGCAGTCATCCATTTACAGCCTCTCTCTCTGTCATTAGATACACACACACACACTTACTCAGCTCTTCAAAGTGCCATGAGGAGGTTCGGGGAGGAAGGTTCCAAACCTTTACTTTATATTCTCTAAACCTCACTACTGTCCAAGACCTTGTTTGCCAAATAAGGAAGCATCTGTCTTGTGATTCCTCTGAAAAGATGGAGAAGAGATTGCATGCCTGGGCAGTTGGATGGAGTATAATAATATTTGAGTAAATAAATGATAAGTTAGAATGGTGGGAAACCTGACAGGAATTACTGATTGGATGTGTTTATGACTGATATTGTTCAAAATGTATTTTCAAAACATATTGGCCTTAATTTTGTCAGAACCTGAATAATAGTGTTCAATACAAAATCTGTCTGTATGTCCGTCTTTTACTAGCAATCCCAAAGTGTTTAGATTAGAGGTCGACCGATGAAATCGGAATGATAAATTAATTAGGGCCGATATCAAGTTTTCATAACAATCGGAAATCGGTATTTTTGGGCGCTGAGTTGCTGATTTTTTTATTTATATATATATACATTTTTTTATAACTGACTTGCTTAGTTAAATAAAGGTAAGAACACATTCTTATTTTCAATGACGGCCTAGGAACGGTGGGTTAACTGCCTTGTTCAGGGGCAGAACGACAGATTTTCACCTTATCAACTCGAGGGATCCAATCTTGCAACATTACAGTTAACTAGTCCAACGCAATAACGACCTGCCTCTCGCTCGTTGCACTCCACAAGGAGACTGCCTGTTACGCGAATGCAGTAAGCAAAGGTAAGTTGCTAGCTAGCATTAAACTTATCTTATAAAAAACAATCAATCATAATCACTAGTTAACTACACATGGTTGATGATATTACTAGATATTATCTAGCGTGTCCTGCGTTGCATATAATCTGACTGAGCATATAAAGTATCTAAGTATCTGACTGAGCGGTGGTAGGCAGAAGCAGGCACGTAAACATTCATTCAAACAGCACTTTCGTGCGTTTTGCCAGCAGCTCTTCGTTGTGCGTCAAGCATTACGTTGTTTATGACTTCAAGCCTATCAACTCCCGAGATGAGGCTGGTGTAACCGAAGTGAAATGGCTAGCTAGTTAGCGCGCGCTAAAAGCGTTTCTAACGTCACTCGCTCTGAGCCTTCTAGTAGTTGTTCCCCTTGCTCTGCATGGGTAACGCTGCTTCGATGGTGGCTGTTGTCATTGTGTTGCTGGTTCGAGCCCAGAGAGGAGCGAGGAGAGGGACGGAAGCTATACTGTTACACTGGCAAGACTAAAGTGCCTATAAGAACATCCAATAGTCAAAGGTTAATGAAATACAAATGGTATAGAGGGAAATAGTCCTATAATTCCTATAATAACTACAACCTAAAACTTCTTACCTGGGAATATTGAAGACTCATGTTAAAAGGAACCACCAGCTTTCATATGTTCTCATGTTCTGAGCAAGGAACTTAAACGTTAGCTTTCTTACATAGCACATATTGCACTTTTACCTTCTTCTCCAACACTTTGTTTTTACTTGAGGCTAACCCCCAAAACCAATTCTTTCTTTGGCCGCCTCTCCTTCCAGTTCTCTGCTGCCAATGACTGGAACGAACTACAAAAATCTCTGAAACTGGAAACACTTATCTCCCTCACTAGCTTTAAGCACCAACTGTCAGAGCAGCTCACAGATTACTGCACCTGTACATAGCCCACCTATAATTTAGCCCAAACAACTACCTCTTTCCCTACTGTATTTTATTTATTTATTTTGCTCCTTTGCACCCCCATTATTTTTATTTCTACTTTGCACATTCTCCCATTGCAAATCTACCATTCCAGTGTTTTACTTGCTATATTGTATCTACTTTGCCACCATGGCCTTTTTGCCTTTACCTCCCTTATCTCACCTCATTTGCTCACATCGTATATAGACTTGTTTATACTGTATTATTGACTGTATGTTTGTTTTACTCCATGTGTAACTCTGTGTCGTTGTATGTGTCGAACTGCTTTGCTTTATCTTGGCCAGGTCGCAATTGTAAATGAGAACTTGTTCTCAACTTGCCTACCTGGTTAAATAAAGGTGAAATAAATAAATAAATAAAAAAAATGATTTTATTGATGTATTATATTAAGTTAAAATAAGTGTTCATTCAGTATTGTTGTAATTGTCATTATTACAAATACATTTTAAAAAATTAAAAAATAAAATTGGCCGATTAATCGGTATCGACTTTTTTGATCCTCCAATAATCGGTATCAGCGTTGAAAATCATAGATATCTCAAAACGTTGGCTGAACAAACTGTAGTGTAAATACTCACCCATTTGCTCATGAGTAATCATCTTGAAAGTTTAAAAAAACTTGCACACAGCGATTCCCAGTATCACTTCAGGATATTAAGCTTACGTATTGTCCTCTCTGTCTTCGTCAGAGCTTCTTCCTCTTGACGATTAATCATGTATAATCACATCACGTGTTCAAATTATACATCGAGTCATGATCTCATCTCATAATCACATCCACCCACCTTCTCCTTTCCTCTTCCAGACCCAGTGTTCTCCGATACTTGCAAGATCGACAACAAGTTCCTCTCTCTGAACTACCTTGCTGGCTACGTAGAGTCCCAGGCCTCTAAAGGCTGTGTCCTGTCTGGACCAGACCAGGACCAAGAGGTCCACATCATCGAGCTGCAAGCACCCAACTCTAGTAGGTCAGTACTGTAATCCACCACAACCATAACATAAACATAACTCCAGCTGGTCAGTACTGTAGCCCACGACCAGAACCAAAAAATAGTCTGGCCCAAATAGGGTGCACGTTTATCTAGTTTTGGCTGGTTTCCTGGACACAGATTAAGCCTAGGTCTGGACTAAACACTTTCAATGGAGATTCTCTACTGAGCTTGCTTTGAGTCGAGGAGCAGACTTAATCGTTCACTGGGAAACTGGCCCTTTATGTCAATACAATACACATTATATCGATCACAGTAACTCTTAGCACAAACCTTAATGATCTCAGTGTCATTTCCCCATTACAAGAGGCCAGAATGATCTCTCTCTCTGGTCTCTGGTAGTTTGTTTTGGATACGAAGGAAGAGGGTGGGTAATATTGACCGTATGACGTTCTGTTAAGAACTCTACCTCAGGCTCAGAGTCTATGAGGTTGTCCCAAAATGGCACCCTATTCACTATTCGCCACTTGGGATGCAACCTATCTCAGACTCTAGTCTGTATCTCCAGTCTGCCAGATAATCGCCTCACTCTTCCAGTGGTGTGATTATTTTGTATATGCATGAAGAGCCCAGAAATACATGTATTTCACCATACTTCCACTATGTGGTCTGGTCTGTTACACACATGTCCTCCTCTTTCTGGGAATACTTCCAGTTTCTTAATCAGTTGGCCAGACTGAGAGAATTCATGTAAATACAGAGTGTTTTGGGCCTTCCAAAATTCTTATGTATCTCTCTCTCTCCCTCTCCTTGAGCAGTGCGTTCCAGGTGGATGTGATCGTTGATCTGAGGCCGTTGGGGGCAGATGTTCTGTTGCCTCGTGACATCGTGCTGCTGCTGAAGTGTCAGAAGTCTGTCAACTGGGTCATCAAGGCTCACAGCATCAGCGGGAAACTGAATGTAGTGGTACGTGACTCAGAACGTCACTCTTAACGTAACAAACACAGCCTCTCCTTTTGGAATGAGCTGTTTTGACCTAAATAAAAATTATTTGATTTTCAGTAGTAGCAGTTTATTTAATGGCAATCTCCAGAGACCCAAGACTCCATCCCTCAGCTTTATAGCAAACCAAGTGGCGGCACTGTTGAGTTCAAATTGAGTAGTTCTACTTTCAGATTTTTTACTGCCAAAATGTTTTTCACTGTCTCAGTAACACATCACAATGGCACTGATGGTGTGAGGGGATACAGGCAGAATAACCATGTCACAACACATGACTAGACAGGCACAGCAGACAGACAGGCATGTCACCACTTTGTGTTGCTGACCAATACATTTGTCACAATCTGAGGAGTGTTGAAGTGGCACCTGGTTTCAACCTGCCTGCAGGGGATGTAGGGATGGAAGGAGGGAGGGGGATGGATGAACTGTGAAATATCACCCTGACAGCACTAAGGGTTGTCATCGCATCAAATAAGGAAGGGAAAGGAGGAGGAGAAAGGGGGAAGAGAGGAGGGGGGCAAGACATTTTCATAGCCTCATCACAGACAGTATTTGTGCTCACAGCCTGACCTGTTTGTCATCCATGATAATGTGAGTTATGAGCGCTGCTGACTGCAGGCTCTGGCTGACTGCAGGCCCTGGCTGACTGCAGGATCTGGCTGACTGCAGGCTCTGGCTGACTGCAGGCTCTGGCTGACGGCAGGCCCTGGCTGACTGCAGGCCCTGGCTGACTGCAGGCCCTGGCTGACTGCAGGCCCTGGCTGACTGCAGGCTCTGGCTGACTGCAGGCTCTGGTTGCATCCCAAATGACACCCTATTCCCTATAAAGTGAACTACTTTTGACCAAAGTAGTATGGGCCCTGGTCAAATGTAGTGCACTATAATGGGAATAGGGTGCTATTTGGGACCAGCCCTAGCTCTGCCAATGGTTTCACCAGACCTGAGTGGTTTGGATTGCAGAAACGGTAGGGTGTTTGGATGGGTAGGCGTATAACGCAAACGTGTATTAACAAAGGTTGGCAGTTTACCTACTGACCTGCAGTTTACTGTTCTAGGGCAGTACCAGTACCAGCTTGGTCCTATATGGGTTGGCAGGTAGCCTAGCGGTTAAGAGCGTTGGGCCAGTAACTGAAAGGTTGCTGGTTCAAATCTCCAAGATGACTACGTGGAGAAAAAACATATGCTGATGTGCCCTTGAGCAAGGCACTTAACCCTATTTGCTTTGGATAAATTACTAAAATAAATATCTGTTTAACACGACAGTTAATAACCAAAACAAATATTATTTTTCACATGCTCCGAATACTTAACTGTGAAATGCTCGCAGATCTCGACAAACCATTTCTGTCTGAATCTTGCGTTGTGCATGGGGGCGTTGTCATGCTGAAACAGGAAAGGGCCTTCCCCAAACGATTGTCACAAAGTTGGAAGCACTGAATCATCTAAAATGTAATTGTAGGCTGTAGCGTTAACATTTCCCTTCACTGGAAGAAAGGGGCCTAGCCCCAACCATTATTCCTCCTCCACCAAACTTTACATCTGGCACTATGTATTGGGGCAGGTCGGACTGCCAGATGGTGAAGCGTGATTCATCACTCAAGAGAAGATGTTTCCACTGCTCCAAAGTCCAGTGTCGGTGAGCTTTACACCACTCTAGCCGACACCTGGCACATGGTGATCTTATGCTTGTGTGCGGCTGCTTGGCCACGGAAACCCATTTCATGAAACTCCCGACGAACAGTTCTTGTGCTGACTTTGCTTCCAGAGGCCATTTGGAACTTGATAGTGAGTGTTGCAACCGAGGACAGACAAGGTTTAAGTGCTACATGCTTCAGCACTCGACGGTCCCGTTCTGTGAGCTTGTTTGGCCTACCACTTTGCGGCTGAGCCGTTGTTACTCCTAGACGTTTCCACTTAACTATAACAACACGTATAGTTGACCGGGGCAGCTGTATTAGGGCAGAAATTTGACTAACTGACTTGTTGGAAAGGTGGCATCCTGTGACGGTGCCACGTTGACTGAGCACTTCATCAAGGCCATTCTACTTTGTCTATGGAGATTGCATGGCTGTGTGCTAGATTTTATACACCTGTCAGCAACGTGTGTGGCTGAAATAACTGAATCGACTCATTTGAAGGTGTGTCCACATACACTCTATATACAAAAGTATCATTATAGGAAACAGATACATTCATTGTTATCTATACATTATTGATAACTTCAATTTCAAATGTTCACTGAATCTATGTACAGCTGCCCATTTGCTCCCGCTGGACGTGGTCACTTTTTTCAGTTGATCTTAGGGACATGGAAAAACATTTAAATGACTCCTGGGTTGATAAGGGCTGTGAAATCTGCATGATCTGTCACACAGACTGTTGTGCTGTTACTGACATCATCAGTCTCCAGCAGACACATTTAGTTCTTCAAGTGTTGGCATTATCAAGTCCCATCAGAACAGCACAGACCCTCAATTTTGGTCTGCATTGCCTTGCATTTTTCACATTTACACCACCAGTTCCCCGTGACTCTCTTTCTGGGCGCTGCCGCTGGTTGCTGGTCTGCCGGATCACCTGTTGCCATTTCCTCCATTCTGTCTCGGCTTCTATCTGTCCAAGCTCTTCATCAGTATATTCTGGCCCATATACATATGGTTCTGCAAAGTATGCATCCTCTTCAGTTTTAGCTGTCTGACTCAGACACGTTTTGATTTTGATGTAATGGTTTTGGGCAGTGTAGCGCTTGAAAGATGTGTCTGTACTGCGCTCTCCTCGAGAAGCAGGCTCCGTAGAATTTGGAGGTGTGGCTAAGCAAGACTAGCAGCACGCGGATGTAGTAGTGACATAGAAATTAGTTCCAATACAAGGGAAAAACAGTAAACACAGTTCGGGATATACACATTTATGCTCGTCATTGTGGAAAAAGTGTTTCGATATTGACATGCCTGTATAGCCCAGATGTTTTGAAACACGTTTTTTGGGGTGAGTCTGGCCACTACCACGATTTGACTCTTGCAAGCAACTAAGACAGCCAAAGAAATCTCAGGAATGGAAGTCTGATCAAACCAATTGTCTGGGTGAGGCTTCAAAACTAAAAGTAAGTAGAAAATGAGGTCTAACATGTTAAAATCTGAAATATCCCTTTAAGCATTCTTTTGACTATTTAGCAGTCTTATAGCTTGGGGTAGAAGCTGTCTTGGAGCCTGTTAGTCTGACAGCCGATGCTCCGGTACCATTTGCCAGATGGTAGCAGAGTGAACAGTCTATTACTTGGGGGGCTGGAGTCCTTGGCAATGTTTCTGGCCTGATATAAAGATCCTGGATGGCAGGGAGCTCGCCCTGAGTGATGTACTGGACTGTCCTCATCATCCTCTTTAGCGCTTTGCGGTCGATGGTGGTGCATTTGCCATACCAAGCCGGGATGCAGCCAGTCAAGATGCTTTCGATGGTGCAGCTGTACAACTTTCTGAGAATCCGAGAGCCCATGCCAAATCTTTTCAGCCTCCTGAGGAGAAAGAGGACTGTTGTGCCCTCTTCACAACTGTATGGGTGTGTGTGGACCATGTTAAGTCCTTAGTGATGTGGATGCCAAGGAATTTAAAGCTCTGAACCAGCTCCACAACAGCCCTGTCTATGTGGACAGGGACGTGTTCTCCCCTCCTTCTCCTGTAGTCCACGATCAGCTCCTTGGTCTTATTGACATTGAGGGAAAGGTTGTTGTCATGGCACCACACTTCCAAGTCTCTGACCTCCTCCCTGTAGGCTGTCTCATTGCTGTCGGTGATCAGGCCTACCACCATCGTGTCGTCACCAAACTTGATGATGGTGTTGGAGTTGTGCGTGGCCATGCAGTCATGGTTGAACAAGGAGTACAGCAGGGAACTTGAGGGGTCCCCATGTTGAGGGTCAGCCTGGTGGAGGTGTTGTTGCCTACCCTTACCACCTGGGGCTGTCCCGTCAGGAAGTTCAGGATACAGTTACAGAGGTAGGTGTTCAGTCCCATGGTCCCCAGCTTGCAGATGAGCTTGTAGGGGATTATGGTGTTGAAAGCTGAGCTGTAGTCTATGAACAGCATTCTTACATAGTTATTTCCCCTCTTGTCCAGGTGGGAGAGGGCAGTGTGAAGTAACTAGATTGCGTCATCTGTGGATCTGTTAAGGCGGAATGCGAATTGGAGTAGGTCCAGGTTGTCTGGGAAAGTACAGGCCAGGCTGACATAGAGTACATGAGCCTTGGTCATATGTAGTACACTAAATAGGGAATAGGATGCCATTTGTGACAGAGTGGATCTGTGAGAAGGGATTAGCTCCCTCACATTATACAGCACGGAACACTGCAGAACTAATGAGGAATTCTGGTAGAAATCTGACACAGACTAAGTCCCACCATTGATCAGGCCTTCGATGTGTGTGTGTGTGTGATTGTGATCGTGTGTGTGTGTGTTTGATCGAGTGTGCGTGCGTATGACCCTTCACTATGGGCAGTAGTACATTTGTCTTGGGTTTTCCTTCCATGAAGAAACCTAACAAATGTAAAATGGTTCTTCGACTTTTACTCTGTCAAGATATGAAAGTATGTGAAATACTCTCACACTTTCATTGTGGGTTGTGGTCACGCTGGCTTTTGAAGCTGACAGGGTCGTTTTTACTGTTCCATACAGTCAGACAAAGGAAATGAAACTTTAGCAGAGGTAGAGATTACTGTAAATGCTGCTGACTAGAAGAGAAAAAGCACCCACTTTGATCTCTATAAAATGTCTTTCATGACACAGAATGGTTTAAAACATGGTCAGATTCCTCTGTCTGTACTGAGGGACGAGCATCACATAGGAGTGACTCCACCTGTCGGAAGAAAATGACTGTATACTGTATGTCATATTTAATATTTCATATGACTAATATAAACCTGTATTTACCTTTCTTTCAGACGCCAGATACCATCAGTCTGAGCCCCAACACAGAGAGGCTGATGGAGGTGTCTAGGACCCCTAAGCACCACCTCCCGTCTGGCTCTCAGGCCCTGATCAAGTGGGCAGAGGATCATGGTTACAGACCGGTCACCACCTACACCCACACACCTGTAGCTAACACCTTTAACCTGAGGCTCAGGGAGCCAGGTGAGAAACACCCAGGCTTCTATAATTCTGTTTATAGACAACTGATTGTATTGTTGGTGCCCCCCCCCCGCCCCCTCCCTAAGAGTGACATGCTCGCATCCCCTGATCTCTGCACACAGTTTTTACGATTCTTTATAGAAAATATTAGATCCCAGATTGACAGTATCCGACACCATAACAGCATTTCTGGTCAGGAGGCACTAAAGGCAACCGCTCTGAGACTGTCTACTGCTTCCTTTTGCTCCTTTGAGCAAATGTCCTTTAATTCCCCCCTTGATACTGTAGCTCACATGAAGACCTCCTCCTGCCCCTTAGAAGTGATCCCTACTAGACTACTTAAAGAAGTTATGCCTAATGTTGGCCTCAACATTATGTCTATTGTAAATTGCGCCATGAACTCTGGCTCCCTTTCCAAAAACAGCTCTGGTCCAACCTCTCCTTAAAAAGACAATCTAGACCCCTCATCACTGAGTAATTCTAGACTTCTAAACATCCTTTTTTATCCAAGATTTTTAGAAGTTGTTTTCAAGCAATTGGTGGCTTATTTGAGTATGAATAACGTATTTGAAAAATTCCAGTCGGGCATCCACTTGGGCGGTATACCGGGGTATTTGGAAGTAGCCACTGTCACCATTGAACCAACTTATTTTAATTTTTTCAATAAATGTTAATATTAGTAGCTTAATACCTGCAGTCAAATTGTGCAATATATTAGGAGATTGCATTCTTCATTTCACCTGTCACATTATTTTACATTAAGAATCTTACCTTACTTCCCCAGAACAGTTGAGACAGTCAAGTGTTTGTTTGTAAATAGCACAACGGGAGAAAGCGGGAGCAGGTGAGTCCTGCTGTGTATTGACAGGGGTCACGTTTTATATTGAAAGCCAACGGTGTATTTTGCTTCACTAGTGATCAGGGATGTGCAGCTATAGTTTTCCTTCACAGAAAAAACATTAGTGCAACAAATTTGGCAGAAAATAGCTTCATGACAACAGAAGTGCAACACTACTTGGCTGGCAACCAGCAAAGTGAATGAGCTTACAATGAAAAAGCAAGGTCTTTTTTGCAAAAACGATGCATGGCCATCATATTTCTAATGTTTATCATAGAAAGAATGTAGCCAGCTAAATGTCCTAATGTTTTGCTTAAAGTTCATCTCAAAGCGCTGTCTGCTGATAGAATGCCCGTTCGTGAAGTCTCATCCAAGTGGAGAAGTGCAGCTTGAAGCACAAATTTAATCTGGTGTCGAGCAGAAATTCCAGTAAGAAGCATTTTAGATCTGCTTTCCAAAACGCAGCAAAATATTTCTTATGCGTTTCATATTTTTTTCCTGCATGAAAAAACACAGTATTCTGCGTTAACGCAACCCTTAATTTAACTTGCTAGTTATCTAAGTAAGTGGTTGAATTAACAATATTGGGTTAGCTTTCTGCCATGTTTGATAAGTCAAAGCCCTTTGGATGAGTTATCTGTAGGCTGTCTTGATTTCCTTGCTTTTTTTTAATCCTCTCTGTTCTCGGGCCGTCTGCTCCTCCCCATCTTCTTCAAGCAGAGCAGGCAGGCAGGCCAGTTGCCCTAGTGACTCCAGATTCCACACAGATACAGCCTGTACACACTGCTCGAGAGTACTGTTCAGACAAGCATGCATCAAAACTTTGAGTCTCTCATTCACATTCGCTTGTAAATGTCCAAACTCATCAAAAATGACATTCGGTAGCTCCTACCTATATATGTATAACTTTATGAGCTGGATTGCCTGTCTTTGCAATAAGTTTATTTTTGTTTGTGCACGTTAGCATATTTAGCTAGCAACTTCCATGGAAATGTGTTATTACTTATTCAAATTTTGTTAGCATTCTGGTAATAGATGCCCGTAGGGCTTTTTTGAGTTTATTTTGGCTCCCCCTTGTGTACCAAGCTAGTAATACCGTAAATCCTGGGATTTACGCCCAACCCTACAAGTGACCTAAGCGACTTTGAGCGTGGTATGATTGTCGGTGCCAGGCACGCCGGTTCCAGTATCTCAGAAACAGCCGGCCTCCTGGGCTTTTCATGCATGACAGTGTCTAGGGTTTACAGAGAATGGTGCGACAAACAAAAAACATCCAGTCAGTAGCAGTCTTGTGGGCAAAAACAGCTCGTTGATGAGAAAGCTTGAAGGAGATTGGCAAGAATCGTGCAAGCTAACAGACGGGCCACAAACAGGCAAATAACGGTGGTGTGCAGAATGGCATCTTGGAACGCACAACTCATCAGTCCTTGTCATGGATGGGCTATTGCAGCAGAAGACAGGTTCCACTACTATTAGCTAAAAACAAGGAGAAGCGGCTCCAGTGTGCATGCGATCACCAACACTGGACAATTGAGGAGTGGAAAAACATCACCTGGTCCGACGAACCCCGGTTCCTGTTGCATGAGTCCATGGCACCATTATGCCTGGTGTCAATGATACAGGCTGGTGGCAGTGGCGTAATGGTGTGAGGAATATTTTCCTGACACATATTAGGTCCCTTGATAGCAATTGAGCCACGTTTGAATGCCACACCTTGTAGAATCCATTCCCTGAAGAATTCAGACATATCTGGAGGCAAAGGGGGCTCCGACCCGGTACTAGATGGGTGTAACTAATAAAGTGGTCATTGAAAGTGTATGTTTACTGTAATGAAAATAATAGATAATGCATGACAAATAGACATAGGTTTACTACATTTAAGAAAGATATCTACTGTGTAAATAAATTATGCTAATAATAATAATTAATTTTATTTGTAAGCGCTTGTTATAAAAGTATAAACTATTATAAATCATTGATTTTTAAAACCACATACCATCGACATACAATTTTACCTGTCCTTATAAAGACAATAGTCTGAAACTCAAGTCTGTTAACTCTGAGCCAATTTAGTTTCAATGTTCTGTTCTGTTTGTGCTCGGTGCAATCTCAATGCCTTTAAAATCACCAGATGAGGCCTGTGTGTGTAAGTGTGTGTGTGTGTGTGTGTGTGTGTGTGTGTGTGTACGTGCGTGCGTGTGCATTCGTGCTTGTGTGTCTCTGTGCATCTGTGTGTGTGACTAAAATGTGTTACACACACTTCACTTACAGATGTGGTGGATCCCCTGGATTCCATGTTCCCTCCAGAACTCTCCATCTTACGGGACACCAACCCCATTCTCTCTGGTGGTCAGGGGGGTGCTGCCCCACACTCCAGTGGCCTGCCCTTCACCTTCCCCTTGCCCCCGCTCATGGAGCAGGGCCTGCACTACCTGTCCCTGCCCCCCCCCCTGGATGACCGGCCTTGGCTGGGAGGGGAGCTGGGTGGGGAGCCTGAGGAGCAGCAGGGGACCCTCAGTGTTGGTCTCAGTGTTCAGTGTGAGGAGAGCAGGATAGTGGTCTGCATCGACCGAGAGAGTCTGCAGGTGAGGAGATACTTGAGTAGTCAGCCAACTGGTTTATCACTGTGACTAAATATCTGCCTTCATTGTGTAAAAAATGGAGGAAAGGCAGTTGTGGAATTCACACTTTTCATGCTTGATTTAACTGTATGATTATTCCTCTTTAATACTGACTGGCACTGACTTGAGTCAACAGTGTGTAGTGTGTTTGCTACTGTTTGTGTCTGTACTTGTGTGCTACCATTGGGCACTGTGAAGCAGGCCCAACACAATAGACAACAGTGTAGTAAAACCCTCACACTGCAATTAGGTATACTTATGGTTAGAGTTGGACTATCCTGTTGTTTTATTTAACATCACACAGAGAAGTAGAATGGCATAGTGACGTCTAATGCCTCACTAGTCTAGTGTCATGTGTCTCAGTCAGCTCTACTGATCGTTTTGAGATGATCATTGATCATGATTAAAATGTTATTGCAAAGATTATAGATTATATTGACATTATATCATTAAAAAAATACTTTATAGATGATTGACTATTTATTTATAATTACATTGTCTCTTTCCTCAGGCCAACGGTTACGCTAATGTCAACCTGACTCTTCAAGACCCAGAATGCAAAGCAACGGTCAACTCCACCCACTACACGTTGGTGACCCCATTGGAGGGCTGTCAGACCACCAAGTACCCCATGCACCCCGGTCCTATGGTCCTCTACATCAACTCTGTGAGTAGCACATTTAGCAAATGATCAACTCATTGAAGGCACGTTTCCTGGACCCTAGCCTACCACATGTTACTATACTCCAAAATCTTGTAAAGCCTGGAAATTGAGGGTGCCCAGACCCTAATAAGCATACCCCTGGACTAAAATGCATATCCATTTAAAATACTTTCAGTCCAAGACTTGGCTTGGTCTGTGCCTGGAAACTAGCCCTATATGAGTACTGTATTCACATATTTAAATAGAACAATTATAGGATCTCTATGGCGGTATCCCCCAACCCTATCCTGTTACTCTGAACAATGGTAATCCATTATCTCTATGTGCATGGGAGGAACAACTAGGGGCAGCTAGCGCTAAATCAGGACAACAGTATGAATTTCTGCGGGAAGTAGGGGTGCTGAGGGGGCTTCCCATCCCTTGATAAATCAACATTTAAATAAATAAATAAAATAGCCCCTGCAAAATGTGTTAACTAGGCCTTTATTACTCCTGGATAATTCTTGTTTTTTTCTCTTCTTAGATACAAAGATAACTTCAGTTCCCTATGGTCAAAATAAAGTATTCTTCATTTAACTGTTTCGCAATACATCAAAGCCCCATGTCCTTGTGTGTTCCATCCTACGAATAAGCATTTTCATTTATTAGGCTTGGGCGGTATCCAGATTGTCATACCTTCATACCGACCTTGTGCCCCCGGGATATTTGGTCATACCAGCATTGAACACAAGGGGAGCTATTTTCAAACCCCACTGAGCCTCTGTAGTCCAAAGGTTAGCAATGCTAACCCATAGAGTGCTAACTAAATGCTAACAAGCACATTGCAAACATTTTATACAGTCTCTGACCTAAACTATTTGCAGGACAGACATCCCAGCTCATACATTTTTACAAGTAACTAAAAACTGCTACTCACAGTTTTCTGCACAAAACACACATTAGACAGCAAGTCTCTTGATCCAGCAGGGGATTCTCAGCTGTTACAAAGCGAAGCTTGATTTTGGAAGACGCTAAGCACTTAGCTAGATAGCTAACAAGCTACTAAATTAGCAAACCCAATCCACAACCGCAGAGTATTTAGCACATATTAGACAGTTACCGTAATAGTTATAAAATATCTAGCTGGCAAACATTTAGTTGTGAATTCCATAGTGAAACTAGATCACCGGACGCGTGCTGCACAACAGTTAGTGACTCACAAGGTTCTGGTCTCTCGTTGTTGTTTACTTGTAAAAAAAACACCACGTGACTGGGGACTGCCAGTAAGCTTCATAATAAAAAAATATTTGACAGGTAAACTGAAGAACGGAATCTTTTTTATCTCCTAACGTATTGCACAAGTTGACTGCAGGTATTTATTTAAAAAGTAGCTACAAATATTCTAATGTATAAAATTGTAAAATAAATAGTTTCAACGGTATTGACGGTATTGAAAAAACATCCTGTGGCTATTTCAAAATTTCCCCCGGTATATGGTATATATGGTATACCGCCCAAGTCTACTATTCACTATATTAGAGCCTTGGTCAAAAGTAATGCAATATATAGGGAATAGGGTGCCATTTGGGATGCATCCTTAGACTAGAGACTACACTGGAGGGTCAACACGTGTGAAATAAGCACCAGTAGGAATAAACTAAATGTCAATGGCAATAATTGACCTCATTTAGTCCTTGTCTTCTAGCCCTAACTCACCTCTGAGCCTGTAAACAACTGACGTACACAGAGTGGGCTTCCAGTGTTTCTTTCCTGTGGAGAAAATGAAATATATGCTTCACAGGGTTCTGATAGAGCTGATAGAGCTCTCAGCTCTGGACTGTTGAAATCTCTGGACGTTCCCACGTTTTCATTTCAGCTCATCTGTTGCAGAATGTTGTGGCAACTAGATTCAGACCAGAGCCGCATCACTGGTGTCCTGAGTAGGGTTCCAAAGGGAGGGTATATTACTGGAGACTTTAGAGGTTTACCAGTAAACCACCAGAATGTTGGTATCTTCGAAGGATTTTATGTAATCTATCACAAGACATCTAGTGGCCCTTTTGTGTACGGTTCTGTAATAATCTCTGGCCCTCTGTGTGGCCTTATCACATGTAAAACTTTTTTTACTAATTGAATGACAAAGCTGTAAAACCTTATTCACCATCAATTTAGTGATACCATTGGTGTTTAATATGAGGGTTTCAGCATTAAATATCCTATATATGTTTTTTTACTTGTATTGTATGTATTGTATGTTATTATGTCAATATGTATTTGTTTCAGTGTTTTGCCATCAAACTGGTGGCAGCTATGAAAAAGTCAAAAGTTAGTAGAGTTAATTGAAAATAATTGCATGCTTTTTTCATTAATTTGACTATTTTCTCTTGAACCATGTACTAGAAACTCATGAACAATATGGACACAGATATAAAAAAGGAATATTCTATATTATTCTAAATGTTTTTAAGTTATTCAAATATACATCTCCAAAGTTACGATAGATTGCCATAGATTTTCTGTTAATTACCTAAATTACCGGCAGCTTTGCAACACTAGTCCTGAGCCCCTGAATGAAACAACACCATTCACACGCAGAACATTATTTTAAAATAGTTTGGCGCCAATCACTGGTAAAGTTTCCTGTTTTTTTACCAACGCCCTGACAAAAGTAGTGCACTATATAGGTAGTAGGGTGTCATTTGAGATGCACCCTTAAAACATGATTTGGCACCAGTAGCTGGGAACATGTCCTATTCACCTCTGAGCCTGTAAACAACTGACGTACACAGAGTGGGCTTCCAGTGTTTCTTTCCTGTGGAGAAAATGAAATATATGCTTCACAGGGTTCTGATAGAGCTGATAGAATATATCTGAACTATGTTCAATGATTCAATGATCAACTCTCCTATGTGGCTGACGTACAGATTCTAAAAAGTCAACCTGAACCTGTTCAATGTGGGTGTTTCCCAATTGGCACCCTAGCTATATAGTACACTACTTTAGAACAGGCTTTGGTCAAAAGTTTGTACTTCATAAAGGGAATAACTGGGGTGCCATTTGGGACGCATACTGTATCTGAACTGTGTTCACTGATGTGTTCAACTCCCCTGTGGTTGACATCCAGATCCTGATAAGTCACGATGAGCCTAAGGATGGGAGTGGTGTTCCCCTGGATTACGATGATCTAGAGTCTGGAGACGTGACATTCCCTGGGGAGACAGAGGCACTGGAGAGGGCTGCTTTCCTGGAGCACACCACGGGGCCTGATCACAGGTCCTCCATTCTGGTAAGACATCTATAATATTAGATAATATGGATTCTATATGATTCTCTCTCAGGACCAGCACACAGGTCCTTCATTCTGGTAAGACATCTAGCTACACAGGGCCAGCTACAGGCATAAGCGGTCGCTTGTTTTTTTTTCCCAACTTCTATAAAACTGCAAAGATGTCTCTCCACCCAATGGCAAAATGGGTAGTATTGCAGAAAATTAACTTTAAAACTCAAATTCTTCTCTCAGCCATGAAAGGGGGCGGGAGCACTAATATGTTTTACCGGGACATGGGGGCCCCCAACCAGATCTCACTTAGGGCCCTCAAATGGCTAGAGCCAGTCCTGTACCTACATGACTCTCTGTTTGTTTGTTTTTCATACATTTGGTCTCCCTCGAACAAGAGGTTGGTTTTCAAACTCAAGGGAGTTTACCCTGGTTAATTAACCCTAAATGAAAAAGGAATTAAGAGAGTAGCATTGCATGACAGGGCCTGCCTGGGGTTGAGAGAGTTGGGAGTCATGACCAGACCACTGATCATCAATAAATAATATACTACCTCCGCCTGAATCCTGTCCAGATGGTTGAAACTCCATCCCCCAGAGTCCCTCAGTGCTAGTAAAGACTCATCTGGCTTCTTAGGAGGATGGAAGATTCCAACTCTCACTGTCTACTCCCCACATTATCTTTATGTCTTGAACTTCTTCTGACCTGAGCGTTTTGGGAAATCTGCTATCACGCTTTCCCTTTCATCTACAAAGTCTCTTTCCTTTCTCTCTCTGTGCCTCTATAGCCATACTCTTTACCCATGCACACTCTTCCTCTCTCATCTTTGTCTCCTCCTGCCTGTATCTCTGTGTCTCTATAGCCGTACTCTTTACCCATGCACACTCTTCCTCTCTCATCTTTGTCTCCTCCTGCCTGTATCTCTGTGTCTCTATAGCCATACTCTTTACCCATGCACACTCTTCCTCTCTCATCTTTGTCTCCTCCTGCCTGTATCTCTGTCTCTATAGCCATACCCTTTACCCATGCACACTCTTCCTCTCTCATCTTTGTCTCCTCCTACCTGTATCTCTGTGTCCCTCAGTGATATTGCTGTGATGAAACACTTGACACACTCCTGGCTGTGAAGGCCAGGGAGTGTGAGGGGCGAGGGTGAGGGCCAGGTAATGTGAGGGCCAGGGCAAGGGCCAGGGGGATGGTGAGTGTCAGGATGAGGACACGGGTGAGGGCCAGGGTATGTTAGAACCATGATTATGTTGTGATTGGCTCTTCTCTTCTTCACCCCTCCAATTCAGCTGTTTTGATTGGCTCTTCACCCCTCCCCCAGTTCAACTGTTTGGATTGGCTCTTCTCTCCTTGTTCCTCCAGTTCAACTGTTTTGACTGGCTTTCTCTCCTCTCTCCCGCCTCTCTCCAGTTCAACTGCACCTACAGGAAGAACCAGGACACTCTAGGAGGATCAGGATCATCAGGATCGTTCCCTCGTATTGCCCCAGCAGCAAAGGAACTGCTCAGCACCGACGTCATGGTTAACATGGAGCTGTACAACACCCATCTCTTCCGTTATCCGTCTACCCAGGCCTTCCATACCGTCTCCAAAAATAAACAGGTCTTCGTAGAGGTAAACGAAGCAGTGAAATACTATAAACTGTACTAAATACATTTAAGTACATTGTGTCTCTTATATTTTTAGTCTGTGTGTGATTCGCTCAGATTAATATAATTAGTAGGCTAGGATCCAGATTTTGGAACATGTGAGTTGGAGCGATTTCACAAGAGCCAGGATTGTCTGTGTGTGTGTGTGTGTATATGTCTGTGTCTCTGTCGCTCTCAATATGAGGCCTGTCAAAACAACAGTGAGGACTGTTCTGTGTGTACACTGGTCTGGTCCACTTTCATCTGTTAGTGTTTTAGCTTCCACAGGGTCCGTTGATATTTGGTCTGGGTCGGAAGGATATAAAGTTAACATATCGTCTTTCTGCTGTTAACTACCCCTCCCAGCCATCATCTCTGTCTTAAAGTGTCCTGGCACATACAGTACTGTATGGCATTTAGAATTCTCCCCAGAGACCTTATCGTCTATTTATTCTGTCTGGAAAGTCCAGAATGTACCTTGCTAATAGCACTGATAAGTAATTACTAAGGAGGTCCTATCGGGAGGTTGTGTAAGATAAGTTCGAGATCCACACAGTGAGGCTCTTTGGAGTGTTGATTTATGGAGCTATTTGAGGAGGACGGCTGCTCTGACAGTGTGGCCTCAGAGAGACAGCAGCAACAAGTCACAAAGAGCTCTGTGTGTGGGGCCATGGGGCCTAGTCCTTCTATCCCTTTCTCTCCCACCTCCACACCTCTCACACTGGGCTGAGATCTGCCGTGCCCTGCCCTAGCCCCTGAGGCTACAGCCCAAACTAAGCTGTATAGGAAACTGCTGTTGTGCAACAAGTGAGTCATAACTTGTGTTACTCATAGGTCAGGTCACAGCCTGCATGTACAGTGCTCACTGGGTTTTCACTAGTCGCTGCCAACGATGAGCTGTCCTTTGAATGCAGTGTGTGTGTGTGTGTGTGTGTGTGTGTGTGTGCGCGTGCGTGCGTGTTTGTGTGTCCGTGCCTGCGTGCTTACATGTGTGCTTTTGACTGGGCAAGCTTTTTGACAACCTTGGCATGCCGATGGCACAGCCAGAAAACAGTAAAACACATGTAGATTTTTCAGAGAAAAGGGAGAGAGAAAGCAGCAGGGGGATAATAAGTCATGTTTCGTCCCAAATGGCACCCTATTCCAGGGTCCATAGGTTTCTGGTCGAAAGCAGTGCACTATATGGGGAATAGGGTGCCATTTAGGATGCAAACCCATAACTCAGGGAAATGCCTTGTGGTCTGCCGAAAGAAAGATCCTCTTAAAACGTTTGAAGGGACTGAAATCCACAGGATTTGTGATTCTTGGACCTGATAGCACTCTGATAGTGTTCCTTTAGCTTGTTCTCTGTGTTAAAACAAATAGCTCCTGGACTGACAGAGAGTGTACAGACATTTGCCAAGATGGTGTTCCTCACACAACTTTGCAGAGGGAAACAGATAGTTTATCAATTCAACGACGTCGATGAGAGGATTTGTAAATAGAATCATCTGACATCTTTAGAGGCTGTATCAATCATATAACCTCTACACCTTGCTTACACATTATAAACTGGACAATATTTTGGCACATGAGTTGATTGTTTTTGTGAAAAATGACACAATGTTTAACACAATGTTTTGTTTGATCTTGATTTTTTTATTTTTTTATTTCTCCCGTCAGATTGGAGCCTTCAAAGTCGACCCAGATCTTGGCTTCATGATCCAGACCTGCTTCATCTCTGCCAACTCAAACCCCAACATCGCGTCAGACTATACCCTGATCGAGAATATCTGCCCTACAGACGACACCGTCAAATACTACAGTCAGAGAGACCTACCTATCTCCCACTCCCAGACCGACAACAAGAGGTTCAGCTTCACCTTCAACTCACACTTCAATGAATCATTGCTCTTCCTGCACTGTGAAATGTCCGTTTGCTCTAAGAGACCCCACAATAACCAGGGACTGGCAATGGTATGTTTTAGTTTTTCTCCATATTTGTTTTATTTCTTGAGTTACTTGACGTCCTTGGCTCCTATAGTCCCAGTCTATATTAGCTAGAGCGTCACGGCCCCGCCCACCTGTAAGGAAAACAACCTGTGGTTACTTTGGTTACCCTATTGGCTTACAGAACGTAATTTTCTTGTTGTCTACATGTTTTAGTCAATTACAAAACTACATTTAAGAAAAGTACAACACCTAAAGATTGCTTTTAAACATTGCCTGCTCCTGAGCCTTCTCACTACTTAGAAAAACGTAATACATGCCCCTTTTCATGACAGTGCTAGGAGCCACGCGAGTGAGTGCTAGCTAGCTACTGACTGGAACATTAAGCTAGCAAAGACCAACAACACAAACAAACAGATTATACAGCTACAAGTAGTGAGTAGAATTACAAACAGACTAAACACGTTAAATTTCTTACCTGTGATTAAATGTTTTAAACACACATACAGTGCCTTCAGAAAGTATTCAAACCCCTTGACTTATTCCACATTTTGTTGTCTTACAACCTGAATTGTAATAAATAAAAATCTCACCCATCTACACACAATACCCCATAATGACAAAGTGTTTTTAGAGATTTCTGCACATTTGTTGAAAATGAAATACAGAAATATATAATTTTTGTATTCAGACCCCAGAGACAATGCATGTTACAATCACGTTTGGCAGCAATTACAGCTGTGAGTCTTTCTGGGTAAGTCTCTAAGAGCTTTGCACACCTGGATTATATAATATTTGCACATTATTCTTTAAAAAATTCTTCAAGCTCTGTCAAGTTGGATGTTGTTCATTGCTAGACAGCCATGTTCAAGGTCCTAAATGTTCAAGCTGATTTAACTGTAACTAGGCCACTCACATACTCACATTCAATGCCGTCTTGGTAAGCAACTCCAGTGTATATTTGGCTTTATGTTTTAGGTTATTTTCCTGCTGAAAGGTGCATTTTCCTCCCAGCATCTGTTGAAAAGCAGACTGAACCAGGTTTTCCTCTAGGATTTTGCATGTGCTAAGCTAATATATATGGGGCAAAGTGGGGCAAAAAAGTATTTAGACAGCCACCAATTGTGCAAGTTCTCCCAATTAAAAAGATGAGAGAGGCCTGTAATTTTCATCATAGGTACACTTCAACTATAGACAAAATGAGAAGAAAAAAAATCCAGAAAATCACAATGTAGGATTTTTTATGAATTTATTTGCAAATTATGGTGGAAAATAGGTATTTGGTCACCTACAAACAAGCAAGATTTCTGGCTCTCACAGACCTGTAACTTCTTCTTTAAGAGGCTCCTCTGTCCTCCACTCGTTACATGTATTAATGGCACCTGTTTGAACTTGTTATCAGTATAAAAGACACCTGTCCACAACCTCAAACAGTCACACTCCAAACTCCACTATGGCCAAGACCAAAGAGCTGTCAAAGGACACCAGAAACAAAATTGTAGACCTGCACCAGGCTGGGAAGACTGAATCTGCAATAGGTAAGCAGCTTGGTTTGAAGAAATCAACTGTGGGAGCAATTATTAGGAAATTGAAGACATACAAGACAACTGATAATCTTCCTCAATCTGGGGCGCCACGCAAGATCTCACCCCTTGCGCTCAAAATGATCACAAGAACGGTGAGCAAAAATCCCAGAACCACACGAGGGGACCTAGTGAATGACCTGCAGAGAGCTGGGACCAACATTGCCTACCATCAGTAACACACTACGCCGCCAGGGACGTGTCCCCCTGCTTAAGCCAGTACATGTCCAGGCCCGTCTGAAGTTTGCTAGAGAGCATTTGGATGATCCAGAAGAAGATTGGGAGAATGTCATATGGTCAGATGAAACCAAAATGAAGGAGTGGCTTCGTAAGAAGCATTTCAAAGTTCTGGAGTGGCCTAGCCAGTCTCCAGAACTCAACCCCATAGAAAATCTTTGGAGGGAGTTGAAAGTCCGTGTTGCCCAGCAACAGCCCCAAAACATCACTGCTCTAGAGGAGATCTGCATGGAGGAATGGGCCAAAATACCAGCAACAGTGTGTGAAAACCTTGTGAAGACTTACAGAAAATGTTTGGCCTCTGTCATTGCCAACAAAGGGTATATGACAAAGTATTGAGATAAACTTTTGTTATTGACCAAATACTTATTTTCCACCATAATTTGCAAATAAATTCATTACAAATCCTACAATGTGATTTTCTGGATTTTTTTTCTTCTCATTTTGTCTGTCATAGTTGAAGTGTACCTATGATGAAAATTACAGGCCTCATGTTTTTAAGTGGGAGAACTTGCACAATTGGTGGCTGACTAAATACTTTTTTGCCCCACTGTATATAACATTCTATTGGTTGCAAGAATTTTATGTAATAATTTAGATTGAAAAATTCTAAGTTTTCAATTTGGCTTCGTTTTGCGTATCTGTTCATAAACCATGTGCCATGGAATCAGTACATCAAAAATCTCTTCCCAACTATTTTGCAATCTATAAATCAAATCAAATTTGCATTGGTCACATACACATGGTTAGCAGATGTTAATGCGAGTGTAGCGAAATGCTTGTGCTTGTAGTTCCAACTGTGCAGTAATATCTAACAAGTAATCTAACAATTCCCAAACCCTACCTAATACACACAAATCTAACAAGTAATCTAACAATTCCCCAACTACTACGTAATACACACAAATCAAAAGGGGTGAATGAGAATGTGTAAGTATATGGAGTAAGTATATGGATATGGATGAGCGATGGCCGAGCGGCATAGGCAAGGTGCAGTAGATTGTATAAAATACAGTATATACATGTGATATGAGTAATGTAAGATATGTAAACATTATTAAAGTGCCATTATTTAAAGTGGCATTGTTTAAAGTTACCAGTGATCCATTTATTAAAGTGTCCTGTGATTGGGTCTCAATGCAATATATAAATGAGATATGAGTAATGTAAGATATGTTGACATTAAAGTGAACTACATTTGACTCTATGAAAACTGGAAAACACATATCCTGAGGCTGCATTCATTGTAGCTGGGGATTTTAACAAGGCTAATCTGAAAACAAGACTCCCTAAATTCTATCAGCATATCGATTGTGCTACCAGGGCTGGTAAAACCCTGGATCATTGTTATTCTAACTTCCGCGACGCATATAAGGCCCTCCCCTGCCCTCCTTTCGGAAAAGCTGACCACGACTCCATTTTATTGCTCCCTGCCTATAGACAGAGACTAAAACAGGAAGCTCCCGTGCTCAGGTCTGTTCAACGCTGGTCCGTTCAATCTGATTCCATGCTTCAAGATTGATTCGATCATGTAGACTGGGATATGTTCCGCATTGCGTAAAACAACAACATTGACAAATACGCTGATTCGGTGAGCGAGTTTATTAGCAAGTGCATCGGCGATGTCGTACCCACAGCAACTATTAAAATATTCCCAAACCAGAAACTGTGTATTGATGGCAGCATTTGCGCGAAACTGAAAGTGCAAACCACTGCTTTTAACCAGGGCAAGGTGACCGGAAACATGACCGAATACAAACAGTGTAGCTATTTCCTCCGCAAGGAAATGAAACAAGCTAAGCGTCAGTGGCTTCTGTTAAAGTGGCTTCTGTATCATCACTCATTCATATATTTTTATGTACATATTCTTCATCCCTTTACACTCGTGTGTATAAGGTAGTTGTTTTGAAATCGTTAGGTTAGATTACTCGTTGGTTATTACTGCAATGTCGGAACCAGAAGCACAAGCATTTTGCTACATCTGCTAACCATGTGTATGTGACAAACAAAATTTGATTTGATTTGAGAGGTTATAACCTGAATAAACGGGAAAAGGCTTTTCTTGAACATAGGATGAGACATTGTTACTAATCTACTATAGGAACCAGTTTGGATTTAAGTATAACTTTTGTATGACTGAAGTCTTTAGTGAGAGGTCTAATTCTTTAATATTTAATAATTCATCGTCATTATATAAATCGTCCCGTATAATTTTGTCTGGCTTGCCGTTACAAATAAAATAGATTTTTTTTTGCTTATATAATTTGAAAAACTGGAATATGACTAAAGAGTTCATCAGGGTGATTTTTCAACAAATAGACAAGTATTTTCCTTTCCATGATAGCAAGATCCTATTTTTGACAACTTTCTATTGTAATGTATTGTAGTGAGATCATTTCTTTCTTTTGGGATATGAATACTGAGTATGTGGAAAAAAGCAATCATTTTTGCTTTTTTTCCAGTTTTACTTCAGTGCCTTATTGCAAACGGGATGCATGTTTTGGAATAATTGTATTCTGTTCAGGCTTCCTTCATTTCTCCCTGTCATTTAGGTTAGTATTGTGGATACTAACTACAATGTTGTTGATCCATCCTCAGTTTTCTCCTATCACAGCCATTAAACTCTGTAACTGTTTTAAAGTCACCATTGGCCTCATGGTGAAATCCCTGAGCAGTGTCCTTCCTCTCCAACATGAGTTAAGAAGGACACCTGTATCTTTGTAGTGACTGGGTGTATTGATACACCATCCATTGTACAATGAATAACTTCACCATGCTCAAAGGGATATTCCATGTCTGCTTTATTTTTTATTTTTTACCCATCTACAAATAGGTGTCCTTCTTTGCGAGGCATTGGAAAACCCTGTCTGGTCTTTATTAATCATGTTAAACACTATTATTGCACACAGAGTGCCACTTATTATGTGACTGAACTGAACTTATTTAGGCTTGCCATAACAAAGGGGTTGAAAACGTATTGACATTTCAGCTTTACATTTTCTAAAAATGAGTAAAAAAACCTCAATTGAATCCATTTTATATTCAGGCTGTAACACAACAAAATGTGGAACAAGTCAAGGGCTGTGAAAACTTTCTGAAGGCCCTGTAGCTAGGTGTCGCCTACTTGACCACCAGGTCTCCACATTTCCCTCTCTCATGCTGAATAGCCTGAAGCCACAGAGCACTTCTCCCAGGTTCTATTTCGCTACGTGGGAGCATTGCACATTGTAGGTCGTGATTTTTGATCTGGTTACATGTACATTGAACAACACAGCAGCTTTTCAGCATGGTTTTTTTCTTTCTACATAACAAAAAAATCTATGATGAAGTTGGCTCCTTTACAATTGGGAAAAATGTTTTCCCCAATTTGTGGGCATGATGTAAATATCGACTCAGAGTAAACTGCGAGGAGCATAGGCCATTGACAAATGACCTGATACATTTTTGGGATAGATAATGTTGAATAGGGGTGGGTGGACAAATAAGAGGTGCAGTATGAAGAGTTGTAGATGTCGGCCCAGGGATTGAACCCTGGTCTTTCACGGGGCATGTGTAGTCCAGAGCCTGGCTGTGCCACTGCTAGACCAAACTCCTGCATTGCCAGTGGTACATACTGTAGCATCTACCTCTTTCAAAGCCCTACATGCAGTAACCCAGACTTAACTGGCATGACCTGAATCTGTGGTCTATGCAGTGATTCATACATTTCATGGTAGTTTGAAGAGCACTCGGCGTAAGTTAGGTAGTGTTTACTGTGTGACTGGGCAGTTCAGCCATTCAGAAGGTCTGTGCTCCAGTTTGCAGACTTGGCACGAGCTAGGCCTGCTGCACCATCTGTCAGTCTCAATCCATTCTGAACCAGAGCAAGAAGCATACATCTACTTCAGGTTTCCTAAGAAACCATCTGTAGAACCAAAACAAGCCAACAACTCAAGTGTCATTTTCACTTTCCCCTCTCCTCACTGTACCAGAATCCCATTCTCTCTCTCTTGCCTTTAGCCCCCCCCTCTCTTTCTCTCTCTCTCTCTTTCTCGCTCTCTCTCTCTCTCCCTCTGTCTCTCCCTCTCTCTCGCACACATTCTCTCTTGCATTTAGTCCTGTCTCTCTCAATTCAATTCAATTTGCTTCAATTTAAGGGGCTTTATTGGCATGGTAAACATATGTTAACATTGCCAAAGCAAGTGAAATAGACAATAAACAAAAGTGAAATAAACAATAAAAATGTACAGTAAACATTACACTCACAAAGGTTCCAAAATAATAAATATTATGTATTTATACAGTGTTGTATTGATGTGCAAATAGTTAAAGTACAAAAGGGAACATGAATAAACATAAATATAGGTTGTATTTACAATGGTGTTTGTTCTTCACTGTTCTCTCTCTCACGCTTTCTCTCTCTCTCTGTATCTCTCTCTCTCCTTTTTTCACTCCCCTCTTTTTCTCTCGGTCTCTCTCTCA
The DNA here is from genome assembly GCF_013265735.2 of Oncorhynchus mykiss. Taxonomy (NCBI): domain Eukaryota; kingdom Metazoa; phylum Chordata; class Actinopteri; order Salmoniformes; family Salmonidae; genus Oncorhynchus; species Oncorhynchus mykiss. The sequence goes on along the minus strand of NC_048569.1, from coordinate 77,288,986 downwards.
CTCTCCCTCCATCTCTGCTAAGTCATTCCACTTTCATAACCTTTTCCAAGCAGTTCTTTCTGCTCAGTGCTCACCCAGCCGCCCTCTATTGGGGTCTCAGAGGGTATTTTACATTAAAATGTCCTGTCAGAGTCAGGCTGGGGCTCTAAGCTGACTCACGCCAGAGCAGTGCTGCAGCTGATTATTTACATTATGGGTAGGATAGGGATCAGGGGAAGGAACATGAGTTTTGACTAGGTATGATTTCTTGGAAAATGATATGTGTGGTCAAAGATCAAAAGGCATGCTTGGTCTTGGGTAAAGGTGTAGAGATCTGATTATTGATTGGTCTTATAAACTGCTTTTGTCATATGAATGAAAAGCATGTAAAAGTCTCATGGCTGATAAGCAAATCATACGAAAAACGGTTTATTTGAATAGGAAACTCCATGTGTTATGTAACACATGAAATTAATGAAATTCATAAGATATGAATGAAAGTAATATACTGTATGAAATATTTTCACATGGTGTATGAATACCAAGGCTGAATTATCTTGGATCTCTCAGTGGTCTCATTGTGATTCTGTTTCTCTCCATGCAGTGTATCCAACCGAACGAGGCTTGTACGTCTGTCAACGGAGAGATCATCCTAGCCATGATGATGAACACCAGGACTTCTACCAAGACCCTAGTGGTGGTAGATGAACATGACACAGAGGAGGAGGAACCTTGTGAGTGGACTAATGCTAACCTACTGTACAGTCCTCATATCCAATGTAATCTCTATGATGAGCCAGCTTATCCAAAATATATGAGGAGGATGGCATGTAAGAACTACTTCAAAGTACTCGTTCCATCTTTCCCTCCTTCCCTTCTTCCCTCCCTATACATCAGAGACAGTCTAATCTTACTGTAGTCTCGCGAGACGTACTGGACGTCTTGTGCTGGCTGGCTAACATTTATATGAATGTCTGTGGAGAGAGACTAGTCTAACTGAGACATCCTGTATGCGGAGCCTGCTTAACTAAGACACATGTAGAGAGCCAGAACTGTTTTGAGGTCATTGAAGAAGGACAGGAAGACAGAGAGAGTAAATCAGAGAACAGTCTGGGTGGCAGAAAGGACGTCCCAGGGAAAATCAACCTCAGTTCTGCAGAAAGAGAGGAGACACATTGTGGAGCGCATCCCTCCATCCCCCTGCATCCCTGCATCTGGAGTTTATTAGCTTGTGGTGGGAGTCTGTGTGTGTGTGTGTATGTGTGTGTGTGTGTGTGTGTGTGTGTGTGTGTGTGTGTGTGTGTGTGTGTGTGTGAGAGCAGTCGAGCATAGCTGAGGTATGGGTGGCTTGCTGCTGGCGCTGAGGCCCCAGATGAGGCCCCAGCCATGTTCTATCACAGTTCTACCAAGCAGTACTGTGCGAAAGGAGTGGAAAAAGACGAGTCATCCACATCCATCCAGCAGAGAGCTCCAGTTGTTTTCACTTAGAACCTTCTCTGTGACCTCCCCTTCCCGGTAAAGAAAGGAGGGAGGGTCTTCTCGCTAGGTTTGGGAGAATATCCAGAGCTTGAGGCCCCCTCATCACTGCATTAGCAAATCACTTATTCACTCAGTCAGTCAGTCAGTTGTTCTCTTCTCTGGGGCTCAGAGGGCTGGGACTGTGTGCGTATGAGTGTGTGTGATCAGAGAGTGGGTGGGGTAGACTGGAGAGGCCCCAGGACCACAGAGGCCCGGGGGTGTCCTACATCTCATTATACTCATTATGATCTAAATGGACTTGTTTTCGCATTCTAATCAGCATCCCCCTATGGGGTGAATACATCAACAAGTGGACTGTTGTCGGTGGGTGTGATGAGTAAACCCCTATTGACCCACAAAGTGCATCCCAAATGACACCATATTCCCTATGGGCCATGGTAAAAGTAGTGCACTATAAAGGGAATAGGCTGCAATTTAGGATGCAGTACTTGTCTTTTATGTCTAATCATACTGTATTAATCACTAAGGGCTGGCATTGTGCCCAGAGTAAATGAAGCATGGCAAACAGTAGTGGGGACCTGAGGAGTGTTTACTAGACTTGATTTGGCCTATGATGACAAAGGAGCACCATGCTGCTGCAGGGCCTAAACATTGGGTACAGACTCAGGCTACATCAGAATTGGCACTCTATTCCCTATATAGTGCACTACTTTTGACCAGAGCCCTAAGGGAATAGGGTGCCACTTGATTTGACTGTGAGCACCACTCCTCTGCGGGTCTGAATATTAGGCTCAGACTGAGATGTTGTAATCAAGGGATATATCTTTCATTGATGATGTTTGGAAATAAAGAGCCTCAACAACCTCAGCTGCTTTTAGCTATTGGTGATCAGAGACCCATAAGGATGGCGTAATCACCCAAGTGGGCTCTGAGTATGCAGTATATGCCAAACCTAGCCTACTGTAACCAAGCCAACCTTGGCAGTGGGCAGGGGGTGTTGTGTTCCTGCCAATACCAGTACTTATGCCAGGCCGGGCTGTGGATTTGTTTCCCGTGGCAAAGGGATATTAAGTAAGCACATAAAGCCTAATGAAAAAAATACAGCTGGGCTCAGATACCATGCTTTTAATACAAAGGCATCTCTTATGCTGAGATGGCAAAGACAACAAGCAGTATTTTCAAGCAACCTGAGTCCTGTACTGGACAGTATCCAATGAGTTCAGCTTGATCTCCAAATCAAAGAGGGACGTTTGTAGGCAGTTTGTTGCACGGAAAAACATAACAGCATCAAAGCTCAGCCATCAAAGTTAGATATACTGCCTCACAGCATAAATACATTGTCACCCTTTTTACTGAACTGTGAGCTGTAAGGAAAGCTAACAGAAGGGACAGTAGTAATGTTGAGTACTGGCGAGAACGTTGAGCTATCAAAAGAAGTCTGCCCACTTGAATCAGATGCAGGTTCAGTGCTAAGCTTCAGATGCAAATTATAATGTGCTAAGCTTTCAGTCAACAGCCAACTTCGTCAGAGCACCGCCATTTTGAATCCCCTGTTGCATATCTCCCTATGCTTTTCTTTTGAAGTGGACTTGTTTACAGTACAGTAATTATACAACACCACATTTTCTGACTGAATTCCTGTTATCTGACTGACTGCCTGTAAATTGTGCAACCAAGTCAACTGGCATATGGTTTATCTGAGTACAGGCCTCAAATGTCAAGGATCTCATATGGACTCCATTAGTCATTTCTACACACTTTGGGGATTTGGATTAAGTCAAGGGTCAGATGTTAAGAGAAACAAGGCACCATGCCACTAAAGGACTGTTCTTCTGTTCTATTATGTGAACAGCAAACGCTGGGCAAACAAATGACGTTGACTCTATTGAGGTGCTATCGGTTCAGGGTCAACTGTGTCTAGAGCATACGGAGATGAGAACATCGCCTTGCCTTTAGTTTTCTCTCTCTCTCTCTCTCTCTCTCTCTCTCTCTCTCTCTCTCTCTCTCTCTCTCTCTCTCTCTCTCTCTCTCTCTCTCTCTCTCTCTCTCTCTCTCTCTCTCTCTCTCTCTCTCTCTCTCTCTCTCTCTCTCTCTCTCTCTCTCTCTCTCTCTCTCTCTCTCTCTCTCTCTCTCTCTCTCTCTCTCTCTCTCTCTCTCTCTCTCTCTCTCTCTCTCACACTTAGCACAGCTGAGATCTTTGTGGAATCTGAATAAGTATGAAGAACAAAGCTTTGCTTCTTACATGGAGAATGGTTGAACCTTAGGGTCTCTTTCATACTATTGGCAGATGTGCTAGTAGGAAAGTTGGTCTGGGGGGAGGACCCAGGGATAACTGACTCAACCATCTTTGTTAGAGCACATGGGCAGGCGAGGCTAGATGGGAACAGGGCAGGGACCCTTACACAGAACCTCAGAGCTGTGACCCAACCTCAGCCGGCCAAAAACCTCAACTGCAACCCAGAGGTGGAACTTCCCAATCATAGTCTGACCAGGCTTTGAAAGATCTTCTGCTACAGTCTTTTCATACGACTGTACTGTACAACTACAACTGTACTGTACAACTACAACTGTACAACTACAACTGTACTGTAAAACAAATGTCCAAAGTGTGCTATTTTTGTTGGCCTCAACTTGTCTTCGGCTCCTCTATCCTCTCCTCTGACCTGGAAGTCGTTGGGCATCTCTGATTGTTGACGGGTCAGCTTTTCATTTTCTTCATTACGAGCCAAAGATAAGATAAGACTGGAGAGGTGGAGCAGTGGGAGGGATGACAGGAAGGTGGGATGAAGGGGGAATGGAGGGGAAGGATTGCGAGATGGAGCAGGACAGTCACTGAGTGGTTTGGAGGGGAGGGATGAAGGGAGGGGGGTCCCATGTGAAATCCAACTATACTCTGATGGTTCTATTATCGTCCGTCTTGATGGAATGAAAAAAGGTGTTCTTTCCCGGAATAGTTTGGACCCGGAACTAACCTGCTCTTGAGTTCGCCTCTACACAACAAGCACCATTGTATGGTTTGTTTAGAAGTAATGAAGGAATAAGCAGAAATGTTAGGAGTCAACAAGTTCATCTCTGCACTCTGTTCCCTTTGTAGTGCACTACTTTTACCCAGGGCACATAGGGGACCATTGCCAAGACCTGGTTATCCCACAGTAGTTAGGTTCATTGGGTTGCTCAGCTTTGATTTATAAGTGCTGTCATTTTATGTCACAGCAAGTGTTTTTGACCCTTCAACACATAGTTGTGATGTGGTGTTTTCATGTATCTACAAATGTAATGTTGTTCAATTGTTGTTCTATATTAACACCAGTCTGTATTTTATGTTTCAGTTCATCCCACCCTCACGGCATCACAAAACCCTGCTGACCCCCTAGGGGAAAGTAAGTCAGTCATTGACTAGGAAATTCTTAACCAATGGTTTTTATATCTCAGGATCTTAGGCCACTTTGACTTAATACTTGATGTCCAGATTAAATTATGTCATTTGCATATAACTTGTTTTCATGCTGTCACTACCAGAGAAAAATACATGCTGTCACTACCTCACGTTCAGACCAAGGTGAAGTCATGTTGTCAAGTCATTGAATAACAATCTACTCTGTTCTCTCTCTCAGACATCTTGTATGTGTTGGACACTCCAACCGTGGTTGGGATCGCCTTCGCTGCATTTGTGATCGGTGCCCTGTTGACCGGAGCCCTGTGGTTCATCTACTCTCATACAGGTACATCTCTGACCTGTCCCTTTACCTGAGACACAGGAAAGTCTCATACAGTTACATCCCCACTTGTATACTACTTAGAATGTATGCTCAATGCATTGCTTCATTCCAAGTGGTATGATAGTATGGACATTGGAACATTCATTAGTGGCATGCTTGTTTGGAATGTAGACGTTCATTGGAACTTAAACATCTGGGTACTGTCCCTTTATCTGCTGCTGCATATGAGGTCCTACCTGTTGGGCCTCATGTAAGACTGAAGGTTTCATCTTGATGGTAACCTCTCTGCACTGACAAGTGATTCTAAAGAATGTCTTAACTACACAGTGCCAGAATGCTGTTTTATAATCAGAAAACATCCTATCGCTGAAAGAGGCGAGTTAACAATAACCAGGGCCGTAGCTACATGAGGACAACGAGGTCATATTGTCTGCAATTTTTTGAAATAGATGTGTGTGTGTGTATATATATATATATACTAGCGTTCAAAAGTTTGGGGTTACTTAGAAATGTCCTTGTTTTTGAAAGAAAAGCACATTTTTTGTCCATTAAAATAACATCAAATTGATCAGAAATACAATGTAGACATTGTTAATGTAGTTGGAAATTGACAATTTTTTTAAATGGAATATCTACATAGGTGTTCAGAGACCAATAATCAGCAACCATCAGTTCTGTGTTCCAATGGCACGTTGTGTTAGCTAATCCAAGTTTATAATTTTAAAAGGCTAATTGATCATTAGAAAACCCTTTTGCAATTATGTTAGCACAGATGGAAACTGTTCTGATTAAAGAAGCAATAAAACTGGCCTTTAGACTAGTTGAATATCTGGAGCATCAGCATTTGTTGGTTCGATTACAGGCTCAAAATGTCCAGAAAAAGTAATTTTTTCTGAAACTCGTCCTTCTATTTTTGTTCTGAGAAATGAAGGCTATTCCATGCAAGAAATTGCCAAGAAACTGAAGATCTCGTACAATGCTGTGTCTTACTCCCTTCACAGAACAGTGCAAACTCGGTCTAACCAGAATAGAAAGAGGAGTGGGAGGCCGCGGTGCACTACTGAGCAAGAGGACAAGTACATTAGAGTGTCTAGTTTGAGAAACAAAGTCCTCAACTGGCAGCTTCATTAAATAGTACCCACAAAACACCAGTCTCAACGTCAACAGTAAAGAGGAGACTCCGGGATGCTGGCCTTCTAGGCAGAGTTGCAAATAAAAAGCCATATCTTAGACTGGCCAATAAAAATAAAAGATTAAGATGGGCAAAAGAACACAGACACTGGACAGTGGAATTCTGCCTTTGATGGACTGTCGTTTCTCTTTGCTTATTTGAGCTGTTCTTGCCATAATATGGACTTGGTCTTTTACCCAATAATCTTCTGTATACCAACCAAAATGTGTATAATTGCAGGAAATTAGCTGTAAAACCCTAACCAAAAAGGTTCTGTAAAGTTAACGTAGTTTTAATTTTTGTTAATAACATACATTTTATGCTAACAGAGCCCTCTGTACAGATTAAATTATAGTTTTTAATTGCGGTGCTAAGTTAATGGGAGTTAATGTATAGCGGCTAATTGTATAGCTAATAGGCTATGTTTTAGTAGATCAACTGAGGTGAATGAACCTACAGCAACCAATGTGATAATGGCTAAGGTAATTTTGCTTGTTTATTCTGTTATCCAAATAGCATTTTAGAGTTTTTACATTTTATAGAAATACAGTAAATGAGCTTTAACTTTCTTTAGATTTATTGTATCCCCCAACCCGACTAAAACTCAGACCCTGGCTACAGCCCTGGCAATAACATATTGACTCCTCTACTGTAAATATATCCTGTTTGTCAGCTTAAGCGGCTCTTCTCTTTCCTGCCTTTGAATGGGTCTCGGGTCCTGCGGGTTGTTGTATTCTCAGACACAATGGCCTCAGCTCGGACATAGAGAGGGGGCTGGCTGGAATTCCCCCTGTCCATTTTGTGGGGCACTCGCCGTTTGGCTCACAGGAAGAGAGACACAATCTGTCCATTAGATGCCATGTCAAGACTTTCCACACCAGCATCCCCAGGCTGGTAACCCCTGACCTTTGGGAGGAAGCGTGGAGGTCACTGACGTCTGGAGAGGACCTCTAACAGCACATACTGAAGAACAGAACAGGCCTGTCTGTGTTCTGCCTGGCTGCTATGCTGTTGAGTTGACCCCCTGTCATCGATCCTTCATGTGTCCTCAGAGAAAACCATGAAATCCTTCATAAACAAGATCAGGGTGTTCTAAGCGTGATCATTGCCCTAAGGTTTGGAGGACCACAGCACAGATAGCACCAAAGGCCTGTCTGTGTTCTGCCTGTTTTGCCACTGGCTGTCTTATCTGGTTACTACACTGTTGGCCCCCCTCTTCATCGATCTGATGTGTTCTCAGTGAAACACTGTGAAATCTTTCATTTACAGCATGAGGGGGTTCTAATAAAGTTGATCTAATCTAGGTAATGTAATTACTAAAATGTGTGTCACATAACTTAGAAGCAGTAGGGCGTCAAATTTCAACCTCACTGAAAGTGCAGCAAACTCCACTAATGTGCATTTCAGTTAACCAGTCCAAATACATCATTTTTACTTTTATCTTTATCCCTCTGTTTATACTGGCACCCCTTTAAAACGTCCTTTTATGAGTTTCCTAGAGAGACCCGCCATTATAAACACAATCCTTTATATTCCCCTATGGCCCAAAATATTGTTGAGGTCAAGAGTTGAACTTCTTTAGGGAAACAGGTGTAAAGAATGTAGTTATGAAAAGATTAGGAGAGTTAAGCCCTTTTAGAAGTTGTGATAAAAAACACTGCAGGAATGTGGTTCTAATATTGATGTTCCTCTGTTGGAGCATAATAGCCCGAGAGGCCTAGGCTTGTGTCCCAAATAGCTCCCTATTCCCTATATAGTGCACTACTTTTGATGAGGGCTCCCGAGTGGTGCAGTGGTCTAAGGCACTGCATCTCAGTGCAAAAGGATTCACTGCAGTTCCTGGTTTGATACCAGGCTGCATCATTTCCGGCCATGATTGGGAGTCCCATAGTGCGGCGCCCAGCGTCGTCTGGGTTTGGCCGGTGTAGGCCATCATTGTAAATAAAAAAAAATCTTAACTGACTTGTCTAGTTAAATAAAGGTTCAAATAAAATACCATTTTTAAAAATGAGGCCCATAGGGCTCTGGTCAAAAGCAGTGCACTAAATAGGGAGTAGGGTATTATTTGGGATGCATACCTATTCTATTCTGATGTAGTCTTGGAAACTATTGACTTGTAACACCAACATATCCCTACATGGAAACATAGACAAGAATACCCCAAGAATTTATATTTTCGCAAAAACAACTTAAAATATCCACAGCTGAATAATTTTAAAACCAGTGAATGATGAAACATGTCACTTATTCCCTCAGGAGGCGAAGGACAATGTTAGAGGTTTGTTCACATTAAAAGCCAAAACCATACTTACCCCACACTCATCTACACTCACTCACTCACAAAACAAGCCCATAAAGTTTTCTCCTTGGTCTGTGTGGTCTTGGCCAAATCCTAAAAAGAAACTCCAAGATGGCTGAAGCATCCACCTGATGGCTCAAAACTGAACCATTCAATAGACTAGACATGAGTACACATTCTAATCAGGTACCAGTGTGCAATATGGTTTCCCCTATCAGGCTCTGCAGATAGGACAGCTAGCTCATACTTTGATATTCCCCATGACTGGTATAGAAGGTCACAATTAAAACCGGTAGGGTACTCTGAAGTATTATTTATCATTACCTTGTGTTTGCAGCCACAGGGAAGTGATATTTATTTAATAAAAATAACATATATTTTAATGTAACTGGAAACAGATATCAGGAAGTTATTTATTAAAGCTATGTCTTCAGTCCGGTAATGTCCTATGTATACAGGACGTGATAAATACTATCCCTAGTATCCCTCTATTTTACAATATGCCACATTAGGAATGTGGTCTGCGTCCAGAATGGCACACAATTCCCTATATAGTGCACTACTTTTGACCAGAGCTCTATGGGCCCTGGTGAAAAGTAATGCACTAAATATGGAATATGGTGCTATTTTGGGACACAGCTTTGGAGGAAGGATGCTATTATGGAAGATTGGCTGTGATCTCGCTGCCTGCATTGTGATAGCTCACACCAGGGGTTAAAGGGGGTTGCCACTGGAGACAAGGAGTGGGAGTTACCTGGGAGCTGGAACAGGGTCAATACACTGTTGCTTCACTTCAATGACATGTGATGTCACCATTCACAAAGTTTCTCATTCAGGCCAGATGGTTTACAACAACATTAAATTAAATTATATAGCCCATTTGTGTCTGGCCGGCCAGACCTAGCTATCTGGCAGGCCTGGCCTACAGTACCTATCTGGCCTGCAGGCCTGACCTACAGCACCTATCTGGTCGTCAGGCCTGACCTACAGTACCTATCTGGCCGGTTTTCCGGATCTATCATGAGATTTATAGATTTGTTTGGTCAAACTTGCTGACAGTATGGTGGAAAGCCAAGTATGCTTTTTGGGGCGAATTCTAACTTCTATTTATGTCAAAATTTCACTTGGTCTCCCATAGATTTAAATGCATGACTAAATTCAATTTAGGATTTTGCCCCTTAGATTCCTACCAGGAGGTAAACTGACTTTGTTATTGAAGTTTTTTTAGAGATAGAGAATGGACACAAAGGAGAGTTAAAGTGAGCCGGGGCCTTTTGTGTTTGACAACCCATGCAGTGTTCTGTGAGTATATGGACTGTGTTTAGCTTGAGCTCTTTGACAGCGCTGCTCTGGCAAACATTAGAGCAGAGAGAGAGACGAGGGGCCTGAAAGAGGGAACCAGAAAGGGCTGTGGGCCCAGAGCCGCGCAACACACACACGAAAGTAAATGACACTAATACACAAACACAGAACCACTCCAGAAACCAACAGAGATCAATATGGTAGGCATCGTCTTCGTCCCAAATGGCACCGTATTCCCTATATAGTGTACGACTTTTCACCAAAGCCTGTAGGGCTCTGGTCAAAAGTAGTGCAGTATATAGGAAATATGGTGCCATTTGGGACACAGTCACAGACCCCGTTTTTCCAGTCTCTCTCTACGTATATTCCTCTATGGTCCTCACTCAGCTATGCAGGAGCTCAGATTGCTAACAAACAACATATGGAGTGCATTTTGATACCAGAAGCACAGTGTGCCAGATATGTAAAACAAACACAGGGATTTTTTCCGATGCCTTCAGTTCTCTGTCAGACAAGCTTTCCAAACAAATTGAAGCATTTTTATTTGCCCCCTAACTTTCTGTCTCCAGCTCTGGAGCCCAGGAATCTACAAAATGGAATGCTCATTTAAACACAGAACAATAAACAAGTCAGTGGTTTGAGGTCCAAGCAAAAGGCCTCTGCCTTTAAAGCTATGCGAATTGCTTGCAGATAACAGAAAGTGAAGAGTTGGATTGAGAAACCTCAGTTCAGGTCTTTCCATTTGAGACACTGTGCTTGACCAGGTGTTTTGATTGGCTGACTCAAAGGAGTTGAGTCCTTGTGTGTTAAGCGACTGTTACATTCACTTAACAAATGGCAGTGAAGTGGTGGTCATCACATGGGACAAGCAGCAGCACTTGGAGAACTGACGATTTGAATTTATACATCAGTCTGTTACCAGATTGAGCCATTGGCCTCTAGATAATAAGGCCAAGGCAGTGGTGCAAAAGCGTATCTAAAATCATATTATTGTGTTGTATTTCATCAAACCTTATCTCTCTGTCTTTTTCATTCTCTCCCCTCGCTCGCTCTCTCCCCCTCCCTCACTCACTTCTGTATTTTTTCTTCTCGCCCTCTCCTGTGTGTCTCTCCCCCTCTCTCTGTCTGCCTTTCTCTCTCCCTCCCCCTTTCTCCCCCACCCCTCTCCTTCTCTCTCACTTCCCTCCCTCTCCCCCTCACCTCCCTATCCAGGTGATACAGCTGGACAACAGCAGCCCCTGAAGCCCCAACCCCCACCCTCAGAGAACAGCAGTGCGGCCCACAGTATTGGCAGCACACAAAGCACGCCCTGTTCAAGCAGCAGTACAGCATAGCCCAGAGGCCAGGCCAAGGCCATTGGACTGGAGCCCGACGGGGAGCACCCTACCCCCCTGCAGGGCTACAGGAAGGGCTACACAGGTCACAGAGAACTGGGTTTGTTGACACTTGTTTCCCCTCTGGATGAAAGGAATTATTTTGGGTTGCTTTGTGAAAACAAAGAAGAAGGATGATTTACTAAAGAAGAAAATAAGAATAAAAGGATTGTTTTTTTAAAGGATTTTGTAAGATACTAAAAAACAATAAGACCCGTTAATGTCCCTGGTTAATTCAATTTATTTCAACACAAGTCATTAAGGCTGTGTGACAGAACTGCTGTACTACAAGGACTGGTCTGAGAGCAAAACAGTACTAGGGTTGTTCCACCAATTCAGTGCCTTTTGAGAAGTGTAACCTGGTCCAAAAATAGTTGATTTCACCTCATTTTAACATTCTGTCATAACGAGCACATGTTCAACATCATAAAACACACATTTTGTAATCTCAGGAGGTTAAATTTAAAAAATGACTATAGTAAATGCCAAATAAAGTAACAGGATTGACAAAACACCAAAAATATCCAAAAAGAGTAGAACCAGCTAACCTGCTTTTCACTATGATTTACTTATTGGATGTTCAATGTTTCTTTTGAAAAAAATATTTTAAAAGGAATAGTTTTACCACATTACTACGAGAGTTGAGTTCACGTAACAGGGTTGACCATAAAATGAGGGACAGACGTACAGTACCAGTCAAAAGTTTGGACACACCTACTCATTCAAGGGTTTTTCTTTATTTTTATTATTTTCTACATTGTAGAATAATAGTGAAGACATCAAAACTATGAAATAACACTCATGGAATCATGCAGTAACCAAAAAAGTGTTAAACAAATAAAAATGTATTTTATATTTGAGATTCTTCAAAGTAGCCATTCTTTACCTTGATGGCGGTTTTGCAGTTTTTGGCATTATTTCAACCAGCTTCAATTAACAGGTGTGCCTTGTTAAAAGTTCATTCGTGGAATTTCTTTCCTTCTTAACCTTTCTGATCTCCCCATCCCGGATCCGGGTTCGTGAATACAGACTCAAGCTCATTACCATAACGCAACGTTAACTATTCATGAAAATCGCAAATGAAATGAAATAAATATGCTAGCTCTCAAGCTTAGCCTTTTGTTAACAACACTGTCATCTCAGATTTTCAAAATATGCTTCTCAACCATTGCAAAACAAGCATTTGTGTAACAGTATTGATGGCTAACGTAGCATTTAGCAATAGCATTCAGCTGGCAACATTTACACAAAAAAACAGAAAAGCATTCAAAAAAATCATTTACCTTTGAAGAACTTCAGATGTTTTCAATGAGGAGACTCTCAGATAGCAAATGTTCAGTTTTTCCTGAAAGATTATTTGTTTAGGACAAATCGCTCCGTTTTCTGCGTCACGTTTAGCTATGAAAAAACCCCTGTATCCAGGATTGTGTAAATCTATCAGCAAGCTCATTAGCATAACACAACGTTAACTATTTATGAAAATCGCAAATTAAATTAAATAAATATGCCATCTCTCAAGCTTAGCCTTTTGTAAACAACACTGTCATCTCAGATTTTCAAAATATGCTTCTCAACCATAGGAAAACAATAATTTGTGTAAAAGTAGCTAGCTAGAGTTAGCATTTCGCGTTAGCATTTAGCGTTAGCATTAGCGTTAGCATCCAGCACGCAACATTAACAAAAACATAAAAGCCTTCAAATAAAATAATTTACCTTTGAAGAACTTCTGATGTTTTCAATGAGGATACTCTCAGTTAGATAGCAGATGCTCAGTTCTTCCAAAAAGATTCCTTGTGTATTAGAAATAGCTCCGTTTTATACATCACATTTGGCTACCAAAAAAAATCCATAAATTCAGTCCTCAAAACGCAAACTTTTTTCCAAATTAACTCCATAATATCGACTGAAAACATGGCAAACGTTGTTTAGAATCAATCATCAAGGTGTTTTTCACATATCTCTTCATTGATACATCGTTCTTGGACACATGCTTTCTCCCCTGAATCAAATGGTAAAGTGGAAGCAGCTGGCAATTGCGCACCGAATTCGACGCAGGACACCAGGCGGACACTTGGAAAATGTAGTCTCTTATGGTCAATCTTCCAATGATATGCCTACAAATACGTCACAATGCTGCTAAGACCTTGGGCGAACGACAGAAAGTGTAGGCTCATTCCTTGCGCAATCACAGCCATATAAGGAGACAATGGAAAACAGAGCTTCAGAAATTCTGCTAATTCCTGGGTGATGCATCATCTTGGTTTCGCCTGTAGAATGAGTTCTGGGGCACTTACAGACAAAATCTTTGCAGATTCTGAAACTTCAGAGTGTTTTCTTTCCAAAACTGTCAAGAATATGCATAGTCGAGCATCTTTTCGTGACAAAATATCGCGCTTAAAACGGGAACGTTTTTTATCCAAAAATGAAATAGCGCCCCTAGAGCTCTAAGAGGTTAATGTGTTTGAGCCAATCAGATGTGTTGTGACAAGGTACAGAAGATAGCCCTATTTGGTAAAAGACCAAGTCCATATTATGGCAAGAACAGTTCAGAAAAGCAAAGAGAAACAGCAGTGCATCATTACTTTAAGACATAAAGGTCAGTCAATGCAGAAAATCTCAAGAACTTTGAAAGTTCCTTCAAGTGCAGTTGCAAAAGTGCAGTTGCAAAAACCATCAAGCGCTATGATGCAACTGGCCATGAGGACCACCACAGGAAAGGAAGACCCAGAGTTACCTCTGCTGCAGAGGATTAGTTTGTTAGAGTTACCAGCCTCAGAAATTGCAGCCCAAATAAATGCTTCACAGAGTTCAAGTAACAGACACATCTCAACATCAACTGTTCAGAGGAGACTGAGTGAATTAGGCATTCATGGTCAAATTGCTACAAAGAAACCACTACTAAATAATAAGATACTTTTTTGGGCCAAGAAACTCGAGCAATGGACATTAGACTGGTGGAAATTGGGATGAGTCCCATTTTTTAAATTTTTGGTCCCAATCGCTGTGTCTTTGTGAGACGCAGAGTAGGTGAACGGATGATCTCCACTTGTGTAGTTCCCACCGTGAAGCATGGAGGAGGAGGTGTGATGGTGTGAGGGTGCTTTACTGGTGACACTGTCAGTGATTTATATAGAATTGAAGGCACACTTAACCAGCATGGCTACCACAGCATTCTGCAGCGATACTCCATTCCATCTGGTTTGCGCTTAGTGGGACTATCATTTGTTTTTCAACAGGACACTGACCCAACATACCTCCAGGCTGCGTGAGGGCTAATTGACCAAGAAAGAGATTGATGGAGTGCTGCATGAGATGACCTGGCCTCCACAATCATACGACCTCAACCCAATTGAGATGGTTTGGGATGAGTTGGACCAAAGTGTTTAACACTTTTTTGGTTACAACATGATTCCATATGTGTTATTTCTCAGTTTTGATGTCTTCACTATTTTTCTACAATGTAGAAAATAGTAAAAATAAAGAAAAACCATTGAATGAGTAGGTGTGTCCAAACTTTTGACTGGTACTGTATATGAATCCTTAATCACCTGAAATATACAACAATCTATAGAAATGAGTTTATCAAAGCAATAAAATAACTAGGGCTTTACAATGATGATTAGAGAAATGTTGGGGTTAAGTGGGTTAAAATCTTCCTAGAAGTGACACAGAGTTAACGGAGGGACATGTCAAAATGCTAATCTTTATTTATTTTATTCAAACTAAAAAGCTGATTTATTGAATTCTGCATGTGGTCTATATTAAAGGGCAGTTCATTAAATATAACAGGCTTTTAAAATTCTATATTGGTGTACAATTTCTACTTAAAATATCAAAGGGACGCAAATGGCACTCATTTCGTGGAACGACCCTCTAATACCCAGAACTGCAACAAGGCCTCACATCTATAGAGCACTAGAACTCTAGCTACGGGCAAAAAAATAACTGTTAGTGAAATACCAGCCTTTTTATTTATTTTTATATAAATGCTGCTTTTTTTCGGCAACCACATCAGATAATTTTCTTTGGACCTTAAATGGCCTAGTTTAGGCTGTAAACAAGTTAGTGTACACCAATAGCAATGGAGACAGTAAAGCTGCCTGTCTGCAAACAACATCTGTGAGTGTTAGCAGGACTAGTGAAATGAACAACATGACTGTCAACAGAACTGCCTGTTACCTCCTATCCACATTATATGTACACTGAAAAAAAAATATGAACGCAACATGCAACAATTTCAAAGATTTTACTGAGTTACAGTTCATTTAAGGAAATCAGTCGATTGAAATAAATACATTAGGCAGTAGTAGTCTATGGATTTCACATGACTGGGAAAACAGATACCTTAAAAAAATATATCACAAAACCAGTCAGTATCTGGTGAGACCACCATTTGCAAAGCGACGCATCTCCTCGCATAGAGTTTATCAGCCTGTTGATTGTGGCCTGTGAAATGTTGTCCCACTCCTGTGCTGTGCGAAGTTGCTGGATATGGGCAGGAACTGAAACACGCTGTCGTACACGTTGATCCAGAGCATCCCAAACATGTTCAGTGGGTGAGATGTCTGGTGAATATGCATGGAAGAACTGGGACATTTTCAGCTTCCAGGATTTTTGTACAGATCCTTGCGACATGGGGCCGTGCATCATCATGCTGCAACATGAGGTGATGGGGTGACGGATAGATCGCACGACAGTGGCCCTCAGGATCTCATCACGCAATCTCTGTGCATTCGAATTGCCATCGATAAAATGCAATTGTGTTTGTTGTCCGTAACTTATGCCTGCCCATACCATAACCTCACCACCACCATGGAGCACTCTGTTCACAGCGTTGACGTCAGCAAACCGCTTGCCCACACGACGCCATACATGCTGTCTGCCATCTGCTCAGTACAATTGAAACCGGGAATAATCCGTGAAGAGCACATGCCTCCAGCATGCCAGTGGCCATTGAAGATGAGCATTTGCCCACTGATGTCAGTTACGACGCCGAAGTGCAGTCAGGTCAAGACCCTGGTGAGGATGATGAGCACGCAAATGAGCTTACCTAAGACAGCTTCTGACAGTTTGTGGCAAAATTCTTCGTTGTGCAAATCCACAGTTTCATCAGCTGTCCGAGTGGCTGGTCTCAGACAATCCCGCAGGTGAAGAAGTCTGATGTGGAGGTCATGGGTTGGCGTGGTTACATGTGGTCTGCGGCTGTGAGGCCGGTTGGGCTTATTGCCAAATTCTCTAACGAGGCGGCTTATGGTAGAGAAATTAACATTAAATGATCTGGCAACGGCTCTGGTGGACATTCATGCAGTGAGCATGCCAATTGCAGGCTCCCTTAAAACTTGACACATCTGTGGCATTGTGTTGTGTGATAAAACTGCCCATTTTAGAGTGGCCTTTTATTGCCCCCAGCACAAGGTGCACCTATGTAATGATCATGCTGTTTAATCAGCTTCTTGATATACCACACCTGTCAGGTGGATGGATTATCTTGGCAAAGGAGAAATGCTCACTAACAGGTAAACAATATGCCAAAAAAATGTAGACAAATAAGCTTTTTGTGCGTATGGACATTTCTGGTATCTTTTATTTCAGTTCATGAAACATTGGACCTTCACTTTACATGTTGCATTTATATTTTTGTTCAGTATAGAGATGCTACCTCCTATCCTCATGCTATTTACAGTAGATAGGAGATGGCCAAATCAACCAGTTGAATCGGAGAGCAAAACCAGACAGTAAAGCATCCCATCATGTGCTATTAATCACTTGGAATGTGAAGTGACCTAATAACTTAGCAGAGGTGTAAATAGATAGATAGCTAGATGCCAAGACAAATGTGAAAGACAAAAGTAATGCAAACAATCACTTGATGATAACCCTGTTTGTAAGCCAGCTAGTTTAGCATGCTATCGGTTATAGTAGGACTTTGGCAACTCGTCCGTCTAAACGTACTGTTGTTACAAAATTGTTAATTAAGTATCAATGGTGTTTCTGTTGATATTGAGTGATGTATGCTTTGTAATCCTTAGTCTCACGTTTGATTGGTGTTACACAGCTTGGCATTAGGCATTATGGGTTCTCTTGTACTATATACAAATAGTATTGTAAAGCTATGTATATTTTTGTGAATATTGTAAATAATCTAAAATGTTATAAGGCGAAAGTCAAAATAGAATGTGCAAGGTTGGTGCTTTAGAAGCATTCTAAATATAATGTTGTTAAATAAGACATTGTTAAGTGGCTACGTTTGGCCAGTATTCCCAAATATATTATACTGTTTGTGTCCACTGTGAGGTAACTAAAATGCTACATGTTGCAGTGTTGGATCATAAATATGCAGTATTGTTAAAAGTGAACTTGGGGCACAGTAATTGGGCATTACATTTAAAACACAAAACAATGTGTCTTTCTATCTGGGTCTGACACCACTAGAACTTCAGCTGTTTGTATTCTGATTGTACATAATAATATTGTACACAATTTCATACCAAAATGTGTATCTTTTGTGAACCTGATATGGTTGAGATTGTGTTATGAAAATATAAGCCAAAATAGTCATTGGCTTATTATGGCTTATTATCAGTAGATCTGACCCAGATGATAAAGTTTCAAATGTATTTTCTATATGTAATAAATATATTGCCAATCTTACTCACCAGAGCTCTTGCATCAAAATGAAATAGTTAAAGGCCCAGTGCTGTCAAAAACATGATTGTCCTGTGTTTTATATATATCTCCACACTATGAGTTTGGAACAATACTGTGAAATTGTGAAAATTATGATAATGTCCTTTTAGTGTAAGAACTGTTTGAAAAGACCGCCTGAAATTTCAGCCTGTTTTGTTGGGATGGAGTTTTGTCCTGCCTGGTGACATCACCAGGCAGTAAATTAGTTAATAGACCAAAAGGAAACAGTTCCAAACATCTCAGCCAATAACAGCTTGTTTTCAGTGTTCCCCTCTCAACTCAGACCACACCCAGACAGTCAAAATTATTGGTAGAGAAATTGCTCTTTGCTAAGAAGCTATTTTTGTTTCTTTTTGGCCATTTTACGTTAAGACAATCACAGTAAGGTACTTAACTGTTACCCAGAAATGATTGGATATTGAGACAAAAGCATCTGCATTGGACCTTAAACATTGCCATATACTGGCTCCATCCTGGAATCTTAATGGTGTACTTGTTCTGACAAACATTCTACTACTTATTAATGAACTCATCCTGATTATTTGTGATCTCAAGTAAAACATTTATTGTTTCTCTCTGTGTATATAGACATATGGGCACTTAGATGTATATAATGCATGTTAGCAATGAGTACATTGATTGTGAGGGACAAACAACTGTGTTGAGTTGTATTGTGTTGCTTCAGTTGTAATATCATGTGCCATGGAAAGCTAATGCAAAGCCAAAAGAGTCTCACTGTCATAGAATCCATGAATGTTCTTTGGTGTGTCTTTACTTTTTGTGTTTGGGGGGTTTGAATAGAAGTACATGTTTTTTTAATAGGAGAAAGGGGATGTTTTTTGGAAGGAAAATATGTTTGGAAGAGAAATAGAAAACCCAATACACTAGGAAAATTGGCATTAGACCCTACTTATGTATAATGTATTTTAAGTGTTGCTTGCTGCAGATCCTGATAGAGAAGGTATGTTATCTCAAAGCTTTGAGTCTTAGTTGTATGTTAACATGTATATATGTCTCCACAGAGGTAAACAGAGTATAAATATATAGTTGTGTATAAAAAAATATATATATTTTAAAGTATTTACCTAGAGCCAATCTATTGTTGACTCTTTGAGTACTGTGAATTTTTTGTTTTGTGTTCTTTCTATTTGTTTTGTAAATATGCATATATTACTTTATGTATTTCTGTTTCTATAAATGATGTAAAAATATTAGCAATTTTTCTTCATATGTGATGTTTTAATTAAAGAAAAATCTCTCACTTAGTGTTGAAGTTGGTTCAATTGACTACCTTAAAATGATACCATTTTTATTGAATTTTTCCTATGTAAACATAGAGACAATTAGATATCATATAGCTTTACAAAAGTAATATATTGCATACCCATATCTTAAAAAGAAATACAATTGTGACATCATTGATAACATACAACATGACTTCGGAAACTATTCAGACCTCTTGACTTTTTCCACATTTTGTTATTTTAGAACCTTATTCTAAAATGGACTAAATATTTTTTCCCCCACATCAATCTACGCACAATACCCCATGATGACAAAACAAAAACATTTATAAATAAATAATTTAAATATCACATTTACATAAGTATTCAGACACTTTACTCAGTACTTTCTTGAAGCAACTTTGGCAGTGATTACAGCCTAGAATCTTCTTGGGTATGATGCTACAAGCTTGGTACACCTGTATTTTGGGAGTTTTCCATTATTCTCTGCAGATCCTCTCAAGATGGGGAGCGTTGCTGCACAGCTATTTCCAGGTCTCTCCAAAGATTTTCGATTGGGTTCAAGTCCGGGCTCTAGCTGGGCCACTCAATGACATTCAGAGACTTGTCCCAAAGCCACTCCTGCATTGTCTGGCTGTTTGCTTAGGGTCATTGTCCTATTGGAAGGCAAGCCTTTGCCCCAGTCCGAGGTCCTGAGCGCTCTGTAGCAGGTTTTCATTAAGGATCTCTCTGTACTTTGCTCCATTCATCTTTCCCTCGATCCTGACTAGTCTCCCAGTCCCTGCCGCTGAAAAACATCCCCACAGAATGATGATGCCACCACCATGGTGCCAGATTTCCTCCAGACGTGACCTTTGGCATTCAGGCTAAAATAGTTCAATCTTGGTTTCATCAGACCATAGAATTTTGTTTCTTATGGTCTTAGTCCTTTAGGTGCCTTTTGGCAAACTCCCAGCGGGCTGCCATGTGCCTTTTACTGACGAGTGGCTTCCATCTGGCCACTCTACAATAAAGTCCTGATTGGTGGATGGCTGCAGAGATGGTCGTCCTTCTGGAAGGTTCTCCCATCTCCACAGAGAAACTCTGGTGCTCTGTCAAAGTGACCATCGGGTTCTTGGTCACCTCCCTGACCAAGGCCCTTCTCCCCCGATTGCTCAGTTTGGCTGGTCGGCCAGCTCTAGGAAGGGTCTTGATGGTTCCAAACTTCTTCCATTTAAGATTGATGGAGGCCACTGTTTTCTTGGGGACCTTCAATGCTGCAGAAATGTTTTGGTACCCTTCCCCAGATTTCTGCCTTGACACAATCCTCTCTTGGAGCTCTACGGACAATTCCTTCGACCTCATGGCTTGGTTTTTGCACTGTCAACGGTGGGACCTTATATAGACAGGTGAGCCTTTCCAAATCATGTCCAGTCAATTGAATTTACCACAGGTGGACTCCAATCAAGTTGTAGAAACATCTCAACCATGATCAATGGAAACAGGACGCACCTGAGCTCAATTTCGAGTTTCATAGCAAAGGGTCTGAATAATTATGTAGATAAGGTATGTCTGTTTTTGTTTTTTTATTGATTATTTAATCGATTTTACAATAAGGCTGTAACATATCAAAATGTGAAAAAAGGAAGGGGTCTGAATACTATACGAAAGCACTGTAAGTAAGCAAGACTGAATTGTTATAAACACAATGGAATGGTAGTACAACCTAGTACTTCATTGTATTTTACATGAATCAAAATAAAGGTTTTACTGTATTGTCTGTTCCTCTCACATTTTCAGATGTCATATTACAGTTTTAGTTGTATTCATACTCTCTGAACGCTGTTCTTATTCTATGTCTTGTTCTGTGATGGTGCCAGACAAATGTTTCCTTTTTTGTTTGAGGTATATGGTGAGTTTTCTCTGAAAGGTTGCTTTCTCTAGTGCAATGGTTCCCAAACTTTGTATACCCGTTCAAACATTCAACTTCCAGTTAGGTACCAGGGTCAGCGCACTCTCAAATGTTATTTTTTGCCATCATTGTAAGTCTTCCACACACACACTGTATGATACATTTATTAAACATAAGAATGAGTGTGAGTTTTTGTCACAACCCGGGTCGTGGGAAGTGACAAAGAGTTCTTATAGGTCCAGGGCATAAATAATGATATAATAATAATCTATATTTATGCTTTTTATTTAGCCATCTTACATATAAAACCTTATTTGTTCATCAACAATGGTGAATAACTCACCACAGGTAAATGAGAAGGGTGTGCTTGAAAGGATGCACATAACTCTGCAATGTTGGGTTGTATTGGAGAGAGTCTCAGTCTTAAATAATTTTCCAGACACAGTCTGTGCCTGTATTTAGTTGTCATGCTAGGGAGGGCTGAGAATCCACTCTCACATAGGTACGTGGTTGCAAAGATTATCAGTGTTTTAACAGCGCGATCTGCCAAGGCAAGAAACTCTGAGCGTAGCCCAATCCAGAAAGCTGGCAGTTTCTTCTGATTGAATTCAATTTTCACAGAACCGCTTGTTGCAATTACGATGAGGCTCTTGTTCAGATATCGGTAAGTGGACTGGAGGCAGGGCATGAAAGGGATAACAAATCAAGTTGTTTGTGTCGTGCGTTTCGGGAAAGTACCTGCATAGTTGCGCACCCAGCTCACTCAGGTGCTTCGCTATATCACATTTGACATTGTCCATAAGCTTGAGTTCATTTGCACACAAAAAATCACACGATGATGGAAAGACCTGTGTGTTGTCCTTGTTAATGCAGACAGAAAAGCGCTCCAAATTCTTAACATGGCCTCAAATTTGTCCCGTACATTGAATATAGTTGAGGAGAGTCCCCGTAATCCTAGATTCAGATCGTTCAGGTGAGAAAAAACATCACCCAGATCTTGTGAGAAACTAGTCATCATGCAAGCGGTCAGACAAGTGAAAATTATGGTCTGTAAAGAAAACTTTTATCTCGTCTCTCAATTTTTATGTGTCAATACTTTGCCCTTTGATAAACAGCTATATGTTTATATGTTGTAAAAGCGTTACATGGTCGCTGCCCATATCATTGAATAATGCAGAAAATACACGAGAGTTCAGGGGACTTGCTTTAACAAAGTTAACCATTTTCACTGTAGTGTCTAAAACGTATTTCAGGCTGTCAGGCATTCCATTGGCAGCAAGAGCATCTCGTGGATGGTTCAGTGTACCCAAGTGGCGTCGAAAGCAACTGCTTACACGCACGATACCACTCCACTATGTCTCCCTGTCATGGCTTTTGTGCCATCAGTAAAGATAACAACACATCTTGACCACTAAAGTCCATTTGATGTCACAAAGCTGTCCAGTATTTTAAAAATATCCTCTCATGTTGTCCTGGTTTCCAGAAGAGGATGTCTTCCTTAACTGACCCCCCATAAATATAACAGACATATACCAGGAGATGTGCCAGGCCCGCCATGTCTGTTGACTCATCCAGCTGTAATGCATATAATTCACTGGCTTGTATGCGAAGCAGTAATTGTTTCAAAATGTCTGACATGTCACTGATGCATCGTGAAACATGGTTGTTTGATGAAGGCATTGTCTTTATAGTTTTTTTGGCCTTTTCCCCCAGCATTGTCCCAGCCATACCCACGGCAGCAGGAAGAAGGAAGTCCTCCAGAATAGTATGGGGCTTGCCTGTCCTAGCCACTCGGTAGCTCACCATAATAGACGCTTCTAGCACTTTCTTATTAATGGTATCTGTCGCTTTTATACATGTCTTACTACTCGAAAAGTGTCTTTATTCTCGCTCAAAAAACTCCTGTGGCTTATTTTTCAAATTGCCATGTTTAGCTTCTAAATGTCTGCGCAAGAAGTGAAGGTGTTCTTGCGAGAGAGTAACAATTAATGTGATTGGATGTTAATTATTTGACTAGGCTACCTGTATATGACGTTGTTATAAACACTAGATGGTTTAATTTTATTTATTGCAGTGAAACGATTCTACTCGGGCGAGAAAAAAACTTCACCCAAATGTATAGCCCCGTTGGAAAATGTAAATGTACTTTTTGAAAATTTGAAGAAAAAAGAAAAAAATATATATATAAATACAGTGCCTTGCGAAAGTATTCGGCCCCCTTGAACTTTGCGACCTTTTGCCACATTTCAGGCTTCAAACATAAAGATATAAAACTGTATTTTTTTGTGAAGAATCAACAACAAGTGGGACACAATCATGAAGTGGAACGACATTTATTGGATATTTCAAACTTTTTTAACAAATCAAAAACTGAAAAATTGGGCGTGCAAAATTATTCAGCCCCTTTACTTTCAGTGCAGCAAACTCTCTCCAGAAGTTCAGTGAGGATCTCTGATTGATCCAATGTTGACCTAAATGACTAATGATGATAAATACAATCCACCTGTGTGTAATCAAGTCTCTGTATAAATGCACCTGCACTGTGATAGTCTCAGAGGTCCGTTAAAAGCGCAGAGAGCATCATGAAGAACAAGGAACACACCAGGCAGGTCCGAGATACTGTTGTGAAGAAGTTTAAAGCCGGATTTGGATACAAAAAGATTTCCCAAGCTTTAAACATCCCAAGGAGCACTGTGCAAGCGATAATATTGAAATGGAAGGAGTATCAGACCACTGCAAATCTACCAAGACCTGGCCGTCCCTCTAAACTTTCAGCTCATACAAGGAGAAGACTGATCAGAGATGCAGCAGCCAAGAGGCCCATGATCACCCTGGATGAAATGCAGAGATCTACAGCTGAGATGGGAGACTCTGTCCATAGGACAACAATCAGTCATATATTGCACAAATCTGGCCTTTATGGAAGAGTGGCAAGAAAGCCATTTCTTAAAGATATCCATAAAAAGTGTTTTTCAAAATTGAACTTTTTGGCAACAATGCAAAACGTTATGTTTGGCGTAAAAGCAACACAGCTGAACACACCATCCCCACTGTCAAACATGGTGGTGGCAGCATCATGGTTTGGGCCTGCTTTTCTTCAGCAGGGACAGGGAAGATGGTTAAAATTGATGGGAAGATGGGATGGAGCCAAATACAGGACCATTCTGGAAGAAAACCTGATGGAGTCTGCAAAAGACCTGAGACTGGGACGGAGATTTGTCTTCCAACAAGACAATGATCCAAAACATAAAGCAAAATCTACAATGGAATGGTTCAAAAATAAACATATCCAGGTGTTAGAATGGCCAAGTCAAAGTCCAGACCTGAATCCAATCGAGAATCTGTGGAAAGAACTGAAAACTGCTGTTCACAAATGCTCTCCATCCAACCTCACTGAGCTCGAGCTGTTTTGCAAGGAGGAATGGGAAAAAATGTCAGTCTCTCGATGTGCAAAACTGATAGAGACATACCCCAAGCGACTTACAGCTGTAATCGCAGCAAAAGGTGGCGCTACAAAGTATTAACTTAAGGGGGCTGAATAATTTTGCACGCCCAATTTTTCAGTTTTTGATTTGTTAAAAAAGTTTTAAATATCCAATAAATGTCGTTCCACTTCATGATTGTGTCCCACTTGTTGTTGATTCTTCACAAAAAAATACAGTTTTATATCTTTATGTTTGAAGCCTGAAATGTGGCAAAAGGTCGCAAAGTTCAAGGGGGCCGAATACTTTCGCAAGGCACTGTATACAGTGGGGAGAACAGGTATTTGATACACTGCCGATTTTGCAGGTTTTCCTACTTACAAAGCAAACAAAAATCCAGAAAATCACATTGTATGATTTTTATGTAATTAATTTGCATTTTATTGCATGACATAAGTATTTGATACACCAGAAAAGCAGATCTTAATATTTGGTACAGAAACCTTTGTTTGCAATTACAGAGATCATACATTTCCTGTAGTTCTTGACCAGGTTTGCACACACTGCAGCAGGGATTTTGGCCCACTCCTCCATACAGACCTTCTCCAGATCCATCAGGTTTCGGGGCTGTCGCTGGGCAATACGGGCTTTCAGCTCCCTCCAAAGACTTTCTATTGGGTTCAGGTCTGGAGACTGGCTCTTACGGAGCCACTCCTTTGTTGCCCTGGCTGTGTGTTTTGGGTCGTTGTCATGGAAGACCCAGCCATCTTCAATGCTCTTACTGAGGGAAGGAGGTTGTTGGCCAAGATCTCGCGATACATGGCCCCATCCATCCTCCCCTCAATACGGTGCAGTCGTCCTGTCCCCTTTGCAGAAAAGCATCCCCAAAGAATGATGTTTTCACCTCCATGCTTCACGGTTGGGATGGTGTTCTTGGGGTTGTACTCATCCTTCTTCTTCCTCCAAACACGGCGAGTGGAGTTTAGACCAAAAAAATATATTTTTGTCTCATCAGACCACATGACCTTCTCCCATTCCTCCTCTGGATCATCCAGATGGTCATTGGCAAACTTCAGATGGGCCTGGACATGCGCTGGCTTGAGCAGGGGGACCTTGCGTGCGCTGCAGGATTTTAATCCATGATGGCATAGTGTGTTACTAATGGTTTTCTTTGAGACTGTGGTCCCAGCTCTCCTCAGGTCATTTACCAGGTCCTGCCGTGTAGTTCTGGCCTGATCCTTCACCTTCCTCATGATTATTGATGCCCCACGAGGTGAGATCTTGCATGGAGCCTCAGACCGAGGGTGATTGACCGTCATCTTGAACTTCCTCCATTTTCTAATAATTGCGCCAACAGTTGTTGCCTTTCCACCAAGCTGCTTGCCTACTGTCCTGTAGCCCATCCCAGCCTTGTGCAGGTCTACAATTTTATCCCTGATGTCCTTACACAGCTCTCTGGCCTTGGCCATTGTGGAGAGGTTGGAGTCTGTTTGATTGAGTGTATGGACAGATTTCTTTTATACAGGTAGCGAGTTCAAACAGGTGCAGTTAATACAGGTAATGAGTGGAGAAAAACTAACAGGTCTGTGAGAGCCGGAATTCTTACTGGCTGGTAGGTGATCAAATACTTATGTCATGCAATAAAATGCAAATTAATTACTTACAAATCATATAATGGGATTTTGGGGATTTTTGTTTTAGATTCCGTCTCTCACAGTTGAAGTGTACCTATGATAAAACATTACAGACCTCTACATGCTTTGTAAGTAGGAAAACCTGCAAAATCACCAGTGTATCAAATACTTGTTCTCCCCACTGTATATACAGTGTATATATGTTTTTTTTTGTAATAAAAAAAAAAAACGTGAATCGCATTTTTATTTGCCGTACCCCCGATGGCATTGCGGCAAGATTCAATCCATATCAGTGAATTAACGGGTGGGAAGATCCACCTAAAAATGTCCAGGTAATTTCCGATTGAGCCGACATAGGGAGCCTTTCCCTTGAATGCAGTCTCCACAACCGCAGGAATGTTGCTTTTAATTGTCAATCGCTCTATAAAGCGTCTCTTCAGCGCTACAGATTAGTCTGTCTGTTACCATAATTTGCATTTATAACATTCCAGTAGTTCACTGGCTTTTCTTATCTACTGTGGGACATTTACCCATGAACCTGTTAAACCCCAAATTACACTATGAATTAGGATTCGATTAGATATTGTACTTGGAAGTTTAGATCTCAAATTCAATCCCTGTTAGTAGATCTTACACGTATACAGTATTTTGCAAAGTAGATCAGTAGATCAGTAACCTTTTCTCAGCGTGTGTGTGTGTGTGTGTGTGTGTGTGTGTGTGTGTGTGTGTGTGTGTGTGTGTGTGTGTGTGTGTGTGTGTGTGTGTGATAGAGAAAGAGAGACAGATGTGTTCTACTATTTACTATGTTATGATGGTTGAAAGGGCCCTATGTTTTTCTCTATATGTTCAGGTCTACAATCTTTGAAGCTTTTCCACAATTGGACAGTCAAGGTAGATGGCCTCTTCCAACCATTGGTCAGTTGGCTATAGTTTCATTATGCACAACCAAAGAAGTCCTTTCTCAAATGCCAGTCGAAATCCCCTTGGTCTCAAAGCTATTTGTTGATAAGATTGTTGTTTTGATTTGCAAAGCGTTTTGTAAATCATGCTGTAAATAGGCATGGCATTTTGAATGCACATTCGTGTGCCGAATACAATCTTATAATCGTTCATAACTTGTTCGGCCTGTTTTTTTCTCTTCCTCTGATTAATACACTCTATCAAGCATCAAATTTGCAAAGTAACAACATCAGTAACAACTTCATGGTACTCTACTTAGTCATTATCTCACTCAGAATAGTGTAGATATGCCTATTCCTGTGGGCTTAGTCTTATAACAATGAGTTGTAGTAATGATGTGTTAGGTGTGGCAGTGTGTTGATGATGTCATCAGTCCCCTCTTGGGTGAGGCCATTACACAATGCAGACCATGTGGCCTTCTGGCACAGGGGACAAGGGGGTAGACCACCTAGATGTGTCCACACACACACACACACACACACACACACACACACACACACACACACACACACACACACACACACACACACACACACACACACACACACACACACACACACACACACACACACACACTTTCTCCTCACAGGCTAATCTGGCCCATCCTCCTGATGAGGGGTCCTTGGAGTCATGCATGAGCACAGTGACTCCAAGGACCCCTCATCAGGAAGATGGCCCAGATTAGCCTGTGAGGAGAGAGAGAGAATGTGTAAAGTACTATGATGTCAGACTGTAAGAGAGGGAGGGAGAGAGAGAGAAAGAGGGAGAGAGTGAGAGGGAGAGATGGGCCCAGGGCGATTTGGATAGGAGATCTGATGATGATGTCATCCCAAACCATGTTTGAGCTGACCAGTCTAGGCCCCACTTCTCAAACCTCACTGACCACTGGAAGGCAAAGAGTCCTGGCTGCATACTTTATGTGGCCCTGCCTGTACTGTGTGATGTCCCTCTGTTGACCTGATTACCTGGCCATCTTCCGTTTCCTCAGACTGTGTGTAAAGGCTTCTAGTAAAACATGTTGCTTGTAAAAGAAAAGAAAATGAAACAACAATTCATTTGCAACTGAATGAAGTGAGTGCTCCTCCCTTCGCCGTTTTTATTTGATTGACTTTTCGCTTCAAGCATTGTTTTACGCAAGAGGATAGAGTTAAGCACGTTCTTTTCCGTTACCTGTGCATGAAGGCTCACAGAACCAGTTCAAGAGTGATTTCTCACTCATTGAGCAGGCCCCTCTCTAAATGATGATTCATTTGTTTTGCACACTTCTCCAACCCTTCATTCATTCACCTCCACAGACAGATTTCTGAGATTATTTCCTGTAACAGAATTTAACAACATGAATTTGGGTATTTCGAATATAGAACAAGGCTGTCAATAACTCAGTTTAGAAAAAATGCAGATAGGACCAAGCTCTCCAAATGGCACCCTATTCCCTATATACTGTGTCGCACTACTTTTGACCAGGACCCATAGGGCCCATGCACTGTAGGGAATTAGGGTGCCATTTGGGAAGCAGACACAGACTTTCTGTACGTCAGAAAGTATTGAATCATATCAACAACCCAGAGAAAGGATTACTGTAGAAGCATAGAATCACAGATATGGGAACGAAACCTTGGATTCAATTTGACCAACGGCATTTTTGGCACTGACTACATTGGGGAGGCCAGTTTTAATGTGGACCAAACTGGCATTTTGTTCTCTGTATAGTACACTACTTTTGACCAGAGCCCGTGGTGCACTCCATAGAGATTAGGGCACCATTTGGGACACCCATTACTCTAAGTAGGTCAAGACAGTATGTTTTGGGCTTTGTTTGTTTATCTCCTGGTTAGGGGATGTGGCCAAGTAGAGTGGTCTTGGACACCTCCTCACAGAGTAGGGAACCACATCCTGCTTCATAGCCATTGGTCAATCCCCAGGGGCTTGTTGGAGTGGTTAGAGGAGGCGCCTCTGTGTGTGTGTGTGTGTGTGTGTGTGTGTGTGTGTGTGTGTGTGTGTGTGTGTGTGTGTGTGTGTGTGTGTGCGTGAGGTGGGAGGTTGAGTGTATGGGTGAGGGGGGGGGTGTAGATTGAACTTTCAAATCAAATCAAATCAAATCAAATTTTATTTGTCACATACACATGGTTAGCAGATGTTAATGCGAGTGTAGCGAAATGCTTGTGCTTCTAGTTCCGACAATGCAGTAATAACAAGTAATCTAACTAACAATTCCAAAACTACTGTCTTGTACACAGTGTAAGGGGATAAAGAATATGTACATAAGGATATATGAATGAGTGATGGTACAGAGCAGCATAGGCAAGATACAGTAGATGGTATCGGGTACAGTATGTACAAATGAGATGAGTATGTAAACAAAGTGGCATAGTATAGTATAAAGTGGCTAGTGATACATGTATTACATAAGGATACCGTCGATGATATAGAGTACAGTATATACGTATGCATATGAGATGAATAATGTAGGGTAAGTAACATTTATATAAGGTAGCATTGTTTAAAGTGGCTAGTGATATATTTACATCATTTCCCATCAATTCCCATTATTAAAGTGGCTGGAGTTGAGTCAGTGTCAGTGTGTTGGCAGCAGCCACTCAGTGTTAGTGGTGGCTGTTTAACAGTCTGATGGCCTTGAGATAGAACTTTCAATATGACGCTATGATGGGAACTTATGAGGGATAGATACTGATCAAGAGCTGTAAATTCAATGCTGTTTTTGTGTAAAGTAATTTGTACGTATTAGGCTTTAGGTACTGTATACCATAGCACCTTTTACAGACTCCAAACTAATGATCAGTGATTTCTGCGTGCTAGTGACCCTTAGATATGAATACTAGCCTTAGACGAACGTCAAACAAATCTCAAACACCAAGATAACTTCATCCCAGAGGTTTACCTCACTGATGAGTATGCCCCAGACATACATTCCTACCACACCTGACATAGTAGTAGACCATCTATATTTAGCCTCCTAATGTAGCACAGCTGTCCTCCACTCGCTTCACACATTAAGAAAAATGACTATGGTACATTTGATATCGCTTGCCAGTGTCCATAAAACAGTCCCAATGTGCTGACTTGCAGACAGTGTTTTGATTGTGCCACATGGGTAATGTGTGTATATTTACTTGGAGAGGTTGGAACACTGGAGCGATTCCAATAAAATATTATAAAAAGCTCAATCAAAACCAGATATACACACACACACACACACACACACACACACACACACACACACACACACACACACAATTTTGTTTTACTTTCCTTGTGGGGACCAAAATATTTATTCCCTTTCAAAAGTATATTTTTCCCTAACCATAACCCTAACCTTAACTCCAAACACCTAACCCTAAAATTATATCTAACCCTAATTCCTAACCCTAAACTTAACCCCAAACCTTAACCCTAACCTTAATTTCCTCGTAGGGACTGGCGAAATGTTCCCCACTTTTCCTTGGTTTACTGTCCTTGTGAGGACTTCTGGTACCCACAAGGATAGTTCAACAAAACACACACACCACAGAAATGTGTCTCAAAACTACACTGAATTGTTTTTATACACAAATACATTCCTCATTGTGGCCTCTCTATTTTGGCAACTGTTCTTGTCTCAGTAACTGTTTATAAATCTCTTTATCAAATGGAGGATTGCAGGCGCCTAAATGAATGCTGGCAATGACAGAGGAATGACGGTTTTGGCTATTACATGACATTATTGTCCTTCAACCAAGAGGTCTGTTAGGGCCAATACCCCCACTCTCCCGCACACTGAAACCAAACACAAATACAACAATGCTCAGAGGGAATGCCAATTTTCAACATACAGTGACAAAGATTTCACAATGCAGTATGCTATGCACACATATACAGTTGGTTAGTATTATGGAAAATGTCAATGCATACAACACATATTTTTGAGGGTCTTTTGTTTGCATTACTTGAAACTGTGAAGCAGGGAGATATTATAGACAGAGAGTGTGACGTCCACTGTTTATTTTCTACCGACGGTCTACCGACAACTCTGTTTTGCACCGAAGCAAGCTTATCTTTCAAACTGAGAGTCACCTAAAATTCTTCTCAATCATGATTACAGAAATTACAGTGTAATTACACTAGATTAAACACATAGCTATCAATTACCATTTAAAGACCATCAGAAAATACTCAACTTTTCAGTAATTATGTTTGTATAGATCATCATATCTTGGCAAAGTTATTCCTGTAAAAGTAGATTAATGATACATGCAACGCCTAAATTTGATTCCACTGATATGAACATTCATTTGATTTATTGTGCTTTTATAGGTGCTTGTACTGAAAATTGGAGCCATTGAAAATAAGGTACTTGGCTCATTTTTCAGGCTCTGGTGTTGGAGTGGATTTTAAGTACCTGTCTTAATTAAACCATGGACTAATTTCATCCAGACTAATTTCATCTAAACTGTAAAGTAAAGCCCAGTTGGAAAATAAACCCATATTTGTGGAGGATGCCAGAAGGCTGTAAAATACACCAATACCAGCTGTCAGCAACTGCCTGCCTGCAGAGTCAGCCTGGTCTGCCTGCCTTCCAGAGACAGGGTACAGATGTTGTGGGACGTTCAGGACTGGGATGGGAAGGAGGGAAACAGGAAAGGAAGGAAAGAGGGAAACAGGGTAGGAGGGAAACAGAAAAGGAGGGAAACAGGAAAGGAGGGAAAGAGGGAAACAGGGTAGGAGGGAAACAGAAAAGGAGGGAAACAGGAAAGGAGGGAAAGAGGGAAACAGGGTAGGAGGGAAACAGGGAAGGAGGGAAACAGGAAAGGAGGGAAAGAGGGAAACAGGGTAGGAGGGAAACAGGAAAGGAGGGAAAGAGGGAAACAGGGTAGGAGGGAAGCAGGAAAGGAGGGAAACAGGAAAGGCGGGAAAGAGGGAAACAGGGTAGGAGGGAAACAGGAAAGGAGGGAAACAGGAAAGGAGGGAAAGAGGGGAACAGGGTAGGAGGGAAACAGGAAAGGAGGGAAAGAGGGAAACAGAGTAGGAGGGAAGCAGGAAAGGAGGGAAACAGGAAAGGAGGGAAAGAGGGAAACAGGGTAGGAGGGAAACAGGAAAGGAGGGAAACAGGAAAGGAGTGAAGCAGCGAAGGAGGTAAGCAGGGAAGGAGGGAAGGAGGAAAACAGGGAAGGAGGGTGGCAGGAAAGGAGGGAAACATGGAAGGCCACACTGAATTAAGATTCTAGCTCAGAACTGGCTGAGAGAGCGAGAGAGAGACTGAGGAAGGAGACAGAGAGAGAGGAGAAAGGGGGAGAGAGAGGAAGCACCACTCTGCACCACTGCAACCCAACTGTAACGTCTGGGCACACTCTCAAACATGTAGATCCCCTGAACGCAGCTCACTTTCCAGCTCACACTCTCAAACACGTAGATCCCCTGAACGCAGCTCACTTTCCAGCTCACACTCTCAAACACGTAGATCCCCTGAACGCAGCTCACTTTCCAGCTCACACTCTCAAACACGTAGATCCCCTGAACGCAGCTCACTTTCCAGCTCACACTCTCAAACACGTAGATCCCCTGAATGCAGCTCACTTTCCAGCCCACTTTCCAGCTCACACTCTCAAACACGTAGATCCCCTGAACGCAGCTCACTTTCCAGCCCACTTTCCAGCTCACACTCTCAAACACGTAGATCCCCTGAACGCAGCTCACTTTCCAGCCCACTTTCCAGCTCACACTCTCAAACACGTAGATCCCCTGAACGCAGCTCACTTTCCAGCCCACTTTCCAGCTCACACTCTCAAACACGTAGATCCCCTGAACGCAGCTCACTTTCCAGCTCACACTCTCAAACACGTAGATCCCCTGAATGCAGCTCACTTTCCAGCCCACTTTCCAGCCCACACTCTCAAACACATAGATCCCCTGAACGCAGCTCACTTTCCAGCCCACTTTCCAGCCCCCACTCTCAAACACATAGATCCCCTGAACGCAGTTCACTTTCCAGCCCACTTTCCAGCCCACACTCTCAAACACGTAGATCCCCTGAACGCAGCTCACTTTCCAGCCCACTTTCCAGCCCCCACTCTCAAACACATAGATCCCCTGAACGCAGTTCACTTTCCAGCCCACTTTCCAGCCCCCACTCTCAAACACATAGATCCCCTGAACACAGCTCACTTTCCAGCCCACTTTCCAGCTCACACTCTCAAACACATAGATCCCCTGAACTCAGCTCACTCTCCAGATCCCAATCACCTGAATTCTGATCACCTGTTCACACACCTGTGTCATTATCACACACTATTTAGTTCAGTTCTTTGCACCCCATCATTGTGAGGTATTGTTTGTTTTGTGATACACTTCTATTCGGAGCTCTGTTTTCCTGTAATTTAATCCTCCTGTGTTTCGCCTGCCTAACTAACGACACCTTTTGCCTATTCCCTGCCTGTACTTTAGCCTTTCAGATTTCCTGTTATCAACTTATTGCTTGATCTCCCTGATGACGTTACTAGCCTTTTCCCTGCCTGTACTGTTGCCTTTTTGGACCCCCTGTGTATGACCTTCTGCCTGCCCCTGGACCCAGCTACCTGCCTCCTCCTGTGGTCATTTACCAATAAACACCTGCTGTGCCCTGCGCTTGAAACCAGCTCTCTGTCTCCCATCGTGTTCATTACACCAACATAATAAAAAAAACAGCAGCACTACTTATCAGGCTTTAAAAACAACCAGATGTCTACCCTCTCAACCAATAATCACATCAAATACACACCTCAGCTCTGATTGGTCGATGGCAAGCCCCAGTCATTCACTGAAGGCTGTTATCTAGAAAACAGATGTGTAGGGTGTGCTGAAGGTGGTGAAACTCTGCTGTAGCCCAGGGCACCACTGAAAGGTGAGTGGGGCAGACCTGACCTGCAGTTACAGGGAAAGGTATAAAAAATGCCGTGATGGAAATACACACCCCTCATCAAATCAAATCAAATCAAATTGATTTATATAGCCCTTCTTACATCAGCTGATATATCAAAGTGGTGTACAGAAACCCAGCCTAAAACCACAAACAGCAAGCATTGCATGTGTAGAAGGATGGTGGCTAGGAAAAACTCCCTAGAAAGGCCAAAACCTAGGAAGAAACCTAGCGAGGAACCAGGCTATGAGGGGTGGCCAGTCCTCTCTTATGTCTGCTAGGCTTGGAAGGAAAAAGGCAAACCTGCGCTGGGGTGGAGAAAGTGTTTGTGTTTGCTTGGAAAATCGAATGTCCACATGTATGCACACATTATGCGGCCGATTACTCATCCTCTGTATTCATGTACTTGTAGACATGTGTACACGTGTGAAAGAGATTGTGATATTGTGTATCCAACTGAAACCCTTCAGATGTGCTTCCTCTAAAATGTGTTACTTCTTTTCTCTACGATGATCACCAATCTGAATGGGAATCCTCTATCATCTTTAGTACAAGAGCTTCAAATATTTTGTGTTATGATTTGAGTTTGGTTTCAAGTTAATCAATACCTGAATCCAGTCAGACCTAGGGTCTATCCCAGATCTCACGTCTGGAGCTGTGATAGGTTGGAGGGGGTGTGCGGTCAGATATTTTGTGTGTTTGCCTTAGCTACCGAAGGACCCAGGGCTGTGCATAGTTCAAAGATAAACATTGGCGGCATGTAGCCAGGTGAGTAAGAGAGTTGGGCCAGAAACCAAAATATCTCTAATTCAAATACCCGTGCCGACTAGGTGAAAAATCTGCTGATGTGCCTTTAAAACCCTCTGGGTAAGAGCCTGCTAAATTTCTAAAATGTACATTTAGAAATGTTTTCCCCATTAAGACCATCATGCATGTGCCATGAGGACAGAAGTGAGTGTGTGTGTTATTCTGACCCACCTTTAATCGCGTGAGCTGTTCTGTGATTAGAGAAGAAGAGGTGGCATTGTTGATCAGCCTCGCTTAATGACTGAAGCAGTAGGAGAGTGGGAGCCTGTGGGCCTTTAATGAAAAGATGTTGTCAGTT
The DNA here is from genome assembly GCF_013265735.2 of Oncorhynchus mykiss. Classification (NCBI taxonomy): domain Eukaryota; kingdom Metazoa; phylum Chordata; class Actinopteri; order Salmoniformes; family Salmonidae; genus Oncorhynchus; species Oncorhynchus mykiss. Next base: position 77,253,832 of record NC_048569.1, on the reverse strand, counting down.
TTTCACGTTGTCCTCCACAATATTAATAATGAGCTTGAAAATGAAACCTCACTAAGCTAGACATTTGCTTTATTCAAACCCCTGGAAGACACACATACATTAACATGTTGGAGAGGTTAGAGCAGGGGGCTGCCAAAATGGGCACCCATGGAGCAGTTGTTTTGAGGGGTTAAGTGCCTTGCTCAAGAGCAGAACGTCAAGCAATGGCATCTAGGCTTTGATACCAACAACCCTCCGGCTGCCAGATCCCTTCTCTCCAGATTATTCCCGTCAGAACAGGGATTCAAACTGGCAAACGTCCAGTTGCTGGCTCACCTCTGTAAGGAGAAGCATCCAGTTGCAGATTTTGCGAGCTGATGCCGCCTAGTCTGCGAATCACAAAGTGCATGCTCGTGCGTCTCAGATGGTATGTGCATGCGTAACCTGAACTCTAGACGAGAGAGCATCAGTGTGCTGTGCGCATACCAATTGGCGCGCTAGGGCTGGTCCAAGGCATTATATTAGTGGGTTAGTATTGTAGTCAGTGACGTGTATTTATGTAAGCCAAGTGAAGCCAGGCTTCCACCCCCAAAAAATGACCAAGAAAAAAAACATAAAATAATTGATCTCTTCATCTCTCTGTGTTTCATAATTTTCCTTCAATTCACAAGAGGCTCAAACAGCGCCGCTCTGCTTCTGTATGTGTAGCCCATCTATCTGATGCTGTCTGGTCAAAAAAGAGTATGATATTGTTGCTGCCCATAGCATTGAACGCAAGGGAAGCCAGTGAGCATTTGACTTCCCTTGATAAAAAAAGTGTAAAATAATAGTATATCAGTGTTGGGCTAAACTGAGTGAGCTCAACTGTGAATGGTCCTGGCAGTGTTGGGCTAAACTGAGTGAGCTCAACTATGAATGGTCCTGGCAGTGTTGGGCTAAACTGAGTGAGCTCAACTGTGAATGGTCCTAGCAGTGTTGGGCTAAACTGAGTGAGCTCAACTGTGAATGGTCCTGGCGCACCAAAAAAAAAGTGTCAAGGGAAGCCAGTTTGGATTTGGCTTCAGACGAATAACATATCGAGAGCAAAACGTAATTTACAGAAAAAAAATATATTGTTGAATCTCGTTGGGTTGTTCTCCGTGGCAAGCTAGCTAGCAAAAAAATGTTTTACCCCCTTTTTCATGGTATCCAATTGGTAGTTACTCTCCGCAACCCAGACAGTGCTGGGCCAATTGTGCGCCACCCCATGCGACTGGCTGCGACAGAGTTTGGACTCAAACCCAGAATCTCTAGTGGCACAGCTAGCACTGCGATGCAGTGCCTTAGACCACTGCGCCCCTCAGGAGCCCATAATGGTGATTCTGATTCAACCATAAATTCATACATTGTGCCCCTGTCCTGAGAGGATGGAAGTTCAAAATATAGCTAGATGTAGTAGGCTGAGGTTAAACAAGCTGGCCTGGCACATCGTTGCCCATGAAAGAAAGTTAGGCTTGTGAGCAAGCATTTATATTATTATTTAAAAAATATATTTTTTAGTTATTTAGTTTTTACTTTTTTTACTTTAATTTTTGTAAACCCTCCACCACCCCCCTTCTTGAAAGTCCAAATATCTTAGTTTTTTTCAATAGATTTTTTTGCTACATATCCATACATTTTACCTATTCATTTTACGTACACATTTTACATACTGTATCCCTTTTAAACACATATATATAACATATATATAACACCAATACATTACCAAACAAACTCTTTAATCCCAAAATGTTGAATCTTTCTAATTATATATTATCCATAGATTGTGAGCTAAAGATGAAAACCTTTCCTATGAGTATTATTATATTATTTTCTGATTGGCTATAGCTTTCCTGATCGCCCAACACTGCTATTTGTAAGGTTAATTTTAAGTGCATGTTGTGATTTTTTAATCATTCCTGAACCTGTGACCAGAAACAAGCTACATAGGGGCAATATCAAAATAAATGATCTATTGACTCTGTCTCTTCGCAACAAAGTCTACAGAGCTGAGATTGCTGTATGCCCCATATACAGTATCATGGTGGCAAGGCATATGAACTAACAGGTTATAGAGCAAACAACACAATTATCACAACACATAGGTTGTAATATGCCTTTTTTTCTGGCTTGGCTTCCCCAGTAATCTTACGCGCGCACCGCTACTGATCATAGTGATCAAAGTTGGAAGAGCAATGACTGCATATATGAAGTGGGAGCGCTAGCTCGCTATGTGTTCAGGATGAATTTGGTTTTGATAATTTGGGGATATAATTTTTATGCCAAAAATCACTACAACCTGTTGCTTGTGCTTTAGCTATCACCTTGATAAATTGGCTACACTGGCTAGCTAGCTAGTACTACTAACTTATCAGCTAGCTAGCGGCAAAGATGCTGATAACCAACCTCTTTTGTCTGTGCTTTGAATTCTGAATGTAATTTCACCACCCTTGTTGTTGGTGGCAGTAACTCACCATCCTCTCTGGCACCTTTCAACATCCTGTCTCATCTCGTATGGATGAAGTCATCACATAGGTCAGGTGATTCAGGTGGATGTTATTAGTATAGCCCTAAAACGAACTGCCATTTGCCTAGCGTTGATATTCTAACATTATTTATATGCTTATGTCTACAAAATTAAGGATGAAAAAATACAACGTTTAGCTAATTCAGAGTAGAGGTGTTTTTTGCAGATGGTAGTTTGGCAGTCAGGTGGACTGGGGGCGCGAGGCAGCTGTAAGGCAGCAGTTGTATTTACATTGTGAATGAGATGGGTGATTAAGTGTCTCTTGTTGGCTAAACAGTTGAATTCCACAGACACGTTACCGTAAGGCTTCCCTCAGGGGTCTACTTCTCTTCTCAATCTCAAAACCAGACTCTTCCTCTCTTCTCTGTCACAGTTATGGTTAGGTCAGACCTGACAATGGTTTGTCTCTCAGACATGTGTCTGTATGTCTGTCTTTCTTTCTCTCTGTTTCTGTCTCTCTCTCTCTTGCTCTCTCTCTCTCGCTCGCTCTCTCTGTCTGTCTCTCTCTCTCTTGCTCTCTCTCTCTCTCGCTCGCTCTCTCTGTCTGTCTCTCTCTCTCTTCCTCTCTCTCTCAGTCTGCCTGTCTCTTTTGGCACTCATGTTGAACTGTGATCAGGCCAATAAGCCAGGTAGAATTTATGTTCTATTCTAGTGGATTTTCAGTGGAGGCACGTAGTGTAGTAAGATATCTTACCTAAGTACCTGGTCAACTTTAATATTTAGTTTCATGTCCTAGACTTCTTGACCTTTTTGGTCAGTATAGAAGGTATAGAATAGCTTACAGTAAAATACGGCACAGTACAGAATCAATAAAACACCAGAACCATTTTTAACTACACTGGGGATTTGCGGTTTATATTAATGACATCATGGCAATATCAGCAACAATGTAATGATTGTCTTTGTTATTTCAATTACTCAATCACATAAATACTCACCCCAGTTAGTGACTTGGCATGCTATGCCGTTTTAATACTTGAGTCAGTCCTCCCTCTTGCATATGGGCTTGATTTAAGAAGTTTAAACACTGTAGGAACCAATGATGTACAGTATCTACAGTCAGGTCCAAACTTATTGGCACCCTTGATAAAGATGAGCAAAAAATACTGTATGAAATAATCATACAACTAATGAGCTTTATTGTCTATATTGTATGCAAAATCTCAAAAAGATAAGAGAGAAAATTATTGGGCACACCTAAAGATTCTTATAAATTAAATCAAGCATAATGTCATCTGTATGAACATTCTAGTTTTTTAAGTTAATCTCAGTTTAAGGACCTGTATTTTGGCCTTGCATGGCTTTATGTTTTACTGGAGCAATAAAATGAGGTAAAACACATGCAAAAAATGAGAACTTGTTCTCAACTAGCCTACCTGGTTAAATAAAGGTTAAATAAATAAATAAATAATCCTTTCGTCATCCATCACCATGGGGAAAGGCAAAGAACTCACAAATGAAAAGAGACAAATGGTTGTTGTGTCACGCCCTGACCTTAGAGAGCCTTTTTATTCTCCATTTGGTTAGGTCAGGGTGTGACTAGGGTGGGCAATCTATGTTTTATATTTCTTTGTTGGCCAGGTATGGTTCCCAATCAGAGGCAGCTGTCTATCGTTGTCTCTGATTGGGGAGCCTTTTCCCACCTGTAGATTGTGGGATCTTGTTTTGGTACTGTGCTATTTAGCCCTACTAAACTTTACGTTGCGTTTGTATTTTTTTTTTCGGTGTTCATTGAATAAAATTAAGACGTACGCCTACCACGCTGCACCTTGGACCGATCCTTCCATCAACGAGCGTAACAGAAGATCCCACCACAAACGGACCAAGCAGCGTGGCCAGGAGGAGCAGATATCCTCGACATGGGAGGATATCTTGGACGGTAAGGGATCCTGGCCGTGGGAGGAGATCCTGGCCGGAAAGGATCGCCTTCCATGGGAGCAGACGGAGGCAGCGAGGGAGGAACAACGACGACACCGGGGTTCAAGACCACGACAGAAGCCCAAGAGGCAGCCCCAAAAACATTTTGTTGGGGGAGGCACACGGGGTGGTTGGCGGAGCCAGGGTTTGAGGGGAGCGTGTGACCGGTCAGGCACCATTTTTTTGCGGTGATACGCACTGTGTCTCCAGTGCGCATCCACAGCCCAGTGTGTTCGGTGCCAGCTCCCTGCACTTGCCGTGTGAAAGTGGGCATCTGTCCAGGACAGGTGGTGCATGCTCAGCGCCTGGTCTCCAGTGCGCCTTCTCGGTCCAGGATATCCTGCTCCGGCTCTACACGCTGTATCTCCGGTGCGCCTTCACAACCCAGTGAGTCCTGTGCCAGCTCCCCGCACTTGCCGTGTAAAGGTGGTCCTTTGTCCAGGACGCATTGTGCCAGCTCTACGCTCCAGACCTCCAGTGCGAATCCTCGGCCCAGTATATACTGCACCGGCTCTATGCGCTGTATCTCCGGTGTGCCTTCACAACACAGTGCGTCCTGTGCTCCCCGCACTTGCTGTGCGAAGGTGGTCCTTTGTCCAGGACGCATTGTGCCAGCTCTACGCTCCAGACCTCCAGTGCGCCGCCATGGTCCAGTATATCCTGTGCCAGCTCCATGCACCTGGCCTCCAGTGCGTGTCTCCAGCCTGGTACGTCCTGTGCCAGCTCCCCGCACGAAGCCTCCAGTGATGATCCATGGCACAAAGCCTCCAGTGATGATCCATGGCCCGGAGCCTCCAGTGATGATCCATGGCCCGGAGCCTCCAGTGATGATCCACGGTCCGGAGCCTCCGGCAACGATCCACGGTCCGGTTATAGTTTAATTGCTATATTGTAATTACTTCGCCACCATGGCCTATTTATTGCCTTACCTCCCTTATATTACCTCATTTGCAGATGCTGTACATAGACTTTTTCTACTGTATTATTGATTGTATGTTTGTTTATTCCATGTGTAACTCTGTGTTTTTGTATGTGTCGAACTGCTTTGCTTTATCTTGGCCAGGTCGCAGTTGCAAATGGGAACTTGTTCTCAACTAGCCTATCTGGTTAGATAAAGGTGAAATAAATAAATACAAATAATAACTTCCTGTAGACCCTGCCACATACGTCTCGTGTCTGAGCCGTTGAACTGCGACTCCACCTTGTCCCTGTACCGGCATTTCGCTTGTTTGATTGCCCAGTGGAGGGAATAACTACACTGTTTATATTCAGCCATATCACCAGACCTCTTTCCGAGGTTAAATGTGGTGGTTCGCGCTTTCAGTTTTTCGCGAATGCCGCCATCCATCCACGGTTTCTGGTTAGGGTAGGTTTTAATAGTCACAGTGGGTACGACATCTCCAATGCACTTATTTATAAACGCACTCACTGAGTCAGCGTATAGATCAATGTCGTTCTCTGAGGTTGACTGGAACATATTCCAGTCCGCGTGATCAAAACAATCTTGGAGCGTGGCATCCAATTCATCAGACCAGCGTTGAATGGTTCTCGTCACTGGTACATCCTGTTTGAGTTTCTGAGTAGTTAATCATTAAGGATACACCCCCGCCCTTCCTCTTCCGAGAGAGGTGTTTATCTCTGTCGGGCGATGCATGGAGAAGCCCGGTGGCTGAACCGATTCTGACAACATATCCCAAGAGAGCCATGTTTCTGTGAAACAGAGAACGTTACCATCTCTGATGTCTCTCTTGAAGGCAACCCGTGCTCGAATTTTGTCTACCTTGTGGTCAAGAGACTGGACATTGGCGAGTAGAATGCTCGGGAGCGGTGAGCGATGTGCCTGTTTACGAAGCCTGAACAGAAGACCGGTCTGTATGCCCCTTCTGCATCGCTGTTGTTTTAGGTCAGCTGCTGGGATTAAATCCATTGTCCTGGGTGGTGGTCCGAAGTGAGGATCCCCTTCAGGAAAGTCGTATTCCTGGTCGTAATGTTGGTAATTTGACGCTGCTCTTATATCCAATAGTTCTTCCAGGGTGCATGTAATAAGACTTAAGTTTTCCTGGGGTAACAATGTACATAAAAAACAAAATACTGCATAGTTTCCTAAGAACGCGAAGCGAGGCGACCATCTCTGTCGGCGACCTTCTCTGTCGGCGACCATCTCTGTCGGCAACCATCTCTGACGGCACATATGCAGAAAGAACCTCATACCTACTGTAAAATATGGTGGTGGATCTTTGATGTTATATGGCTGTTTTGAATTAACTGGTCCTGGGGCCCTTGTTAAGGTAAAACATTATAGAAATGGCTAAGTGCCATTGTCCTCGCAAAGGGAGGATGCACAGAGTATTGATAACAGTGGTGCCAATAATTAAGACACCTATCTTAAATTTTTTTTAAAAAGACTCATTAAACAAAATATTTTTGAGCGTATAATATAGCTTTGTATTTGTATTATTTATTTTACCATCATTTTTACTCATCTTTATCAAGGGTGCCAATAATTGTGTTCCTTTGTATATGTCTACTGTTGAGATTATTCCATTCCACTTAGTATCCAATCAGACTCCACTCATTCTTTAAGAAGGGCCTTTCTACGTAATGCAAATCTATAGCAGGACTGTTTTGAAGGGAGCTAGCTGTGGTTCTCTCTGCTCTGTTAAGCTAATCTCCGATGGTTAAATATTTTGGCTAAGAGACGTTTAAGAGGAATCCACCATGTATCATGTTTATACCGTCGGACAGTCCAGCGCTTCTACCTTTCCAGTTCTACTTCGGGCAGTGCTATCCGGGTTCCTTGGGACTTCCCTACCTTAAGCCCGAACCCTAACCTCAACCCTTACCCTAACCTTAACCATAACTACAGTGCCTTGCGAAGGTATTCGGCCCCCTTGAACTTTGCGACCTTTTGCCACATTTTAGGCTTCAAACATAAAGATATAAAACTGTATTTTTTTGTGAAGAATCAACAACAAGTGGGACACAATCATGAAGTGGAACGACATTTATTGGATATTTCTAACTTTTTTAACAAATCAAAAACTGAAAAATTGGGCGTGCAAAATTATTCAGCCCCTTTACTTTCAGTGCAGCAAACTCTCTCCAGACGTTCAGTGAGGATCTCTGAATGATCCAATGTTGACCTAAATGACTAATGATGATAAATACAATCCACTTGTGTGTAATCAAGTCTCCGTATAAATGCACCTGCACTGTGATAGTCTCAGAGGTCCGTTAAAAGCGCAGAGAGCATCATGAAGAACAAGGAACACACCAGGCAGGCCCGAGATACTGTTGTGAAGAAGTTTAAAGCCGGATTTGGATACAAAAAGATTTCCCAAGCTTTAAACATCCCAAGGAGCACTGTGCAAGCGATAATATTGAAATGGAAGGAGTATCAGACCACTGCAAATCTACCAAGACCTGGCCGTCCCTCTAAACTTTCAGCTCATACAAGGAGAAGACTGATCAGAGATGCAGCCAAGAGGCCCATGATCACTCTGGATGAACTGCAGAGATCTACAGCTGAGGTGGGAGACTCTGTCCATAGGACAACAATCAGTCGTATATTGCACAAATCTGGCCTTTATGGAAGAGTGGCAAGAAGAAAGCCATTTCTTAAAGATATCCATAAAAAGTGTCGTTTAAAGTTTGCCACAAGTCACCTGGGAGACACACCAAACATGTGGAAGAAGGTGCTCTGGTCAGATGAAACCAAAATTGAACTTTTTGGCAACAATGCAAGACGTTATGTTTGGCGTAAAAGCAACACAGCTCATCACCCTGAACACACCATCCCCACTGTCAAACATGGTGGTGGCAGCATCATGGTTTGGGCCTGCTTTTCTTCAGCAGGGACAGGGAAGATGGTTAAAATTGATGGATGGATGGAGCCAAATACAGGACCATTCTGGAAGAAAACCTGATGGAGTCTGCAAAAGACCTGAGACTGGGACGGAGATTTGTCTTCCAACAAGACAATGATCCAAAACATAAAGCAAAATCTACAATGGAATGGTTCAAAAATAAAACCATATCCAGGTGTTAGAATGGCCAAGTCAAAGTCCAGACCTGAATCCAATCGAGAATCTGTGGAAAGAACTGAAAACTGCTGTTTACAAATGCTCTCCATCCAACCTCACTGAGCTCGAACTGTTTTGCAAGGAGGAATGGGAAAAAATGTCAGTCTCTCAATGTGCAAAACTGATAGAGACATACCCCAAGCGACTTACAGCTGTAATCGCAGCAAAAGGTGGCGCTACAAAGTATTAACTTAAGGGGGCTGAATAATTTTGCACGCCCAATTTTTCAGTTTTTGATTTGTTAAAAAAGTTTGAAATATCCAATAAATGTCGTTCCACTTCATGATTGTGTCCCACTTATTGTTGATTCTTCACAAAAAAATACAGTTTTATATCTTTATGTTTGAAGCCTGAAATGTGGCAAAAGGTCGCAAAGTTCAAGGGTGCCGAATACTTTCGCAAGGCACTGTATATCTCTTACCTAACCCTAACCTTAACCCTTACCTTAACCATTTTAAATATCAACTTCAATGGGGAGGGACATCCCAAGGATTCCGGGTTGCACATTCTACTTGTACTAGATTCATAATGTCACCCAGACAGACGTGCAATGCTAGAGTTACATAAACAGTCCTCTCTATGGGGACCAGTTTACACAGTAAAGAGCCTCTCTGTGTGGAGCCGTATAGAGCACCTCTCATGCTAGGAGGGACATCTGCTCCCATTGTCCTTATTCATAAATGTCCCAGAGTAGAAGTGCTGACCTAGGATCCATTTTTTGCCTTTTATATTATAATGAATGGAGCAGGGGGATCTGATCCTAGATCAGCACTGCTATTCTGAGAAACATTATGAATACCAGCTGTGGAACCTGCCACTGCCAGAAGAGCTGAGCTGACACACTAATGCTAATGTCTTCTTAGAGATTCTGTGAATATTTTTTTTAGAAGTCATCCTGCTTGCTTGTAAATTGTTCTCCCCCAGCCCCTCAGCCTATTGACCCAGCCATGGTTGGCTGCCCAAGAGAGATTTCTCACCCTATATGGTCAATATAGTAAAAACACTTGGGGTTCATGACCCTAAACAATTCATTTGAAGTTACTTTCTTGTTTATGTTAATGTTTTGGATGTGCTCTTTAAAAAAAAAAAAAATCTGTGTAGTTTCTGGGGGTATCCTTTGGAGTAGTACAGCTGTATGGTTACTATAGTGCAACACGCCTCTCAATACTCTGCCCTTAAACTGTGATAGTCGACAATTGCATTTAGCAACGGGTTAACTTGTCCTGCAAAACGTCTTGCTTTGAATTCAATTTTTTTCCCTGAGAAATAAACGAAAAACATCCCCAGCCATGGAAGTGTCACATAAATAGGATTAAAGAATTTAGGTCCATGAAAATGCTGAGCATATTTCTTCACCCCTGAGAACTGTTCCTGCAGATGTTGCCGCTCACAGAGTCAACGTCACAATACTAGAAGTTGTTCAATTTAATAATACGCAAACAGATGCACTCCATTTGTGCTTAATTTTCAATAATGAAGGAAATGGATTTACTGGCCCACCAACACCTAAGCACAGGGGATAAATCAGACAGGGATATATGACTCTGACGGCCACAGCTCTACAACAGGCAGGCAGTGGGTAGTGGTGCTAAAAGCACCCTTTCCCCTATATAGTGCACTACTTTTGACCAAACCATGGTGAAAAGTAATGCACTATATATGGATAGGGTGCCATTTGGGAATAGCGAGCGCCTGGTTTGATCCACTAATGTTTTCCACAGCTGCACCACGACAATCCATCTGTGTATTTCTTACGTAGTTATACTTGTTGATGCTATAATCCAGTACTCCAGCTACGTGTGTTAGCTATACACTAAGGGGCTAGGAACAAACCAATGGTCAATTTCCATATTTTGTTTTGTAGCTGATTCTTCTGCACGGCCACTTAACCATTGGATATTGCAACAATAATTTGATGTGATGGTAGTCTAGAACTTGTGTATAGTATTGTATTGTTTTGTATTGTATTCCATTATGTTCTATTCTAATCTATTGTATTCTATTCTAACCATGGTTTATTTTATTTAAGACTGCACTGCACACAGATATGAAAGCTGGTTGGGACTGGGAACAACCATAGTGTGTTCATTATGCTATTCAGATAAACTGTTTAGGCCTATAATCCCTTTTCTTTCTAGTTCCAGTTTCAAGAGCCAAGATGGTTTGTAATTACAAACAACTGCAAACAAATTTCTCACAATATCTCTTAGTCTGCTTTGCTGTTTATGTCCTCTTCTATTCCTCAACAGAAAAATGTTTACCAAATGCATCTTTATTAGATACAGAATCAAAGTTTTCAAAAGTTGTACGTTTTTATTTATCATATCCATTTAACCAGTATTGTCTCCTGTCTTAATGTTCAGTCAGAAGAATAAAGTATAGTTTTCAAATCAAAGCAAACCTTTGCTCCCTAAACTTTATTGGTCAGTTTCTCACAGTTACAAAGCAAACTCTTCTTCATGCAGTGTATCAATCCTCCCAGAATCCTCCACTGTGTTCCATCTCCCCTGACAACCATCCGTTTCTCCATAATAATAATAAATTATAAAACTACATGGGACAGAATCAATATTAAGAATCTGTTTTCTTTTCTCTCTTCTCTTCTTTACATTGGCTGAGAGGATTGTAATGTCTGTCTGTTTCTTAGTCTCACAGTCCACTTTGTTTTTCTAAACGGAATAGATAAGTTAACTTATAAGATAAACGCATATAGTTAAGACAGGTTATTCTCTCAACATATTGCCCTTTAAAAATGCCTTGTGACAAATTGAGAGCATATGTGAAATAATGAGATAATGGACAACTCTCCTTGTTTACGGCTGATGACACACGTATGTGAGGTCATACTCTCCTCTATAGTTCAAAGTCACGAGGGAGTTATTCTATTGGTTTTATTGCTAGGCCTTCAGGCAGCAGAAAGCATGGATATAATACCTCAATATTGGGGCGGCAGGGTAGCCTAGTGGTTAGAGTGTTGGACTAGTAACTGGAAGGTTGCAAGTTCAAATCCCCGAGCTGACAATCTGTCGTTCTGCCCCTGAACAGGCAGTACCAGTACCTTGTCAGCTCGGGGATTTGAACTTGCAACCATACCCACTGTTCCTAGGCTGTCATTGTAAATAAGAATTTGTTCTTAACTGACTTGCCTAGTTAAATAAAGGTAAAAAAAAAAATGCAATAGGCTAATAATAGCCCATTTGTAAGCAGTAACCATGCAAATACATTGTGAATTGACAGTTCATTAGCTGTTTAATAATATGAGTTATTTATAAGGAAAGGATGCATTTTTACAGATTTTTGTTACAAAAGTTATCAAAATCAATTTTATTTTTAGGCATTGCTGTAAGACAGGGATCATCAACTAGCTTCAGCCATGGGCCCATTTATTCTTGAGTGGATGGTCTGGGGGCCGGAACATAATTACAATCATTTGTAGACTGCAAATTGACTGCAAGAAGACCAAACAGATATAACATTTGACCAACACTAAATTATTTCAAACTTGGCTTTCGTTTGTATACGATCACATATATCTCTCTATTATGCAAATACTTTGGAACAGATTACCCAAATTAAAATCACTCGCAGCTGATTATATGATGTTTTTACAGTCTTTTATGTCCGAAAATAAAAATTATATTTTTTGATACCCTGCTGTAAGATTAAACCATTATGAGTCTTACTTCATAACACATGGCTTGGGAAGCCCATTTACATTTAGCTTACACACCAACATATGGAACTACAAGACCAACATATGGAGGCATATCCATTCATATAGCCGTTTCTATGAATATATTAGTAGAATGTGCCACCACAATGGTGATCCTAAAATAACTCCCTTTCTGCAGAAGTGAAAGACTTTTGTACAGGGCTCACAGGGATTTGTATAACTAATGATTACATTTGTCCCAACAGATCTTGATGTTATAGTTGCATGCCTATTAGGGTGGTGAGGCTCAGAGGGCAAAGTAGTAGTTTTGAGGAGCAAGATTATATCAGTCAATAACCAATTCCAGAACTAAAGAAATAACTATCTTGTTTGTTATTTTCTTTAACAGAGCTCTGGAACTGGAACTGAACCATAGAGATGGAATTTATAAACCAGCCATTCTGTGTGCCTTTGACCCGTTGAAATAAAGTGGGAAAAAACCCTGGTATTATGGCATATCAGACTTTGGGACTGGGGTCTGGTCTGACATTGTTGATTAGCCTGTGTGATATGCCACCCTGCCAGAGAAATGTAGCTAGCTTGTTGTGTAACAACTCAAACTGCATCCTTATGGCAAGCTCAGAGACCATGGCTACTTCCCAAATGGCACCCTATTCCCAATATAGTGCACTACTTTTGACCAGAGCCGTATGGGCCCTGCATAACAGTAGTGCGCTATAGAGGGAATAGGGTGCCATTTGGGACGTAGACTAACCCTAGAGGAAGCTCTACAGCATGGCTCTAAACCACATGGTTAATGACACCAATATGGCTAGTAGCATGACAGCTGTGGCTGCCTTACTAAATCCCCATTCCCAAGGGCTAATGTAATCACAGAGTAAACGCGAGAGAGAGAGAGAGAGAGAGAGAGAGAGAGAGAGAGAGAGAGAGAGTGTGTGTGTGTGTGTGTGTTTGTATGCCACAGAAAGCTCCCTCTCCCTCATATGAAGCATATTGTGGCCTTTAAAATTAGCCACAAATGGCAATTATACTCTTGGTTCCCAGAGAGAGAGAGGCGTTTTTTCACCTAATACTGTATGTTTAGCATTTTAAACAGGATTTGAATGCTGACAGCTCAGTCACAGCACATTACAGTAGGACCCATTAGAAGTCTTTGAAACTTAGAAGTCAACTTCTCAGCTTTTCACCTTGTTTTGAGTGATTGTTCAAATAAATACAGTGCCTTGCGAAAGTATTCGGCCCCCTTGAACTTTGCGACCTTTTGCCACATTTCAGGCTTCAAACATAAAGATATAAAACTGTATTTTTTTGTGAAGAATCAACAACAAGTGGGACACAATCATGAAGTGGAACGACATTTATTGGATATTTCAAACTTTTTTAACAAATCAAAAACTGAAAAATTGGGCATGCAAAATTATTCAGCCCCCTTAAGTTAATACTTTGTAGCACCACCTTTTGCTGTGATTACAGCTGTAAGTCGCTTGGGGTATGTCTCTATCAGTTTTGCACATCGAGAGACTGAATTTTTTCCCCATTCCTCCTTGCAAAACAGCTCGAGCTCAGTGAGGTTGGATGGAGAGCATTTGTGAACAGCAGTTTTCAGTTCTTTCCACAGATTCTCGATTGGATTCAGGTCTGGACTTTGACTTGGCCATTCTAACACCTGGATATGTTTATTTTTGAACCATTCCATTGTAGATTTTGCTTTATGTTTTGGATCATTGTCTTGTTGGAAGACAAATCTCCGTCCCAGTCTCAGGTCTTTTGCAGACTCCATCAGGTTTTCTTCCAGAATGGTCCTGTATTTGGCTCCATCCATCTTCCCATCAATTTTAACCATCTTCCCTGTCCCTGCTGAAGAAAAGCAGGCCCAAACCATGATGCTGCCACCACCATGTTTGACAGTGGGGATAGGGGTTCAAGGTGATGAGCTGTGTTGCTTTTACGCCAAACATAACGTTTTGCATTGTTGCCAAAAAGTTCAATTTTGTTTTCATCTGACCAGAGCACCTTCTTCCACATGTTTGGTGTGTCTCCCAGGTGGCTTGTGGCAAACTTTAAACAACACTTTTTATGGATATCTTTAAGAAATGGCTTTCTTCTTGCCACTCTTCCATAAAGGCCAGATTTGTGCAATTTACGACTGATTGTTGTCCTATGGACAGAGTCTCCCACCTCAGCTGCAGATCTCTGCAGTTCATCCAGAGTGATCATGGGCCTCTTGGCTGCATCTCTGATCAGTCTTCTCCTTGTATGAGCTGAAAGTTTAGAGGGACGGCCAGGTCTTGGTAGATTTGCAGTGGTCTGATACTCCTTCCATTTCAATATTATCGCTTGCACAGTGCTCCTTGGGATGTTTAAAGCTTGGGAAATCTTTTTGTATCCAAATCCGGCTTTAAACTTCTTCACAACAGTATCTCGGACCTGCCTGGTGTGTTCCTTGTTTTCATGATGCTCTCTGCGCTTTTAACGGACCTCTGAGACTATCACAGTGCAGGTGCATTTATACGGAGACTTGATTACACACAGGTGGATTGTATTTATCATCATTAGTCATTTAGGTCAACATTGGATCATTCAGAGATCCTCACTGAACTTCTGGAGAGAGTTTGCTGCACTGAAAGTAAAGGGGCTGAATAATTTTGCACGCCCAATATTTCATTTTCTGATTTGTTAAAAAAGTTTGAAATATCCAATAAATGTCGTTCCACTTCATGATTGTGTCCCACTTGTTGTTGATTCTTCACAAAAAAATACAGTTTTATATCTTTATGTTTGAAGCCTGAAATGTGGCAAAAGGTCGCAAAGTTCAAGGGGGCCAAATACTTTCGCAAGGCACTGTATATACAAATATTGTACAGAAAATAATCTGTTTTAACATCAGGAAGATAAGAACTCTGGAAGATTGTGCATCAGTTTGAGCAGCAGTAAAATTTATTTACGGTATGGAAGGCAATAAGCACATCTGTCTGCAAGGACACATACTGAATGGGTAAACTCGCATGCTGCTTCCCAATATCAACTCCTCTAAACAGGAAATAGCTTAATAGTGTCACAAATCAACTTCACAAATCAACTCTTTGAACAGCGACAAGCTGAGAGAGTTCCTTTTAAGTCCCCTTTAATCTTAACGTGTCCTCCTTAAATTTGAAACGTTAGACCGTTACCTGTTTAGATCGTTACCTGTTTAGATCGTTACCTGTTTAGATCGTTACCTGTTTAGATCGTTACCTGTTTAGACCGTTACCTGTTTAGATCGTTACCTGTTTAGACCGTTACCTGTTTAGATCGTTACCTGTTTAGACCGTTACCTGTTTAGATCGTTACCTGTTTAGACCGTTACCTGTTTAGATCGTTACCTGTTTAGACCGTTACCTGTTTAGATCGTTACCTGTTTAGACCGTTACCTGTTTACACCATTACCTGTTACTTGTTAGACCGTTACCTGTTTAGATCGTTACCTGTTTAGACCGTTACCTGTTTAGATTGTTACCTGTTTAGACCGTTACCCATTTAGATCGTTACCTGTTTAGATGTTACCTGTTACCTGTTTAAATTGTTACCTGTTTAGACCGTTACCTGTTTAGATCGTTACCTGTTACCTGTTTAGATTGTTTCCTGTTTAGACCGTTACCCATTTAGATCGTTACCTGTTTAGACCGTTACCTGTTTAGATCGTTACCTGTTTAGACGTTACCTGTTACCTGTTTAGATTGTTACCTGTTTAGACCGTTACCTGTTTAGATTGTTACCTGTTTAGACCGTTACCTGTTTAGATCGTTACCTGTTTAGATCGTTACCTGTTTATTTTGTTACCTGTTTAGATCGTTACTTGTTTAGATCGTTACCTGTTTATTTCATTACCCGTTTAGACCGTTACCTGTTTAGACCGTTACCTGTTTAGACCGTTACCTGTTTAGATTGTTACCTGTTTATTTTGTTACCTGTTTAGATCGTTACTTGTTTAGATCGTTACCTGTTTATTTCATTACCCGTTTAGACCGTTACCTGTTTAGACCGTTACCTGTTTAGACCGTTACCTGTTTAGATTGTTACCTGTTTAGATCGTTACCTGTTTAGATCGTTACCTGTTTAGACCATTACCTGTTTAGACCGTTACCTGTTACAGGTTACTTGTTAGACCGTTACCTGTTTAGGTCGTTTCCTGTTTAGATCGTTACCTGTTTAGATCGTTACCTGTATAGACCGTTACCTGTTACCTGTTACTTGTTAGACCGTTACCTGTTTAGATCGTTACCTGTTTAGACCGTTACCTGTTACTTGTTAGACCGTTACCTGTTTAGACCATTACCTGTTTAGATCGTTACCTGTTTAGATTGTTACCTGTTTAGACCGTTACCTGTTACCTGTTTAGACGTTACCTGTTACCTGTTTAGACCATTACCCATTTAGATCGTTACCTGTTTATACCGTTACCTGTTACCTGTTTAGACGTTACCTGTTACCTGTTTAGACCGTTACCCATTTAGATCGTTACCTGTTTAGATCGTTACCTGTTTAGACCGTTACCTGTTTAGATCGTTACCTGTTTAGACCGTTACCTGTTACCTGTTTAGATTGTTACCTGTTTAGACCGTTACCTGTTTAGATCGTTACCTGTTTAGACCATTACCTGTTTAGACCGTTACCTGTTTAGACCGTTACCTGTTACCTGTTTAGATTGTTACCTGTTTAGATCGTTACCTGTTTATTTTGTTACCTGTTTAGACCATTACCTGTTTAGACCGTTACCTGTTTAGATCGTTACCTGTTTAGATCGTTACCTGTTTAGACCGTTACCTGTTTAGACCGTTACCTGTTTAGATCGTTACCTGTTTAGATCGTTACCTGTTTAGACCGTTACCTGTTACCTGTTTAGACGTTACCTGTTACCTGTTTAGACCATTACCCATTTAGATCGTTACCTGTTTAGATCGTTACCTGTTTAGATCGTTACCTGTTTAGACCGTTACCTGTTTAGATTGTTACCTGTTTAGACCGTTACCTGTTTAGATTGTTACCTGTTTAGACGTTACCTGTTTCGACCGTTACCTGTTTAGATTGTTACCTGTTTAGACCGTTACCTGTTTAGATTGTTACCTGTTTAGACCGTTACCTGTTTAGATCGTTACCTGTTTAGACCGTTACCTGATTAGATCGTTACCTGTTTAGACCGTTACCTGTTTAGATCGTTACCTGTTTAGATCGTTACCTGTTTAGATTGTTACCTGTTTAGACGTTACCTGTTTCGACCGTTACCTGTTTAGATTGTTACCTGGCGTGCAGGTGTTAAAATGCTACATGTTGTTGCTCGTCATTCTACAGTCTCTCTGAAGTGTTGACATTTGAGATGTGGCCTGGCTCACCTTAACTACTTGGCGTCCTTCTCCTAGCCTGTCAGACAGACAGACAGACAGACAGACAGACAGACAGACAGACAGACAGACAGACAGACAGACAGACAGACAGACAGACCAGCTTAAGCACCAGCTGTCAGAGCATTTTACAGATCACTGCACCTGTACTTATTAGCCTATCTGTAAACAGCCCATCTATCTACCTACCTCATCCCCATACTGGTATTTATTTATTTATTTTGCTCCTTTGCACCCCAGTATCTCTCCCTGCACATTAATCTTCTGCCGATCTACCCTTCCAGTGTTTAATTGCTATATTGTAATTACTTCGCTACCATGGCCTATTTATTTCCTTAACTTACCTCATTTGCACTCACTGTATATAGACTTTTTCTTTTCTTTTCTCCTACTGTATTATTGACTGTATGTTTTGTTTATTCCATGTGTAACTCTATGTTGTTGTATGTGTCGAATTGCTACGCTTTATCTTGGCCAGGTCGCAGTTGTAAATGAGAACTTGTTCTCATCTAGCCTACCTGGTTAAATAAAGGTGAAATAAAAAAATAAAAAATAAAGACAAACAGACAGACAGACAGAGAGAGGGAGAGAGATAGATGGAAGGAAAGATAGATGGAAGGGATGGACGGGAGAGACAGAGACACAGATGCTGCACAGAGAAGTAATGCAAGGGACATTAACTTGAAAATAAAAATAAATGAAGGTTCATTGACAAACGGTCGGCTCGCTCTGCATAGGACATGACGGAACGTTCCTTGTGTAGAGAGGGAAGAAGAAGAGGCTCCCAGGGGAAAATGTAACTCCTGGAGGGGGCTGGAACACACACACCACTGGTGCCTCAGTGATGTCTCCTTAGGACAGAGGGGGATAATTCATCCTCACATGGACACGTGTGGACATTGTAGGTTCCTCCTATGTTTCGTCTGGTCTTCAGATAGAGGTCCAGTATGCATGGTCTTTGTGAACAAGCGTTTAATATCCTGGGATGAGACCATATGTCTTAGCAGAGAGACACTGGATAGACAGTTAAGGTCACTGTCTCAAACCATATGTGTTAGTCGCCTTGCATGAGCTTTGGCAAGCCAGATTGGCTCATGGAAGCAGGAGCCTATCTCCTCCTTCTATAGCATAAGGTAGCCTGATGTAAAATCCCCACACAGGACACTAGTCTCTTGCAGGGCCTTACTCCCAATCTATTTCCTTAAAGCTGAGGGTCAAGCAGAGAAACATTGAGTCCCATGTTTACAGTCTTTGGTATGACTTGACCAGGGAACAAACTCCCAACCTTCCAATCACAGGGAGGACACTCTAACCACAAGCCCACTGAGATGGTAATATATGTGTTTACTGATGTATTTTATATTTCAGTCTTACAGAACTGATGTCTGATGTGGACAATCAAATCTCCCTCACGTAGGTCACGATTCCAGCCAATCTATTTAATGTATAACTGACAACTTAAAAATGCTAGCAAGGACCATTCTTCTTTCCTACAAGTACAACACATGCAGGGAACCCATGCCATTTGCCGTGAAAAAGCTCAATGAACTGAGGAGGGCTCATCTCCGGGCCAGACCTCATTCCTCTTCGGAAACTGTCCCGTGATTTCAGTTGGCACTATACTGTATGGTCTCTCCACTGCCGCCAGACTGAGATGTGTTGATTGGCACGGAGCAGGGTCATGGTCACACTCTGTGAAGGGAGAGGTTTGTCATGGACTTGTGCCAACTCAGGGTTGCGCAACCCTAAATCTGAGCTCACCTCTGTGTTAATTATGGAATGTGTATGTGCGTGTGTGTGTGGATCGGGGTGTTTTAGCCAGACCACTAGACCCTGTCTAAGAAGAAGACAGTCCAGAGGAAAAGAGAGGTCTCAGAAAGAAAAGAGGGGTCTCAGTAGGAAAGAGGTCTCACAGGGAAAGAGAGGTCTCAGAGAGAAAGAGGGGTCTCAGAGGGGTCTCAGAGAGAAAGAGGGGTCTCAGAGAGAAAGAGAGGTCTCAGAGGGGTCTCAGAGAGAAAGAGAGGTCTCAGAGGGAAAGAGAGGAGAAAAGAGGGGTCTCGGTAGGAAAGAGGTCTCACAGGGAAAGAGAGGTCTCAGAGAGAAAGAGGGGTCTCAGAGGGGTCTCAGAGAGAAAGAGGGGTCTCAGAGAGAAAGAGAGGTCTCAGAGGGGTCTCAGAGAGAAAGAGAGGTCTCAGAGGGAAAGAGAGGTATCAGTGGGAAAGAGGGGTCTTAGAGAGAAAGAGAGGTCTCAGAGGGAAAGAGAGGTCTCAGAGGGAAAGAGAGGTCTCTGGGGGAAAGCTAATTTGAAGTTTAACTGAGTTGAACTGAGATCACGGTTGGTCATGATAAGCCTCCAAACCTAGACAGACTCCCTTAATGCCCAAAATAGAGGCCCAAATTGAACCCCACTCCCTCTGTAGTGCACTACTTTTGACCAGGACCCATGGGGAATAGGGGACCATTTGGAACACAAACAGAGACTTCAGAGACCTTTTCAACTGCCCAGCAAACAATTTCCAGTAAGTCTTCCCTTCCTAAAAACGTGTTTATTTATAGGATCTTTCCTTGGTTTTTGTTATGATGGACAGTGAATGTAATGTGTTTAATGGATGGGTTTCTATTGTCGAATTTCTCCTTTTATCAGTCTGGCATCTAGGGAAATGGTTTGGGGTCTGTGTGAGTGTGTTTGTGTGTGTGTGTGCACGTGCGTGTGTGTCAGGACCCATTGAGATGGAAGATAATACAAGCCACCCTCTCTTCTTACATACATCTCTATTTGGAATTGAGCTGTTGAGACTGATATAACACACACACACACACACGCACGCACACACGCACACACACACACACACACACACACACACACACACACACACACACACAGACAGAAAAAGCCCAAAAACACACACACATGTATTTTGGTAACTTCAAAAAAATCGCTCCTTCCCTCAAAACAGCACTGTACTGAGAATGAGTCACAACTCTACTGTAGGCCTCAAGAGAAAATATAATAGATGTGATGTAGCCTAGATTTGAACCATGGACTGCAATGATACCTCTTGCACTGAGAGGCAGCACTTTAGACCGCTGAGCTACTCAGGATCACCAATGAGCTGACATGAACACATATAACATGTCCTATAGGATATAAATAAGTAACTGTTGATATGGCATGTGTCCATCACTCATCATATGCCCAGGTAACTAACCGTGCAACTCTTGGACCCCCTCTACTGCAGACTTGGTAGAAAAATGGACAGAGAGAATCCATTCCGGAAGATTTGTCCATCTACAGCGCCCTCATGTGGTGATATAGGTGACAAAATGCCACAATTACAAGAAGGAAAAAAACACTTCACTACAATATCTATAAGAGAAAGTAAGAAAGAAAGAAAAAGGTTGTTCCCAAGATTAATTATCATTCTGTCATTAGGTGCTTGATAGTATTTTCTGTGATCTCTCCTGCCATAGATTAATCACCTCCCATGCTGTATCAAATGGAAAGAATATGTTTTCTGTTATCCCTAAGAATTCCATGGTCAACATGATGCAGAACCTCGCTGTGTTTAGTCTTCCAAGAGCGACCAAGATCACAAACAATCAGAAATTAACAGTAAACATTACACTCACAAAAGTTCAAAAAGAAGAGAGGTATTTCATATATTATGTCTTTATACAGTGTTGTAACAATGTGCAAATAGTTAAAGTACAAAATGGAAAATAAATAAACATAAATATGGGTTGTATTTACAATGGTGTTTGTTCTTCACTGGTTGCCCTTTTATTGTGGCAACAGGTCACAAATATTGCTGCTGTGATTGCATACTGTGGTATTTTACCAAATAGACATGGGAGTTTATCCAAATTTGATTTGTTTTCAAATTATTTGTGGGTCTTTGTAATCTGATTGAAATATGTCTCTAATATGCAGCTCAGTTTCCACCTCATTTTGTGGGCAGTGTGCACATAGCCTGTCTTCTCTTGAGAGCCATGTCTGCCTACGGAGGCCTCTCTCACTGAGTCTGTACATAGTCAAAGCTTTCCTTAATTTTGGGTCAGTCACAGCAGTCAGGTATTCTGTGTTTAGGGCCAAATAGCATTCTAGTTTACTCAGATTTTTTGTTTATTCTTTCCAATTTGTCAAGTAATTATCTTTTTGTTTTCTCATGATTTGATTGGGTCTAATTGTGTTGCTGTCCTGGGGCTCTGTGGGGTCTGTTTGTGTTTGTGAACAGAGCCCCAGGACCAGCTTGCTTTGGGGACTCTTCTCCAGCTTCATCTCTCTGTAGGTGATGGCTTTGTTAACGGAGGTTTGGGAAATGCTTTCTTTTAGGTGGTTATAGAAGTTAATGTCTCTTTTCTGGAATTTGATAATTAGCTGGTATCGGCCTAATTCTGCTCTGCATGCATTATTTAGTGTTTTATGTTGTACACAGAGGATATTTTTGCAGAATTCTGCATGCAGAGTCTCAATTTGGGGTTTGTCCCATTTTGTGAATTCTTGGTTGGTGAGCTGACCCCAGACCACACAACCATAAAGGGCTGATTCATGTATTTTTCACCAGATCCTAATTGGTATGTTGAATTTTATGTTCCTTTTGATGGCGTAAAGCCCCTTCTTGTCTCTCTCTTTCTCTCTCTCGCTCTCTCTCTCTAAATGTGGATGACACATTTCAGTTGAAATCATTCAGTTGTACAACTGACTAGGTATCCCTCTTTCCCTTTGCCTCTCAATTCAATTGGCTTTATTGGCATGGGAAACATACGTTTACAATACCAACCATTTCAATTGCTATATTATTGGTTATGTACAGTGTTGTAATAATGTGCAAATGGTTGAAGTATGAAAGGGAAAATAAATAAACAGATAAATATAGCTTTTATTTACAATGGTGTTTGTGCTCCACTGGTTGACCTTTTCTTGTGGCATTAGGTACCAAGCTTGTTGCTATGGTGGCGCACTGTGACACTTCACCTAGTTCATATGGGAGTTTATCAAGATTGATCTTTCTCTCTCTCATCAGAATCTTGGTGGCTCTGTTATTTTTGACTTGCATCACCAGACCAAAAACAGGAACACATTTCTGTTGTTGTCTTCAGCATTCAGAGTGCACTCGAGCACTGTACTAAGTAAAAGGGACCTGTATGTACCAGAAGTTATACACGTATCTGTTTACATTTAGCATGTAACCGAGGCAAATTAAGCATCTGTTTAACAGTTTTGGTCTTTTAAAATATTGTTTTCCTTTTTTGGAAAATCGATTCTATATGGTGGTCAGCTAGAATTTACTACTGTTGGATCTATTCTCTTCATAAACCAAACAGCTCTTGAGAAGTCTGGTGTGGTGGCGTAAATGTCTCTTGCATAAGAGTTTTGTAAGAGTGTGTCAGCATACTCTATCTTCCACTGGCTGAGAGCCCTCCCAGTCACATCCACTACTCTGGCATGGTCCACACAGACACTTGGCCAAGCAACTTCCTGAACAACCAGCTGCAGCAGTAAGTGTGCTCTCCTACTCAGGTCTGTAGTGTGCTGCTATGGAAGATGCATAGGAATGCAGACTTTGGCCCATGGATGCAGTCTGAAGTCGTCTGGACTCCCCCACACGCGCCCCTCACTCAACAGTTGTGTTGCCTGCGTCTGTGGGGTTCAATTCAGTTCAAATGGCTCATATGGTTTTGTGTGTCCTATTTATTCACAATCGGAGAGGAGACTGTTAGGATAGAAGTACCGTTGCACTTAGTGGACCGTAACCTCTGGGAAATACATTTTTCCTAAGTACAGGTCTGTGTGTGGGCCACCTTATTCCAACACAGTGATTTATAATTCAGTTTTACCTGGTGATGTCACTTCATCCATCAATGTTGTAAGGTGTCCTCAAGATGGCTCTGCGACTCTAGGCCTCTCTTCCACTCAGCCCTGCATATGTAAGCTACGACCGAGGTTCAAACCTGCTTATCCTGCATTCCACAAGGAAAGGATACTCATCATCACTAGTTTTGGGCAGAGACAACCACACCAAACAATCAAACAAGCACACAAATACTTCACTACATGACCAAAAGTGGACACCTGCTTGTCGAACATCGCATTCCAAAATCATGGGCATTCATATGAAGTTGTCCCCCCTTTGCTGCTATAACAGCCACTCTTCTGGGAAGGCTTTCCACTAGATTTTGGAATATTGCTGCAGGGACTTGCTTCCATTCAGCCGCAAGAGCATTAGTGAGGTTGGGCACTGATGTTGGGCAATTAGGCCTGGCTCGCAGTCGATGTTCCAATCCATCCCAAAGGTGTTCGATGAGGTTGAGGTCAAGGCACTGTGCAGGCCAGTCAAGTTCTTCCACACTGATTTCAACAAATCATTTCTGTATGGACCTCGTTTTGTGCACAGGGGCATTGTCATGCTGAAACAGTAAAGGGCCTTCCCCAAACTTTTGCCACAAAGTTGGAAGCAGAATTGTTTAGAATGTCATTGTATGCTGTAACATTAACATTTCCCTTCACAGGAACTAAGGGGCCAAACCCCAACCATGAAAAACAGCCCCAGACCATTATTCCTCCTAAACCAATCTTTACAGTTGGCACTATGCATTGGGGCAGATAGTGTTCTCCTGGCCTCTGCGAAACCCAGATTCGTCCGTTGGATTGCCAGATGGTGAAGCGTGATTCATCACTCCAGAGAATGCGTTTCCACTGCTTCGGAGTCCAATTGCGGCAAGCTTTACACCACTCCAGCCGACGCTTGGCATCGAGCATGGTGATCTTAGGCTTGTGTGCGGCTGCTCGGCCATGGAAACTCATTTCATAAAGCTCCCGACAAACAGTTTCAGAGCTGACGTTGCTTCCAGAGGCAGTTTGGAACTCGGTAGGGAGTGTTGCAACCGAGGACAGACGATTTTGACGCACTACTCGCTTCAGCACTCGGCTGCCCTGTTTTGTGAGATTGTGTGGCCTACCACGTTGCGGCTGAGCCGTTGTTGCTCCTAGACATTTCCACTTCACAATACCAGCACTTACAGTTGACCGGGGAAGCTCTAGCAAGGCAGACATTTACGAACTGACTTGTTGGAAATGTGGAATTCTATGATGGTGCCACGTTGAATGTCAGTAAGGCCATTCTACTGTCAATGTTTGTCTATGGAGATTGCATGGATGTGTGCTTGATGTTATACACCTGTCAGCAATGGTTGGGACTGAAAATCCCGAATCCAGTAATTTGAAGGGATGTCCAGATACTTGTGTATATACCATATGTTGTATATTGTGTGCACTTTGTTATTTAACGGGGTCACATCAGTATTGTGAAGAGGCATACCGTTGGAGACAGTTGTCTGACTTCTCATCGCCATTGCATCAGGCTTCAGACCATGGTGATGTTCTACTGATTCCCCAATCCTTTTAAATTAAAACAATTCTCTTAACAGGCACAATAGCACAATCTGACTGCACTAAAGCTGACCAAACCTGTTCTATGATTATCAATCAATCATCCTTTTAGACAAATATTTTCAAGGATAATTTTTAAGATGCCCCAAAAACATACTGTATATCAAAACAAAAATACCAACGGTATAATTACTTCAACCCCCTCAGCTCCACCATCTACCAGAGGACTCAATTTATTTGGACTTAACCACACCATTTCATCAGGAATTGGGGCAATAGTCTTGTTTGCAATTCAGACTGACTTGGGACTGTGGGTCCCTGGTCCCACCGTAGCCTCAGTCCTATCTATCCACAGCCATCTAGTATTCTTTTGTAATGCTGCATTAACTGGAGAATATGGTGGGTCATCCACAATTCTCTTTATAGAAAGCAATGCATGAGACTGAGAGGCCCAAATGGGCTTATTGAAATAATGAGTGCATACATCCAACATCTGACACCCACTCTAAAAAACACAAAACAGAATCACAAGATGTTTCTCGCTTTTGAAGAGAACAAACACATCGGTGATATTTAAATTATTCTGTTTATTTCTCTTCCTCAGATATCCACTGAAGAAGAAAACAATATTATTGCAGACTTCCAAAGCGGCCCTTGTCTGAAGTGAGTGAAACTAATCAGGCTGCTGTGTTGCCGGCCCAAGGTCTTCCCAATGTGATTAACATTGTTCAGCCCCCCAAGTCAGGCAACATGAAAGGGAGAGAGCACAGCAGCTCTAAAGAGAGCTCCTTCGTCTTTGCAATTTACTTCAATCCTGCTTGCTTAAACTTGTTTACAGAAAGATAAATTCCCAAACTCCATGGGCCAACATCACTATCTTGTCCATGATGAATAATTTAATTGGGTGATAACCTTAAACTTTATGTTTTGCCTCTTTAATATATCTCCCCAAACAATGCAGGGAAGCTCCAAACTGAATCTGTGTGCTCTTGCTTGGGCAGGGCCAAAAGAAGTAGCAAAATATAATTAATTGCCAATTCTATATCTCTCAATGTTTGTAGAACTTTCTAAATTTCAAATTGACTGTTAAATTCAAGACACATACCATAACCATGGAGACAAAAAAAGACAACAGCACTTTGTGTGTTGCTTTCGCAATTGAGAAAAACTGTAACATTTGAGAAATACTGTAACTGATATGACCTTTTCATTGTGAAACCAAAATGTACCCACATTTGAACTGGTTAATTGGCATTATACTGTGATACTGCAAACTATTTGTTAGTGGGTGTCATTAAATGTGAGAATGACTTGCCAAATGCGTTGTGTATCAACTTTCAGTACGGCTCAGTCTGTACAGTATCTGCTCACCTCAACAAAGGCCTAGAACACGCTCAGGTTGTACAACTGATATACAACCCATTTGACACAGCTGTGATACAACAGATATTGTTTACGAGTTTATCTGCACACAAACGTTTACACAAACTGGAACAATCCCAGACATCCATACCTTAGAACTCTGAGACAGGAAGAAATAGGAGCAGAGATAGTGAGCAAAATAACAAATTGTTTTCTGATTTCTATAACTGAATTGTATTAATGACAGTTTTAAAGCATATAAAATACAGATGTGAGTCTATGGTTCTACACTACTCATCAATGAATCATGCCCCTTGGTCTACTTTCCAATGGATACCAGCACCAGACGCAGAGTTTTGCCTAGGCTGTGCGAAATTAAGCAACATCAAAGAAATCTTCTTAAAAGAGCAAGTTTAGAAGAATTAATATTTGATAAAGCTGAATCCCTGCATAAGCACACAGGCAACGAGTGGCTGGTGGTTAATCTCTGAAGAGTATTAAAGACTCTAATATACCATATTTACTGATATTAGGAATTAAAACAGAATATAATATGTATTTAAAAAATCGTTTTACATATTAAAATATGATTTTCATATTGCTGATGTAATAGTGTTTAATAGGTCTAAATTGAGACGGCACAATTCAAAGTGCTACAGGAAGAGATTATATACCACCTTGTGCCGATATTCCTCCGCTGCACAGAGAGGAAAAGTTTCTATAAAATATCTGGAAATATTATCTGACTATTTCATGTATTGTAATTTCACACATGATGCCCTCACGATACAAACAATTGGCAATGAATCAAAAGGAGAAGAAGAGAATAGAGCTAGATATTCAAGTATATAATGAACAAAGGAGGGTCAGCTCAGCTGATTTGAGAATGAACTCTCTCCTAATAGTTTTTAGTGAGTGGCTGTGGATCCGATTTCTCTGGAACCCTCCTCCTAACAGCTAGAAGTCTGAAGCTTCTGCGCATGTGCCGGATTCTCTACTGTACGCGCAGTCTCTGCACAGTCTCTGTTCTACTTGTTCGGCTGTCCAGAGAACAGGCTACTCTGGCGAATTTCATTGATGAATGGAGAATGGTGCAGTGCTCGTTTAATAAAATCAGATCAAAGCTGAATGAATGCAAGATCACATGATGATACAATTCTACATAACAAAACTGAATATAATATCATAGTATTACTTTACTGCAAGAGCGAAAACAGCACCTAATTTCTTATGAGATTTAAGGATGATTGCACAAATGGTCACATTTTTCTCTCATGCCAAAACACAACAGCACGCGCCACTTGGCAAAATATGTGCTTTTATTGAAACAGGTATGCTACTCTTAGAAAAAAGGTTCCTTATAAAAACAAAAAGGGTTCTATTGCTTGCTTCATATATGGCATCCCTAAACGTTCTATATACTGTAGAACACTTTTCTAGGGTTCTTTGATCAGAACCCTAGAAGGTTCCTCACTGAACCTAAATGGTTCCATATAGAACCCTGCATGGTGCCATTTATTAATTATGGCTACTACTATTAAATAGTAATATTTCTTAGCTAAGAATATAATTTAATAAACAATTAAATAATCGTCTGACTTCTTTACAATACAATACAATACAACTTTGTCCGAACAACAAAAATATGTCTTCTCAACACCCACAAACATAGAGTTGAGATTAGCACAGGTTCAAGCTGCAGTGCGGCGCCCCTAGATGAAGAACATGCTGTGGGGTTAAGGGTCTTACTCAAGGGCCCAACAGTAGGGGAATGTTTTGAGGATGTGAACCCAGCGGCCCTCTAGTTGTCAGAACAATTCCACCTGTTTTTTTCCAGCGCCTGGCCCAGGATTCAAACCATCAACCTTTTGGCCACGGGTCCAATTCCCTAGCCACTGGGCTACCTAGCGCCAGAACAGTATGGGTTGTTGCCTGACTGGTTCCAGAGAAGAAGAAAAAAGGAGCAAAAACATGAGTTGATCTTCAGAAATAAGCATGAGCTAATCTTCCAAAATGAGGACAAAATGTTATGCAGACATATAATTATTATGACGTAGAAGAACAACTATGAAACTTCATGAAACATAGTCCCCTCAATTGACACCACTGAAATTTAAGTAACAATTAGCTAATTGCCAATATCAGGCTGGGTCTGTAGCTCTATTTGGCACATACCATAATAAATTATGTTTATTTGAAATAGTTAGCTGGCTAGTTTCTGAAGTGGTGAATTAATGTAGCCTAGATGTTTCCTAGTAGCCTAGCTAGCTTACGAATGTGCTCAAATTCGAATAACATTTCAACTTTGTGGTTAGAGCGAAAGGTTGCTAGATCAAATCCCTGAGCTGAAAATCTATCGTTCTGCCCCTGAACAGGGCAGTTAACCCACTGTTCCTAGGCTGTCATTCTAAATAAAAATTTGTTCTTAACATATTTCAACCCTGCAGGCGCTACACAAAACGCTGAAATAAAATATAAAACATGCATTACCTTTGACGAGCTTCTTTTGTTGGCACTCCAATATGTCCCATAAACATCACAATTGGTCCTTTTGTTCGATTAATTCTGTCCATATATATCCAAAATGTCCATTTATAAAGCGCATTTGATCAAGAAAAAAAACAGCTTACAAAAAACGCAACGTCACTACAAAATATTTCAAAAGTTGCCTATAAACTTTGCCAAATATTTCAAACTACTTTTGTAATACAACTTTAGGTATTTTTAAACGTTAATAATCGATCAAATTGTAGACGGGGCAATCTATGTTCAATACAGGAATGAAAACAAACCAGCGCTACATTTTACGTCTTGCGCAACTCACAAAAGTGTTACCCAGTTCGTGGTTGGCCTACTTCTTCATTGCACAAAAGAAAAACCTCAACCAAATTCCAAAGACTGGTCCAGTGGAAGCGGTAGGAACTGAAAACAGGTTCCTAAGAAATATCCCTTGGCAATGAGAACTCAGGGAACAGAGAGAGGCAAAAAATAATAATTCTGAACATTAAGTCCTCGGGGTTTTGCCTGCTACATAAGTTCTGTTATACTCACAGACATGATTCAAACAGTTTTAGAAACTTCAGAGTGTTTTCTATCCAAATCTATGAATAATAAAAGTGAAAATTCTGCCCCCTAGCCCCAAGAGGTTTTAAGTGACCTGCCTAGTTAAATAAAAACATCTAAAATCCTAGCTTATAGTTTATCATATGACTTTGGCTTCATACATTCAAATGAAATAATAAACTTTGCTAACCTTTATACATGGAAAAATAACGTGCATATTGGTAGGATACATGCAAGTTGGTTCAACCACCATCCTCTGTCTGTCTTGCGTGGTCATGCTGGAATGTCAGTTGGGGTTTTACTTGGAATGGCAGTTACATTATGAATAGACCAAAAGGTTCTACATAGAACCCTTTTTTTGAGTGCATGCTTTTATTAAACAGATTATTTGCTCTTGCTTCGAGCTAGCATTTAGTTTCCAACAGCACAGGTTTATATGAACCTTGCCATTTGCCAGTCAGACCTTGGCAAAAATGTTGCAAAATATGAATTCGGTCTTCCCCCTGCCATAGAGAGCTAATGTGTTGGATGTCAGCTAGCCATTTTTCTGCCCTGGTGAAATCATGCAGTAGCATGATTGCAAAACAGTTTAAACAAATTAAAAGGGAATGTTGTCATTTCAGAGTTTAATGTGACTGAGTAAGCTTTTGTTAGCTGTTGTTTTCTGAAATCCCCATTACACTGGGGTAGGGATAGAACCATCAAGGTTCTTTGCCTTCACTGGGTATACAGTGAGGGAAAAAAGTATTTGAACCCCTGCTAATTTTGTACGTTTGCACACTGACAAAGAAATGATCAGTCTATAATTTTAATGGTATGTTTATTTGAACAGTGAGAGACAGAATAACAATAAAAAATCCAGAAAAACGCATGTCAAAAGTTTTATAAATTGATTTGCATTTTAATGAGGGAAATAAGTATTTGACCCCCTCTCAATCAGAAAGATTTATGGATCCCAGGTGGCTTTTATACAGGTAACGAGCTGAGATTAGGAGCACACTCTTAAAGGGAGTGCTCCTAATGCTCCTAAAAGACAGAAGCAATCAATCAATCAGATTCCAAACTCTCCACCATGGCCAAGACCAAAGAGCTCTCCAAGGATGTCAGGGACAAGATTGTAGACCTATACAAGGCTGGAATGGGCTACAAGACCATCGCCAAGCAGCTTGGTGAGAAGGTGACAACAGTTGGTGCGATTATTCGCAAATGGAAGAAACACAAAAGAACTGTCAATCTCCCCCGGCCTGGGGCTCCATGCATGATCTCACTTCGTGGAGTTGCAATGATCATGAGAATGGTGAGGAATCAGCCCAGAACTACACGGGAGGATCTTGTCAATGATCTCAAGACAGCTGGGACCATAGTCACCAAGAAAACAATTGGTAACACACTATGCCTTGAAGGACTGAAATCCTGCAGCGCCCGCAAGGTTCCCCTGCTCAGGAAAGAGCGTCTGAAGTTTGCCAATGAACATCTGAATGACTCAAAGGACAACTGGGTGAAAGTGTTGTGGTCAGATGAGACCAAAGTGGAGCTTTTTGGCATCAACTCAACTCGCTGTGTTTGGAGGAGGAGGAATGCTGCCTATGACCCCAAGAACACCATCCCCACCGTCAAACATGGAGGTGGAAACATTATGCTTTGGGGGTGTTTTTCTGCTAAGGGAACAGGCCAACTTCACCGCATCAAAGGGACGATGGACGGGGCCATGTACCGTCAAATCTTGGGTGAGAACCTCCTTCCCTCAACCAGGGCATTGAAAATGGGTCGTGGATGGGTATTCCAGCATGACAATGACCAAAAACACACGGCCAAGACAACAAAGGAGTGGATCAAGAAAAAGCACATTAAGGTCCTGGAGTGCCCTAGCCAGTCTCCAGACCTTAATCCCAAAGAAAATCTGTGGAGGGAGCTGAAGGTTCGAGTTGCCAAACGTTAGCCTCGAAACCTTAATGACTTGGAGAAGATCTGCAAAGAGGAGTGGGACAAAATCCCTCCTGAGATGTGTGCAAACCTGGTGGCCAACAACAAGAAACGTCTGACCTCTGTGATTGCCAACAAGGGTTTTGCCACCAAGTACTAAGTCATGTTTTGCAGAGGGGTCAAATACTTATTTCCCTCATTAGAATGCAAATCAATTCATAACATTTTTGACATGCGTTTTTCTGGACTTTGTTGTTGTTATTCTGTCTCTCACTGTTCAAATAAACCTACCATTACAATTATAGACTGATCATTTCTTTGTCAGTGGGCACACATACAAAATCAGCAGGGGATCAAATACTTTTTTCCCTCACTTATATATATATAGAACCTTTTTTAGTAGGGCTCTTTAATCTTGTCCAAAGAACCAAAAGGTTCTTTATAAACTGGGTGGTTTGAGCCCTCAATGCTGATTGGCTGAAAGCTGTGGTATATCAGACCGTATACCACGGTTATGATCCCAAAAATATTTTTACTGTTCTAATTACATTGGTAACCAGTTCATAATAGCAATAAGGCACCTCAGGGGTTTGTGGTGTACGGCCAATATACCACAGTTAACGGCTGTATCCAGGCACTCCTTGTTGTATCGTGTGGAAGAACAGCCCTTGGTCCTGATATATTGGCCATATACCACACACCCCCTCATACCTTATTGCTTAAATATAGAACACCAAAGAACCCTTTTTTCTAAGAGCGTACAGCTTGTTAACACCATCTGCTCGAAAATTCTCTCACGGTATGTCAATTAAAACAACATTTCATAACTCAAGATATTCTCATGAAACTGATTGAGATAAAATTGTTGTCAAAAAGTTTCACCGGTAAACCTTGAGGAATTATCATTCACGATTGACAGTAAGAAATGTGAAGGGAGGGTGACCACAATATTTTTTTGTGTAAAGTAGAGGTAAAGAAACGCCTGTGCAGAAGGTGACCTGGATCTACAGCTCCGGAGAAGAGACTTCCAGGGGGGTGTGACGGGGGCAGAACGGGGTGGTTACCTTCGCATCCACAACCTTCTTTTTAATGTTAAAATGTCTATCATGACAATAAAAGTCTACTGTTTCCCCCTTTGGCAGTGTCAGAGGGAAGTATAGAAATGCTAAAACGGGACAGTAAAGGTGATTTCATTAGGCCAGAGAGATTCAGGCTAACACCTCTATAACACACCAAGGTCACTGTCCAATTAACATGCTAAAACGGCTAGAGGACTCCATCCTGACTGAAGCTGCTATAGCCAACCTTTCTGAATAAAACATGGACAAAAACACAGGAAAACATGGTGATACCAGAGGGATTCGTCAAATAGATTCTACATTTTGAGCAACAGTCTTTAAGACAGGTGGCTGAACACACAGGTGACCTTGAGTTTATGGTTGATGCGTGTGTTGAGGCCTGAAACAGCTTTCATTAGTGACTCAGAATCCCTGTGCAGCAGGAAAGATAGGGTGTGACCCATATGCCACCCATTTCCCTATTTAGTACACTACTATAGGCCCTAGTCAAAAGTAGTGCAGTATATAGGGAATATGGTGCCATTTGGGATGCAATCCTTCAGTACAGGGGATGAAACACGCTCCACGCTCCATGCTCCACGTTAGAGGCAAATCTCCTCCCTCTCGTTCTCCCACTCGTCCTCCCTCTCGTCCTCCCTCCCTCCCTCCCTCCCTCCCTCCCTCCCTCCCTCTCGTCCATCCTCACTCACTCTTGTCCTGCCTCCCTCCCTCTCGTTCTACCTCCCTCCAGTCCTGCATCCCTCCCTCTCGTCCTCCCTCCCGTCCTGCCTCTTGTCCTGCCTTCCTCGCTCTTGTCCTGCCTCCCTCCCTCTCGTCCTCCCTCCCTCCCTCTCATCCTGCCTCCCTCCCTGCTTCCCTCCCATCCTCCAGTGAAATGGTGAACTCTGTAATCTTATGTATTCTATCGCTTGCCCCATGTTTTAGACTGGTTCTCTGCCTCTCTCTTTGTTAACTGGCTTCAGTATAATGGTGTAGTTTTCTGTGATGTTCTGACACCATGGCTGGAGGCAGGAGTCTGCAGCACCCAGGATCACAAAATAAAGTGAGCCACTGAAAAATTGAGAAAATGGCTCACAGTACCCCAAGGTAGGGAATAAATTGCAGATGATAACTAGTAGCGTGAGGCACAAACAGCATAATAAATTGTCTGAGGTTTTTGAGCTGCTCGTTTTGCAGACCAAAATCAAACTTTGGGAATGTGCGTACACTTGGCAGGCCATTAAAAGAATGATTTCATGTTCTGAAAACAGAGGCCTTGTGTCAATTCTGATATCTCTCACAAAGAGACAACACTCTTTGGGAGGGATTACTACAGTACCATTGTGCTATCGCTTCCATCTGAGTACATACAATGATACATTATGGGTGGCAGGTAGCCTAGCAGTTAGAGCGTTTGGCCCGTAACCGAAAGGTCCCTAGTTTAAATCCTCAAGGTGAAAAACCTGTTGAGTAAGGTACTTAACCCTAATTGCTACAGGGTCAGCATTGATCATTTCAGACCCTGGCCATGACCCCACTCTCTGAGGGTATCACAGTGGGAGTTGGGATATGCAAAACACACATTCCTAATACACACTTGTACATGTGTAAAATTTGACATGACCCACCTAATTATTATTGTATATGGGTTATAGAGAGACTGAGTAAAAAAAAACTCTCATCTTATGTGAATGTATCTTTAAATACATACGGTATGATGAATCTCTGAACTCCATCCATCCCTTAAATAAAGAACTACGCCTAAAAAATAAATTGGTATTGCATTGCAAATATTCCTAATTTTCAGCATTAATGATTAATGATCCACACAGTTAATAATTTAATCAAAATATTTTGCACTTCCTATTAATATTCAATATGCCAAATACTTCAGACATTTCAGAATCTGTGTCCACACACTGTTTCTTGTAGATAATGGCTGTTGCTCCCAATATAATTATCTCCATACTTTACATACAGTACAAAGACTTTGCTCTAAACATTTGTTTCATTGAATGAATATTTCATAATGTAAGAAATGAGAGAGTTTTAGGGAGCTTGTTGTACCCACCTAAGGGTAAAGGGTGTACAGGGCTTGAGATATTTCCATATTTTGGTTGACAATATGATAGATGACAATTACATATTTTTGTGTCAAAGGTAACCTAGGTCATGTGATATACAGTAGTGTATTCTAAGATTTACCTTGCTTTCATCAGGTGGTGAAATTAGTTTTTCAATGGGGCATGCAAGATCCAGTATTAGATTCACATTGGTAGTGCGACAGGACAGACATAAAACCTTTAGGGATAAAAACATAATTACTACTGAAGAACAAGCCCCTGATTCATCGATACAAAATGTTCACTATTGTTACCATTGCACAGTTAGCCATTCCTTGATATACATTTAAATGACTAGTATTATTAGATTAGACTAGATTAGAAAGAATGACAGGGATTGGCTAAATCAAGTCTGACCTGAGAGAAGGTGGAAAAGAAGAACAAGCAATTTCCCAGGTATTACTGCTATAATTGCTCATGGCAGAGGCTATTATCCAGAAGGTACTGTTTAACTGTAATTGAGGCTCTGTCAGCAATATCATTTGGAAAAAAAATTCAACAAAGGTCTTTAAAATGAAACCATTTATCGCCAGCTTGTCCCTGATAGTGGAATTTATCTTGTGATGAAATATAAATGAAGTCTCATGCTGGAGTAAACAAGACCCTAAAGATAAACAATTTAACAGGAAATTAAAACGATCCAGATTGCAGGATAAGAAAAATAACCATATGGAGGACTGTACAGAGGTGCCAATTGGAAGATGTGGTATCCATGCTGTACAGTATGTAGTAAAATGGTATATTATGACTCTCATGTGTAGCTTGAAATGCCCAACTTGAACCATATAGTAGCAGTCTACACATTTACTCTGCAACTTTGTCCCTAAAATAATTTGAGCAGAGATACACCATAATGTTGCAGATGATCAACAGTAATAATATTGATATCAAAGAGCGTCCACCATTGGTTCAGTGTAAATCTAACTAGCCTGTTGAAAACACACTGCCTATCTGACACAAGAGGATTGAAACATATTGAAAAGCTTTATTGTGGAAGAATTTGATATGCTGTTTACTTATACATAACATAACAACAGCAACGGTAACGGGATGGATGGTTGGGGTCATGTGCTCGGTCAAATAAATAATGCAATCACATCAATAATATACACTCAGTCTGTTATCATCATTATACAATATAAATGAGGGTTAAAGCTGACTGGTTTACTTGTGTGAGAGCAGCGAAGCATTAAAAATATAATAGTAGCACATTTTCACCAGTAAAATATTTAATATGGAATATTCTAGAATTCACTTATATTCTAGAATGATTATCTCATTAGGCAAATGTGCTGTATACCCCATTCTATCCAACAGCCAAGTGGTTCCCGAACTTTGGGGCACGGCCCCAGAGGGGTCGGCAGGGGGTGCTCGGGTTCCCACGTTTATATATATATATATATATATATATATATATATATATATATATATATATATATATATATATAATGGTGTGTGTATACAGTAATGTCATTTTCCCCACCCTTCCAATATATATATATATATATATATATATATATATATATATATATATATATATATAAACGTGGGAACCCGAGCACTCCCTGCCGATATATATATATA
The DNA here is from genome assembly GCF_013265735.2 of Oncorhynchus mykiss. Classification (NCBI taxonomy): domain Eukaryota; kingdom Metazoa; phylum Chordata; class Actinopteri; order Salmoniformes; family Salmonidae; genus Oncorhynchus; species Oncorhynchus mykiss. The sequence continues at coordinate 77,217,755 of NC_048569.1, read as the reverse complement.
TATATATATATATATATATATATTGGAAGGGTGGGGAAAATGACATTACTGTCTACACACACCATTATATATATATATATATATATATATATATATATATATATATATATATATATATATATATATATATATATGTATATAAACGTGGGAACCCGAGCACTCCCTGCCGATATATATATATATATATATATATATATATATATATATATATATATATATATATATATATATATATATATATATATATATTTAAGGAACTCAGTCCGGCTATAAAATTACTATAATAGTAATAGTAGAATGCACAAGGTGCAATTTTGAAATTGGGCAGTGCATTATCAGTTCCTCTTGTCATCTAAGTCCTTGCATACCTTAAAGAGCTATTTACAACTTGTCAGAAATGTCCAGATCAACTAGCCAGTGTCAGCTAACGTTTTTTATTTATGTTTTTTACCCCATAGATATTACTGTAAATTTTTTGTCACTCAAATATCATATGAATACACATTAGACATGGCAAAATGTATAGAATTGCAAGAAATAAGCTTTAAACCTGAAAAATTCTCTCCACCAACAAGAAGGGTGTGAACCGTTTGTATCATGAACAGTGCTTGTGCCCATAGAAATAGACATGGCACGTGCGAGCGCATGCAGTGGGGGCGCAGGATTTTCCCCAATGCTGGAAGGAGGACCCTGAGTGAAAAAGTTTGGGAACCCCTGCAACAGCCGGCTTCGACAGCATAGTCATAATCAGGGGATATAACGACATACATATCAAAGTCATCAGCCATGTAGTCCCATACAAGATGATTTTATACACTATAATGCTGTGCTGGCTGGCAGCTAACTTTACTGTCTTTTAGATCCCCTTGAACTTAATAGATAAGTCAAGATAGGCTAGAATAGGCCTACCTGTGCTTTGTCGAGGATTAGCCTGATAAATTGCAGACCCTGCTGAATCTTGTATGCCACTGCAATAAGGTTGTGGCAATTCACAAATACATTGGTTTGAAAATATATCTACACTAGCCTTGTTACTAATGACTCTATAAAGAGCTTCATGTATTTTCCTGATTTATATAGTCACTCAGGAATGGATACCTAGAATAGAATAGATTTCAGAACATTTTAGCAGACACTTATCCAGAGAGGCTTACAGGAGCAACTAGGGTTAAGTGCCTTGCTCAAGGGCACATCAACAGATTTTTTCACCTAGTTGGCTCTGGGATTCAAAGAAGCAACCTTTCGGTTACTGGCCTAACACTCTTAATCACTAGGCTACCTGCCGCCCCAGTCACTTGTAAACTTGTGTTCAAAGTAAAAATATGCTACTACAATAAAACAATGTAGTATGATGTCACATTTCAATTTGAGAGGAGAAGGGGTACAATCAGGAAGCTAATGGTGTGTGTATACACTAATGTCATTTTCCCCACCCTTCCAATAAAATGTTGAGTGAAATCCATGTCCAGCACAATTCATTTAACATTTGATGGTGTCTGGCTACAATGTAACATTCCACTGTCTAACAAACATTTTCCCGTGTGTGTTAGACAACATTATCACTCTACCCCTACAGTTATTGCCATCTTCCAAGCTCCATTTAACCCAACGACTATTCTACAGTGGGTCTGGGATGGTCCATATTTTGAATAGGGGACCGCTAGTTTTTGTCGTGAAGACCATTGCCATAAATCGAACATGAATGGAATAAAATACCGATTCTATTACATTATGTTCATTGCCTTTTGCAGTGTCGGCGAAAGAGAAGAAGTCCTATGCGCTGTGCTATTCAGCTAACGTTAACATTTATTTCCTCCGCTGCAAACATCCCTCTCAGAATTATAGTTTAACCTGCAGAATTTTAAGCAAAATGGCGACACTGTAATGGATGGAGGACGAAAAACGTACAGTGTCAAGTGTAATGACAAACTTGCTAATTGTTATTGTTTCCTGCATTGGGAAGGTAGGTCTCATGCTTCGATACACGCGTCTATAGACAATATATTATTATTTGGGGTATCTGGTGTTGACATGTTTAGAGGTTCGTGGTAGCCCTGGTTTTATTGAGCACGGAATACAGCGGACACACTGGCACCATACTGGCATAGAGATGAGATAACGCAAGACGTTGGCTCGACATGCATAATGGTCAGTATGGACTGATGGACTTGACTTCCATTCACCAATTTGTGCACTGTCAAGTTACCCGATCCTCACTAAGCACTCCATTGTCCTGTATGTTGTAGTTAAGCACCGTTCCAAAAGTTCTTAGCTTTCAGCTACTCAATAGACTCTTTGTTGTTTCTTTAGCTACGCAATGGGGCTGTAGCCTACCTGTACCCAATAACTTAACACAGAGGGCTATACCTTTTAATTAAAGGGGGTGTTGTCAAACTCCAGACAGAGCTATACGTGTCACATCTGCAGCCAGTCTGATATTTTAGTCATTTGACACTTCAAGTATTCAAACAAGCATGGAGCAATGCATTCCTCAACTAATTAGGTCAGATTTGTAGCCACTACCCTAGGCTACCTCCTCAACTTTTTAGAAGACTTACATGAATCATGCACTTGACCTATTTGAAACTTAGACTGATTGTTTCAAAGTATTAAATACTATTATAATCGATTCCCACATTTTTTGGGGGGGTTCTGCTGTCATGGAATGCCTTTCCCATACTGAAGATAGACTCATAGAATCAAGTGCTATTTACATGTATAAATATACATGTATATCTCTTTGCTCCACTGTGTCCATTCCATTCAAACATGAAAACAATATGTGAAATGCATTAGATGGGTATGCCCTAATGTTAACTGGAAACCATTGTTCTAGAAACAGATTCCTGCAGTAGCCTACTTTAAAGGCAATGGGATCTTTGCACTTTGAAGGTAATCTGCCACAACAACTGCTAATTAAGTATGCCCACATTAATATAACATTAATAACACCTTTCAGTTGTGGGAGTCACTCACCTCAGTTACACTGTACCTGGAATTCATGGAAATTCCGAAGCATTTATAACATGTTATGATAATCTATGATTATGACCTACCTCAAATAATATTGACTTTATGTGAAAGTTGATCTACAGTTGAAGTCAGAAGTTTACAGACACTTAGGTGGGAGTCATTAAAACTTGTTTTTCAACCACTCTACAAATTTCTTGTTAACAATCTATAGTTTTGGCAAGTCAGTTAGTGTATGACACAAGTAATCTTTTCCAACAATTGTTTACAGACTGATTACTTCACTTATAATTCACTGTATCACAATTCCAGTGGGTCAGAAGTTTACATACGCTAAATTGACTGTGCTTTTAAACAGCTTGGAAAATTCCAGAAAATTATGTCATGGCTTTAGAAGCTTCTGATAGGCTAATTGACATAATTTGAGTCAATTGGAGGTTTACCTGTGGATATATTTCAAGGCCTACCTTCAAACTCAGTGTCTCTTTGCTTGACATCATGGGAAAATCAAAAGAAATCAGACAAGACCTCATAAAAAATGGTAGACCTCCACAAGTCTTATTCATCCTTGGGAGCAATTTCCAAACGCCTGAAGGTACCACGTTCATCTGTACAAACAATAGTATGCAAGTATAAACACCATGGGACCACGCGGCCGCCATACCGCTCAGGAAGGAGACGCATTCTGTCTCCTAGAGATGAATGTACTTTGGAGTGAAAAGTGCAAATCAATCCCAGAACAACAGCATAGGACCTTGTGAAGATGCTGGAGGAAACAGGTACAAAAGTATCTATATCCACAGTAAAACGAGTCCTATATCGACATAACCTAAAAGGCCGCTCAGCAAGGAAGAAGCCACTGCTCCAAAACCGCCATAAAAAAGCCAGACTACGGTTTGCAACTGCAAAGGGACAAAGAACGTACTTTTTGGAGAAATGTCCTCTGGTCTGATGAAACAAAAATAGAACTGTTTGGCAATAATGACAATCGTTATGTTTGGAGGAGAAAGGGGAGGCCTGCAAGCCGAAGAACACCATCCCAACCGTGAAGCACGGGGGTGGCAGCATCATGTTGTGGGGGTGCTTTGCTGCAGGAGGGACTGGTGCACTTCACAAAATAGATGGCATAATGAGGAGGGGGAAATGATGTGGATATATTGAAGCAACATCTCAGACTTCAGTCAGGACGTTAAAGCTTGGTCACAAATGGGTCTTCCAAATGGACAATGACCCCAAGCATACTTCCAAAGTTGTGAAAAAATGACAGCAAAGTCAAGGTATTGGAGTGGCCATCACAAAGCCTTGACCTCATCCCATAGAAAATTTGTGGGCAGAACTAAAAATGCGTGTGCAAGCAAGGAGGCCTACAAATCTGACTCCATTACTCCATCTCTGTCAGGAGGAATGGGCCAAAATACACTCCACTTATTGTGGGAAGCTTGTGGAAGGATACCCAAAACGTTTGACCCAAGTTAAACAATTTAAAGGCAATGCTACCAAATACTAATGTAGTGTATGTAAACTTCTGACCCACTGGGAATGTGATGAAAGAAATAGAAGTTTAAATAAATAATTCTCTCTACTATTATTCTGACATTTCACATTCTTAAAATAAAGTGGTGATCCTAACTGACCTAAAACAGAGACCTTTTACTAGGATTAAATGTCAGGAATTGTGAAAAACAGAGTTTAAATGTATTTGGCTAAGGTGCATGTTAACTTCTGACTTCAACTGTACACTCTGGCGTCACGCACACGCAAACACACACACACACACACACACACACACACACACACACACACACACACACAAGCACACACACACACACACACACACGCAAGCACACACACACACACACACACACACACACACGCAAGCACAAACACACACACACACACGCACACACACACACACACACGCAAGCACACACACACACGCAAGCAAGCACACACACACACACACACACACACAGACACACACACACACACACACACACACACACACACACACACAGTAAATTCCTCCTTGTAAACCGATTTCCCAGTTTGACTTAATAAATGAGATGGACTAGGCAAGTTATCCTCATTGATTATATGTAACTTGACAAGGTCAAATGTAAGACGCCAGAATACGCAGAATGCACGGCATAGCAAAACATCATGTGTACAGAATTGCATCCCAAATGGCACCCTATTCCCTACATAGTGCACTACTATTGGCCAGGCCCCATAGGCCGCTCTGGTCAAAGGTAGTGCACTATGTAGGGAATAGGGTGACATTTGGAACACAACTTGAGTCTGCTGTCTTGACGCGCTCATACTGCTATAAATGAAGACGCCAGGGACTACTGTAACGGGAGTACACTGCCCTGAATTATCAACTCAGATGAGCAGCTGCAGTGAGAGATGAGATATTTTAGTAATCCTTAGGAAGGATATAGTACCAAGGACCACATATCTTTTAGTAGCAAAAGGAAATAAGGGCAGAATGATTGGATGATGTGGCATACATTGACAATATCCTCTTAGTATAAACGATTGAATCTATAGGAAATGTCCTATTGCAGCTACTTCAGTAGCCAACACTGCCATTGTACCATTGCCATTGAAGGGAACATTTGTGTATCACTTTTAAAACTCAAGTTTTGATACTGTATGCTACATTATATTAATGTGTGGATACATAAAGACCATTTTTATTTCTTTATTACAGGTGGGTTTTCAGAAGACCGTAGAGTGGAACCAATGGTTTGGAACAGATTGGTAAGGAATGACTGCTTTGGAATCATCTATTAGTAAACCACAAGCATTAGTAACATGTCTACAATTGTATTTTGTGCTGAACCATATTAAACATAACCTTTTACTGTAGTGTGCTAAATCAGGGTTTTGGTAGTCTTAAACAAATCTAATTTGAAACCAAAGTATACACTTCACACACATGATTATGGGCTTAAGAATACACCTGTACCATGACATGTACCATGTCAGATATGTCAGCTATAGAGTTGAAATGTATTACATTTTTAGTTTTCTTCCCAATATTACACTTTATGATTAAAATATAACAAAACCATTTGACAAAGAAACACAATATTTTAAGCTGTTTAAAAATATATATGTTTATTAATTATGAAATTATAAAAATATTAACAACATTCCACCCATGAGGCTGCTAGTCATTTGACTGCAGGAAAGGGCTACTTATCTTTGTATACTTCAATGAATGTATATTAAATTCAAAATTTAAGAAGATGTCATGCATGACTGATCATTTTTTTCAGGTTATATTGAAGGAAAGGGATCTTAACGCACAATAATGTGACTGTATGTTGTTGAGGTGTGATGATTGTGAGACGCAGTTGTGTTTCTCCATACATACTGCCATAACACCTGAAACTGTAGCTCAGAGCTGTGAATTGCTCTGATACTATAGCTAGGTGTGATTAGATTAAGCAGAGTCAAATTAAATCTCAGATGTCACTTCCGTCCCTGCATCCCAAATTGCACCCTATTCCCTACAGTATATAGTGCACTAATTTTGACCAAGAGCCACAGGAAATAGGGTACCATTTGGGACACACACCATTTGTCACTGCCATCTCCAACACTACACTGCACTACACCACACTTGGCAGGTCATAGGCAGTGTTAAGTCTATTTCCTGTTACTCTGATTATACCTCCAGTCATACACATAGACCAAGAAGAGATTGACACAAAACAATATGACTGTGATTTTAAGTGTTGTTATGTGATCTAGTAATATTGTAATATTGAAATTAATATTCTATTTTCTTGAATGACATACATTCATGGTACGTTTGATCTATATCCCAGGTAACAGGGGACGTCCTCAGGACAATCACAACATTCACTGTTGGTCCCTTACTGGGACTATATAGTGCATCATGTGTAGAGAGAGGGTTCTAGCCCCTTGCAGGTCTCCTGGGGTTTTGACCCCTAAACTCACTGGGCACTCCAGTAACACAGGCGTGTTGAAGTATCTCTACAGTGTCAGCCAATCTGTCTGTTCTCCTCAAACATGTCTGTCTGGTTACAGAGCGTTCCCACCACTAAGGGGCACAATATGATCACTAATGCCTTAATTAACCCCCCCATTCAGACGAGTTGAGTTACAGGTCTAGATGAACAATGGCACATAACAATAGGCAAGCATTACAGTGATTAATTACTATTTTTGATTTGTCATTGCAGTCTATAATTTTTAGAGAAGTATTTGTAGAGTCTGACAACAGTGAAGGTCGACAATCACCAAAAAAAAGCAATATTTCAGAGGAAAGAAGGATTGAAACATTTTCATTGTGTTCCATACTAAATTAAACTACATTTCTAAGATGCTAACTGTATACAAGATTTACTTATGACTGAATAGATACGTCTACACCAAGTCTACAGTATATTGAATGCACATATAAATACAGGTACGTTTAGTGATATTTAAAAGAAATAGTAAGTATTTGTATTTCCATTCTGTAGCTTTGTAGTAATAATATAATCTTCATATTGTGACCACATAATGTCATCCAGATTAACCACATGCTAGACCACAGACAAGAAGGCCCAATCAGAAAAGACGTTTGAAAATTCTTGTGCAGATTCCAGGATCAATACAACCAAGGCCGGAAGAATGTTCTATTGATGTGGAAGCTATTCACTCATTGAGCGCCAATTAACCAAAAATGTAAGCCCTGTGTTTGTATTGATTGAGAGGGTAACAGCAGAAGTTTGCCACTAAATTAGTAAAAAGACAGCTGGACCTTTCTGTGATATCTATCAAGGTTGTGGCCGTCCTAATTAAATTTCCCATTTATTCTCAGAGTTGGATGTGACATTTTTGAGATTTGAGCATAGGGCTACACAGGCTAGGCTTGGCGCTCCGGTACCGCTTGCCGTGTGGTAGCAGAGAGAACAGTCTATGACTAGGGTGGTTGGAGTCTTTGACAAATTTTAGGGCCTTCCTCTGACACTGCCTGGTGTAGAGGTCCTGGATGGCAGGAAGCTTGGCCCCAGTGATGTACTGGGCCGTTCACACTACCCTCTGTAGTGCCTTGCGGTCGGAGGCTGAGCAGTTGCCATACCAGGCAGTGATGGTGCAGCTGTAGAACCTTTTGAGAATCTGAGGACCCATGCCAAATCTTTTCAGTCTCCTGACGGGGAATAGGTTTTGTCGTGCCCTCTTCACGACTGTCTTGGTGTGCTTGGACATGTTCATTTGTTGGTGATGTGGACACCAAGGAACTTGAAACTCTCAACCTGCTTCACTGTAGCCCCGTCGATGAGAATGGGGGCGTGCTCGGTCCTCTTTTTCCTGTAGTCCACAATCATCTCCTTTGTCTGGATCGCGTTGATGGAGAGGTTGTTGTCCTGGCATCACATGGCCAGGTCTCTAACCTCCTCCCTAAAGACTGTCTCGTCGTTGTCGGTGATCAGGCCTACTACTGTTGTATCATTGGCAAACTTAATGATGGTGTTGGAGTCGTACCTGGCCGTGCAGTCATGAGTGAACAGGGAGTACATGAGGGGACTGTGCACGCACCCCAGAGGGGCCCCTGTGTTGAGGATAACCGTGGCGGATGTGTTGTTACCTTCCCTTACCACCTGGGAGTGGCCCGTCAGGAAGTCCAGGATCCAGTTGCAGAGGCAGGTGTTTAGTCCCAGCTTATTGATGAGCTTTTTGGGCACTATGGTGTTGAACGCTGAGCTGTAGTCAATGAATAGCATTCTCACATAGGTGTTCCTTTTGTCCAGGTGGGAAAGGGCAGTGTGGAGTGCAATAGAGATTGTACCATCTGTGGAGCTGTTGGGGTGGTATGCAAATTGGAGTGGGTCTAGGGTTTCTGTGATAATGGTGTTGTTGTGAGCCATGTCCAGCCTTTCAAAGCACTTCATGGCTACAGACATGAGTGCTACGGGTTTGTAGTCATTTAGGCAGGTTGCCTTAGTGTTTTTGGGCACAGGGCACAGGCTATGGTGGCTCCTTGAAAACGGCAGCTCTAGCCTTTAGCTCAGTGAGGATGTTGCCTGTAATCCATGACTTCTGGTTGGGGCATGTACTGTTGGGTTGGGTCACTGTGGGGACGATGTCATCAATGCCCTTATTGATGAAGCCAATGACTGATGTGGTGTACTCCTCAATGCCATTGGAGGAATCCCAGAACATATTCCAGTCTGTGCTAACAAAACAGTCCTGTAGCTTAGCGTCTGTTTCATCTGACCACTTTTTAATTGATCAAGTCACTGGTGCTCCCTGCTTTCTGAGCCTACCGTTATACTTATGGTTAGTTGTTACATAGTGATGAACCTTCCTTTCTCTCCTCTTAACCATCTCAGGGAGACAAATCCTCATCTAATCAGCTCCTTCTAGACACATTCCTGCCAGCTTGATTTATAAATGACCTTCAAAAGGATAGATCAGGGACATTTTTTTATATTATATTTTTGAAGGATTTGTATGCCATTTTTAGGGCAGTGCAAATGCTCCCTTAAACTAAGTCCTGTTCTGATTTGAGTATTATTCACTTCTTAAGAGGGGTAAGATCGCTGCATGGTCAGCTGTTCATACTAAACTGCTGGGAATCTCATTATTCTGACTGCAGAGGTTATATTACAAATCTTTAAAACATTGCATTGAAGGACTGCTACCTGGTAAATTACAGTATCCTACTCAGACATTTGGAATACGTGTTTGATATTATGAAGATAGGAGTAAAAAAATATATTTTTATCATTGGTACAGTTATTCTTCTAATCACATCAATGTTTATTGTTCACGTACACAGATTAGCAGATGTTATCGCAGATGCAACGAAATACTTGTTTCTAGCTCCAACAGTGCAGTAATAACTAGCAAAAAAAACAATACTCACATAATCTAAAAATAACGAAATTGAGAAATATCAGAACGAGCGATGTCAGAGTCCGGTATATAAATAAATATATATAGTGGTGTGTATAGACAGTATGAACAGTATGAATAGATAAGGTGTGTACAGCAGTAGTTATATAGGATGAGCCATGACTAGAATACAGTAAATCCATATAAAGTGGCTCATATATAACATCATGAAGTACACAGAATCTTGCCTTTCATAGTTCAGTCTTCTAGTGTTGTGTTGTGTGTTGAGTTTCTGCCTGTGAAGTGTTGTGTCCAGTCCACCTGTGTGTACAGGACAGGAAGGCTGCAGCAGGGCCATCTGTTGGTTACTGTTGGTATTGGAAGAGGTCCAGTTATACACATGATCAGGTTACAGTAATATACCTCTCATGATACAAATCTGACAAGTACTCCCATGTGACTATGACAATCATAGATTAATGTTAGCTCAAACCAGGACTCAGTTATCTGATAGATAACTTGTAGGGGTAATTGAGGATTTGGTCAATCTCTACTTTATTACTCATATCTTGCTCTATTGATGTAAAGATATAAAAATACATATTTAAACAGAAAGCGATTAAGGGAGTGTGTCTCACATGTCCAGCTGGTTGAGAGTAAGGGTTGATAGTCTTAAACTGAATCGTTAGAGATTCAAATATTTTGAACGAGCTATAGTTTCAGACTCTCACTCTGCATGTTTGACTGATTGATAGTGACTAATAGTATTTAACTGTAATAAACTGAATCGTTAGAGATTCAAATATTTTTAAGGGCTTCCAAATCAGATTTTCAATGTGAGTAAATCTGATGAAAGCACTGCCTGGCGAACATTTGACTGAGAGTCTTTGAAGAGTCAACTTGAAATGAATCCCACAGCATCGGAAAGTTAGTGAGAAGAAAAGAACAAACTAACAAATTCAATAAAAGGAATGAAAGATTAAATCATCCTTCACGAAAACAGTATTCTGTGGATATTTTTTCTGAACGCTCACAAACTGATGCAATCACGCTCGCAGCAGCATAATAGATGAAGTTATATCATGTTATAGTCATATCATGCATTAGCAATAGATGCCATAAGCTCTGTCTATAATTCATGAATCTATATTTAAAATCACAGATAGCAGGTGGAAGAAGACTACTTCCAATGGTATTTAGTACAGTTGTAATGTTGCTACATCCTTACAATAAAATAATATATCTCAGAACAATGGGGGGGTCAGTCAGTCGTCAACAAAGGGACATTTGTGAACCTCTTTGATTTTTCAGATTTCTTTTGATCTGGAAATGAGAGGGAGGGAGGTTTTTAAAATCTCCTTAAACTCCCCCAGGCCTGACCAGCCTCCCATAGGGTTAATGACCGGGGCCTAGTGTCTGTTGATTAATACACATACTCATAGGATGGACGTGGGGTGTGTGTGTGTGTAGAGAGTGTGTGTGTGTGTAGAGAGAGTGTGTGTGTGTGTGTGTGTGTGTGTGTGTGTGTGTGTGTGTGTGTGTGTGTGTGTGTGTGTGTGTGTGTGTGTGTGTGTCAAACCCTCGCCTGTGATCAGTGGCTAAGGGTTAGACGGTAGACGCCAGCCCACCCCACCTCTCCACGGTGTACCTACATTGATAAGATTATATTAATTGGTATGAATAGAGAGCACTTTCTCCTCCTACTCCACCTCTCCTTGTATACGTTTACCATTATACTCATTAGATTCCCCAGTGCGGTGCCTCCCAGCCAGCTTCCCTTGTCCTCCACATCCCCCTGGGGTCTCCTGGGAGGCAATTTGCATCTCTCCATGGAGCCTCTCTGGGGTTATTGAGGAAATATTAGCCTCTTTTCTTCCCCGGCCGACCCTTTGATTTATTTGGAGGCTGGGCTGGTAGAGTGGCAGGCCCATGTTAATGACTGGTCCTGGTGCAGAACCCCTGGTGCAAGCCACTCTTTGATCCACGCTGGAAAGGTGCAATTGACAAGCACCACTGAATAATCATGTTATGTGTGTGTGTGTGTGTGTGTGTAGGGGGGGGGGGGGGGGGAGAGGTCTGTGTGTATATCTCAATGTATATGTGTCTGTACTGTATGCACAGCTTAGATAGGTGGACCTTGAGAAATGACAAGAGGGAATCCCATTGCTGTCAGGGTCAGTGCGTTCAAGTTGCTCCGTGTCTCTGATCACCCAGAGTGCATTGTGGGTTAGATTATAAAGGTTAATACATACAATTATGTTTGATTGGAAAGGTTTGTGTTTACTTACTTGTATCCCTAGCTATATCTATGTGTTTTTTATTATTTTATTGTTTGCTTGGAAGGGGAAAGTTATTTTCCTTCCTTCGAACCAGGAACAGTTCATGGGCAGTTGTTATTATTATTGTTAGTCTTTGCAGATAATTTACTTCTTGTTTATGGGCCTAGGACTAAGGACCACAACCCCACTTCTGGCCAGCCATATAGTTCAGCTCAGCTGCCACACAGTAGGTGTAGCAATCTAACAACACTCTAACGGCCTGCTAGATTACACGTTCTTTACCTGGAGAATACACTAATTGCCGAAAGTATTTTAAAACTGAATAATATTATCTGAGAACACACAGATTTAAAGGTATAAAGTACTTTAAATGGGGGACAATGCTCTGTTCTACTGATGATGAATAATGCTGAATCAATTGAGTTTGGGTTGCTTTGTACTGTAGCTAGCTAGTGAGAGGTCCTTGTTATACCCCCTTCTGCCTGATCCATCCTTGCCATGTACTCTGTACGACTGACGGAGCCAGATATTCATGTTATGTTTTTAAAGAAAGGTAATGAGAGGTTTTTCATCCTGATATGTGCGATGCTTGACATTCCTCCAGATGTAAGCGTACTGATGCCTGCTCATTCGGCAGAGAGAGGAGCCTGTCCTCCGTTTGGAGAGGAGTTTGACACTGACATCTCTTTCATGTGATTGGTCACGTGTGTGACTACAGAAAAGTGGCAGTGACAAAGTTTTATAGGCCTATATTTTATATAATTCCATCTCAACAAAAAGACAGGGTGCAATCTGAGCATGCCCGATCATGATCATAGCAATTGCTTGTATCATGCATATAGCCCCGAAGTATTTCTATATGGTGAGCTCTCACATTTATTAAAAGCCAAAATCCATACAACTAATAAATAAATTAAATAAATAAATAAAAATAGCAAAGCTACCAATGCATTCTACATCTAGGCCTACATCACACATTCAAAACAGATGAGACGATATGAATCAACAGCTCATGTCATGAAGGATGCAACAAACACAGTAGTACATGGAAATGTGCCATTTTCAACAGGCATGAACAGCACTGCACAGCTTGCCAGAACCAGCCGAGTAGATGAGTGTGGCGGCGATATGCTTTAGTTAGAGTGTGTCCCAAATGGCAACTTATTCCCCATTTAGAACCATAGGGCTCTGGTCAAAAGTAGTGCACTACTGTATATAGGGAATACAGTGCCATTTGGGACTTAGCCAGTGACTGTTTTCTTCTCAGTATTTGTGTGTATCTAAACAGAACAGATATGATGTTCATGAACCATCTGTCTGCTGTAGTATTCACAGTGACTGTGTCCCAAATGGCACCCTACTCCCTATATAGAACACTGCCTTTGACCAGAGCCCATAGGGAAAGTATCTGCTCCTCTGTGGCCACTGGCCCTGGTCTCCTCCTCATTGTGAGAGAGAGAGAACTCACTAAAACGGTCACATGAATGCTTGAAAAAAACCTCAGACCTAAGATTTTTTTCTTCTCCTTAAAAAGGAGAGAAGTTTAAAACTAACAAAGCCGAGGGAAATCCCCATCAGACATCCCTCCCTTAATCCATTTAATTTTGAAAGGTATTGTTTAAAGCTTCAAAGTTTATATAGTTTAATCCCCTCTCTAACACTACGGGCAGAAAATGAGGCCATGTCAGCAGTTTGAACAGATATAATCTACTCCACACAACAGAAAAGCCTTGTGCTAGACAAGGTTGCATAGGTTCCCTGTGAACTCAAACGTTTGATGTTGCTACCTGCTATTGAACATGACTTCTGTCTTAACCCAACTGTCACTCGCTCCCTGTCCTCTTTTATCACTCCCAATGTTCTCTCTACACCTTTTTTTCATCAGTAATTCTTCCATCACAGCCATTTCATTTATTCTCTTTCTGTTTTTTAGAGAAAAGGGCATGAAAAGGTTTGGGGGTTTGGTGCGAGGTGTAGTTTTTTACATGCTCTTTAGTCTTAACTCTGTGAAAGGAAACTAGCCCACTTGGTTTTTACTGACAGGATGTATTATTCTTTTGTTTAGTGAAATTCGGGGCTTGCTTTCAGAGCATGTTTCTGGCTAGTTGAATTTGAGTCCACTCAACATTGCCACAACTTTACATCACTAATGCCTTCATGGTGTGTAATCAGCGTTTTTTTCTCTCTGTTTTTGTTATTGTTCCATAGAATAGAAAGAAAGCTCAAGGCATGTTCTATTATTCTTACATTCTTCCGAACCTTTGTTTAGTCCAAATATACACACCACAACCTATTTTAGAACATAGGCTATTAATATATAATTTTAATCTATAACAGTGTCTGTGTCCCAAATAGTTCCCTATTCCCTATATAGTACACTACTTTTGACCATAGCCCTGTCAGCCCTGGTCAAAAGTAGTGCACTTGTGACTAATGCATTTCTTCTCATTAGAACTGTTTGAGTCAAATACATGTATTTTTACTCTAGCAGTGGATGACATTGTTTGGTTATCAAAGGCTTTGTGTAATTACATTACCATGATTCAGGCTGACAAGACTGAGTGCAGTGCGTCTGCTCAGGATACAGGCATACGTAATCACACCCCGAATCAGGATACAGGCATACATAATCAAACCCTGAATCAGGATATAGGCTAGAGGTTGACCGATTAATCAGAATGGCCGAACAATCAGAAATCGGTATTTTTGGGCGCCGATTTGACGATTAAAAAAAAATATATATCTTTTTTACACCTTTATTTAACTAGGCAAGTCATTTAAGAACACATTCTTATTTTCATTGACGGCCTAGGAACGGTGGGTTAACTGCCTCGTTCAGGGGCAGAACGACAGATTTTTACCTTGTCAGCTCGGGGGAACCTTACAGTTAACTAGTCCAACACAATAACGACCTGCCTCTCTCTTGTTGCACTCCACAAGGAGACTGCCTGTTACGCAAATGCAGTAAGCCAAGGTAAGTTGCTAGCTAGCATTAAACTTATCTTATAAAAAACAATCAATCATAATTATAAGTTAACTACACATGGTTGATGATATTACTAGATATTATCTAGCATGTCCTGTGTTGCAAATAATCTGACTGAGCATACAAGCATACAAGTATCTAAGTATCTGACTGAGCGTTGGTAGGCAGAAGCAGGTGCGTAAACATTCATTCAAACAGCACGTTCGTGCGTTTTGCCAGCAGCTCTTCGTTATGCGTCAAGCATTGCGCTGTTTATGACTTTAAGCCTATCAACTCCCGAGATGAGGCTGGTGTAACCGAAGTGAAATGGCTAGCTAGTTAGCGCGCGCTAATAGCGTTTCAAACGTCACTCGCTCTGAGCCTTCTAGTAGTTGTTCCCCTTGCTCTGCATGGGTAACGCTGCTTCGATGGTGGCTGTTGTCGTTGTGTTGCTGGTTTGAGCCCAGGGAGGAGCGAGGAGAGGGACGGAAGCTATACTGTTACACTGGCAAGACTAAAGTGCCTATAAGAACATCCAATAGTCAAAGGTTAATGAAATACAAATGGTATAGAGAGAAATGGTCCTATAATTCCTATAATAACTACAACCTAAAACTTATTACCTGGGAATATTGAAGACTCATGTTAAAAGGAACCACCAGCTTTCATATGTTCTCATGTACTGAGCAAGGAACTTAAACGTTAGCTTTCTTACATGGCACATATTGCACTTTTACTTTCTTCTCCAACACTTTGTTTTTGCATTATTTAAACCAACTTGAACATGTTTCATTATTTACCTGAGGCTAAATTGATTTTATTGATGTATTATATTAAGTTAAAATAAGTGTTAATTCAGTATTGTTGTAATTGTCATTATTACAAATAAATAAAACAAAAAATTGGCCGATTAATCGGTATCGCCTGTTTTGGTCCTCCAATAATCGGTATCGGCGTTGAAAAATCATAATCGGTCGACCTCTAATACAGGCATACATAATCACACCCCAAATCAGGATACAGACATAGATAATCATACCCCAGAATCCCTCTAGAGAGAGTGGATGCTATTATGATGTAGATGACCTTTTGTTGACAAGCTATCTGGTTGATAAAAATGAACTTAATCAAGCCAAACGTCATGTCATGTACAAACGTCATGCAAGTCTGGGACCAACAGGGCCCTGCACAGCTTCTACCCTCAAGCCATAAGACTGATAAATAGCTAGTTAAATAGTTGACCAAATACCTACCTGGACTATCTGCGTTGACCCCCCTTTGCACTAACTCTTTTGACTCATCACACTGCTGCTACTGCTTATTATCTATCCTGTTGCTTAGTCACTTTACCCCTACCTACAGTATATGTACAGATCTACCTCAATTGCCTCGTGCCCCTGCACATCGACTCTGTACTGGTACCCCGTGTATACAGTATAGTCAAGTTAGCGTTACTCATTGTGTTTTTATTCCTTGTGTTATTATCTTTCTATTATTTTCTATTTTTCTCTCTGCATTGTTGGGAAGAGCCCTTACGCAAGCATGTCACTGTTTGTCTATACCTGTTGTTTACCAAGCATGTCACTGTTTGTCTATACCTGTTGTTTACCAAGCATGTGACACATAACATTTGATTTGATGTATGAAACTGCCCACTTTATTCTCTTTATTCTCTTTACAAGCACCATTGAATTTATTGTAAATGCATAATTGTGAGCTCTAAATTTACAGTAGTTGCTGAATAGCTGTGTTATTATTAATGTGTTGTTATTACTGTGTTATTATTACTGTGTTATTATGAGAGTTGTAGGCTACACTAATCTTTTTGGGCCTGTTTCTCTTGTGTCTCTGCATGGGTCTGTCTGGGTAAAGGTGCAGTCTGCGATATTAACTATCGTTTGTTTAAGTATATAACTTGTTAATGCCTCAAAAGCTTACCCCATCCTAAGCAAAAATATCTGGTGTCGCTGGGTCTATGTGGTTATTGGTTAACTGTAGGCTTTAGACCACACTGCAGCATATGAACTGAACCAAGCCTTTCCCATTCACTGTGGCATTGAGGAGAACAGTGCTGTGCTCTCCTCTCATTGGGACTGCTGAAGAGTCAGACTGAATCTCTGCCTGTTTATTTTGATCCGTGGGTTTTGATACTCACACTTGAGAGGCAGCTTCATAAATTCACTATGTGTCAAATAAATCAATAGTTCCCATTAGCTGAGGAAGTTGTGGAGCTGCTGCAGTACTTGAGGGGCAGCGCCGCCCCCCCCCTGTTGTTTAGATGTGTGTTTTCTCTCCCACTGAAGGCAGAGGCAGAGACATACTACATGGGGATGGGTGGCTGGCTGTCTGTTGATCCATCCAGACAGCTCCAGCGTTTGAACTGGTCTGGTTGACTGGTCCTGGTTGGGAAGAGGGAATTCCTTTGGACACTAGTCCCAAACTCAAAAGCCTTTAGCACTGATTCTCTACTGATGTTAAGACTGGCTAGCCTGGCACTCTTTGTTTTGTGATGTTTTCAGGCTGTTCACATTATATTTTAGCCATTTCCTGGACATTATGATAAATATGGTGATGAATGGAGCAACAGAGATGTTTTCGTTATTTTTCTAATTGTAACACAAAATTGCAATAAAAAATGTAATAAATTTGCAGGTTTTGGTGAGGGTCAAGAGTAAGACGTTTAAAGTTTTAAATGCTTTTCTACAATGCTTTTAAAGATAATGGGTAGTTGAGACAAGCTGGTTATTAAATATCTCAGAAAGGTTTATGTATCTTCAGGGAATCCAGAATAATAATGATAATATGCAATTATCGCCTCCCTTTTTCTTCTGTAGTAACCTCAAGATAAGGTGCTATACGAGTGTTCCTGAAAGTGCTGATAGACCCGTAAAAAAATACTCAAAGAAAGAAAGAAAAAGCCAAGTAACATATTATACATATCTGTGAGGTGTTTCAGTAAGAGCTCTTGTTATTCCTTCAGTAGAATTTGGCTGAACATAACCATTCCATTTCAGAGAATTCTAGAACATGATGATTACTGAACATTCTCTCATATAAGATGTCTTAGGGAATGATGCAGAGCTGGATTAATGGTAATACATCTCATTGATAAGATACAGATCGATCTATGCATATGGCTTAAATGTATTTAAGATTATAATCCTTGCAAATAGCTTCCAGAAAGGCAAAGTCAGCCTTTTAACATTGACTAATGAAGTAAATAGAAGCAAAAAATATGTTTTCAATCGCATCCCTGTTGAACCCTGAATGTTTGCTTTTGGTTGTTATATATGGAGCAGAGAGAGAGAGAGAGTCATATCGCATGCTAGTAGCCCCACTAATGAGCCTTTAAAGCTGAAATCATATTCTGATGGCTTTGCCACCCTGCTGTTCGGGGGGTAGCAGTGAAGTTAGCTTTAAATGCAGAGTGTCTGTTCTGCCTCTCCCTCCCTGCTAACCCAAGCCCCTACAGTAACACCACAGCAGACGGAGGGAATAGGGAGCTCGGAAGGTTTTACCTCAGAGGTGGTAACAGTGAAGCCACTCATTAACACTGAATTTACCACTTTGTTAGCGACGTAGCTTCCTGCAGAGAGCAGCCAACATTGGATCATGTCAAATCCACTGAGCATACATTGTAGACTACACAATAGTTCCATCCCAAATGGCACCCTTTTCCCTATAAAGTGCACTACTTTTGACCAGAGCCCTTATCGGCCTTGGTCAAAAGTAGTGCAGTAAATAGGGAATAGGGTGCCATTTGGGATGCAGTCTATGTCTATCAGCTTGGGTTACAACAACCCTGCCTGGACACTTCACATTGTACCAAGCTGTAAAATACATCACCTCGCCTCAGTCTCACAGCTTGGCTATTACAAGGCTGGGAAGAGTGTTAAATATTAGAAGATTTTATTAATGTATTTTCACTCTCTTAAGTCGCTTGTTGTTCAACAGTTGAGTCTATATTACATTTAGCAATCTGTCAAATGTTGATTTCTGTTTATATGTTTGTTAGTGATGGGGGGGGGGGGGGGGGAATCGAGACAGTAACATATTGTGATATTATTTTTCATTATATCGGTATTTGACTCAAAGTATTGATTTGTTGGCTGCACCTGTGGCAAAACTTGCATCCTATAGCTTGGTGTCCGTCTTCCAAAATAGTTTGCCAACATGTTTTCAGCATTTTATTTTTCTGACTGATCAAAACTTGTTTTCTCATAAACCTATAGTGAGCAATATGTTTGGAGCATCAAATCGCAATACATATAGAGTCATGAGAATTGTGAGAATAGTAATACATACCTTATCAGCACCTAAGTATTGTGATAATATCGTATCGTGAGGTCCCTGGCAATCCCCAACCCTAATGTTTGTGTGTGTGTGTGTGTGTGTGTGTTTGTGTGTGTGTTCATGGGTGTGTGTGTGTTTATAGATGTATGTGTGTTTATATCTCTTTATGTATGTGTATATCTGTGTGTGTGTTTGTGTGTGTATGTGTGAGGGAGTGTTTCCATGCGTGTGTTTGTGTGAGTGTATGTGAGACAGACAGATTGTGTAGCCCGACGCATGCCAATTTGTCAGGTTTGGAGCAACAACAGTGTCGTGCTGGGACCCGTGTTAGCACCATCACAGAGTGCTAAGACTGAGTATGATCTCATTGGAAGTCTACTTTGTTCACATGGAAATTGGTCAATTTTAGCAGGCGTCTGGGAGCGTTCGGGGGAGGAACAGGAAGGTTGTATCCCAGAGGTGTGCTATGGTAATTAAGAGCCCTCACCGGGGTATCTGGGGCTAACAGCAGGGTTTGTTGTGAAGAGAAGTGGTGGACTAGGGTGTTAGGAAAATCATAATGCAGTACCAGAGAGCCGATCAGAAGAGTACTGTGGATGAAACTCTCATTGTGTGGAACAATTGGAGAGAAAGTAGGCAGAGCTGACACTGAACACTGACTGATTTTCTGTGTGTATAAGGAATAATAATCGTTTGTTATTCAACATAATATTAGCCTGCATTTTGACTTTGAACCAATACAAGTGTTATGGGTTGGGCTGTATATATTTCCTTTTGCCACATTTAGACTTGTTTTAATCATCCATTTTTCATCGCCTTTAGCCCTCAAAACACAATATAAATTATTGAGTATGTTTTAAGCTGATTTGGTGTTTTTTCTCTGTTTCTCTCTTCTCAGAACATACTGGGGAGATGGCTGATATAAAGCCAAATGCACAAGAGGACAAAGAAGGAGATGTGGTGGAACCATTGTGTAATAGCTCCTTTGCCACTCAGGAGCCATTACAGCGTCACACATCCTCCCTTAAGAACAATGCTGCAAGGTTGTCAGAGCAGCTGTCCTCTGGCAGACTCCCAAACCCTTTAAATGGAGCACAGCCCAGTCCAATTGTACCCAGCAGTGTCCCTGCTGTTCCCCACACAGCCCAAGCAGCCCATTCACTACCTTTCGTAGCACTTGTTAATGGACCTGCTTCACACCCTAACTCAGAGGAGAGCTGTGGCCTGAACAAAGACAGCACAACGCCCAACAATGTCCTGGTGGAGGCCCAGGACACCCAACTATGGCAAGTAGAGAGGGACACAAGTCCTCAGGTGTTACCGCCACCCAGTGAGTTTCAATCAGACGCCCTGAAGAACCCAGCAGGGCCAGGGCCTGTTCTGAAAACATTAGCCACCACGCAGCCAGAGGCCAACAACACGTCACCATCTGACTCTGGGGAGAGTGAGGCTGAACTTCCCTACCAGGCCCGTAACACCACCTTGTCAGACCACAGTCCACAGCCTCACCAAACGCCAATTAACCAAATATGGACGGCTGAGGGAGTCAAGGCTAGAGCTAGATCTATATGGGACTTACACACCACAGAGTCCTCTGAGAGCTCGTCGGACGGTTCTGATGGGGCTAACTCACTACACTGGGATTCTCAGAAAGAGCTCATACGGGTGTTGTGGAACAATCGTAACGTTGACAACAGCTTACAGGAAAACACTGCGGGAGTGGGAGTGATGCCTCAGCTTACCAGCCAAAGACAGAGGAAGCGTAAAATACACCTGGTGGGTACGACAGGCTCTCCTGAAAAAGTTTACAACAGCAGCTCGAATCACACCTACAAAAAGTGGCATATTGAAGAGGAGGAAGATGATGACCTGGATTTTGACATCGCCAACGTAAATGATGAGGATTTCCCTTGTAAAAAGGCTGATGTACAATCTTCTGTGAATTCATGTCAAGAGCATCCCAGTGACAGTCCTGTAATCATCAAGAAACTGATTATAAGAGCAGATTGCCACGAAGACAATCACTCCGACTCCCTCTTTAGTAGAAAACCCAAGCAGCTAAAGACAGAGCAATCCGAACAAGAACCATCGTTCTTCCCATGCACAAAGTGCAATGTTAATTTCAAGGAGAAAAGGCATTTGCATAGACATATGATGTATCATTTAGATGGGCATAATCATCAGATACGCCACCACGAGAACGTTCCAAGGCCTTTTATATGCAGGGAGTGTGGGCGTTCGTTCCGCGATCGCAACTCCCTCCTCAAGCACATGATTATCCACCAGGAGAGACGGGAGAAACTTATGGAGGAGATACAGGGACTCAACAAACTCCGAGACGAAGGCAGGAACGCCAAGCTGCAGTGCCCGCAGTGTGTGTTCGGGACCAACTGCCCCAAGACGTTCGTCCAGCACGCCAAGACACATGAGAAGGACAAACGTTATTACTGTTGCGAGGAGTGCAACCACATGGCCCTGACAGAACGGGAGCTTGAAGCACACCTGTACGCGGTGCACTGTGACACACTGCAGTACAAGTACAAGAACATGATCAAAGATGAGGAGTCAGAGTTTCCTACAAATAACAATGAAGATAATGAATCAAGATCTGTTGTGTTTCACTGTAAAGTGTGCCCTTTCAGCACCCAGAATCAAAATGACCTGAAGAGCCATTGTGACCTAATACACCAGTTTTGTGAAGATGAACGTGAAAGTCCACCGTTTAACAAAGCATCTGACCATCAAGATCAATATAGGCTAGCTGGCCCGTCCAAAAAAGCAGATTTAAAACTCCTACAGCTGAAGCAAAAGTTCTGTATTAAAAAGCCTGCTTTCTGGAAAAGAGCAGATTTGCCCTTTTGGTCTAGTAGTGTAGCTGACTTTTACACGAGAAACAAAGCAGACGCACAGAAGTATTATAAAGATCTTACCGCCTCCCAGTTCAAATGTAGTCTTGGCAGCTCAACAAACAAGCTGTCACCATCTATGTGGAGGAGCGACAAGCCAAACAAATTATCTCCCAAACCAACAGAGAAAATAGACGTGACAACAGGTCTCCCTTATGTTGAGGAAGACAATCAACAATACGACCATGTCATTTCAGGAATCTCAGAAAGGACAAAATATCCCTCAAATGTTGATGTGTTGGTTACATCCAAGATGGCTAAAATAGGCCAGATGCTAAATCATAGCTATGACTCTGACAAGAGTCAGGGAGATAGCAACGACTTGACCTGCAGGAAGTCAGAGCCCCAAGCTGTTACCCGAAAGTCTCCATCCAAACGAAAAATGTCCACACCATTCCGCAACACTGTGGACAAGGTGGTTGATAATGTTTTTCCAAAACTGAACCCAAAGTTAAGAGAGACTACCACTCCTGAAGACACAGAAGATGATGATTATGAGGACACGTATGACTTTAGTGCCTACACCAGCGAGGCTACAGCCAATTTCCTGGATAGTAGTGAGAATGAGAGGAATCCCTATGCCCGTAGCTACTTCATACGCAGACAGAGGGGTTCTTTTGTTAAAGAAGATCCTGCACCTGCTGCTGATGTCGGACATTTTGAAAAGAACGCTACTCAGGCTGACCACCATTTTGAAAAGACTGAAGTCAAGGAGGGGGAGTATGACAGCGATGACATACAGAAGCTTATCATCAAAGAGGAGTGTATAGAAAGCTCAGTGTGTGACGATTCTCCGGAGTCACCCACCACCACCAAAACACACAACCAAAGTCTCTCCTATGAGTATGACGTCTCCCCTCCATTTGGGTCAGAAAGAAAGTCCTGCCCCTATTGTCCTGCTGTGTTTGAGTCTGGGGTGGGCTTGTCCAATCACGTGCGAGGGCACCTGCACAGGGTGGGGCTGAGTTATGATGCTCGCCACGTGGTGTCACCTGAGCAGGTAGCTTCACAGGACCGACAGCCACGCATACGCAGGAAGATCCCCTCTGTGGCACGGAGGATCAAAAAAGGTGAGCAACTTATTATATTTTCCCTGTCTTTATTCAATTACTTATTGTTTCCTATTGTACTGTAATAGGGTAATTAATCTGTAATAAAAGTAATCTGTAATCACATCTAACAATATTTGTGACTGCTTCTTTCACAGTCAAGTGTGTCATGTTATTCTTTTATAGATAGTGTGTAATATTCAAAGTTACCACAAAGTTACATAGTAATTTACCTAGATCGCTTTGGGTAAAAGCATCTGCTAAATTACTAAAATGTTCATGTAAATATAGATATTGTGTTAAAACCTTTTTTTAATCTTCATGTTACAGCTGAGAAGCCGGAGTCTCAGGCGGAGCACACCTGTCCCTTGTGCTGTGGCTGGTTCGACACCAACACGGGCCTCTCCAATCATGTGAGGGGACATCTAAAGCGGATAGGGAAGACCAGCACCACCAGCACCAGTAAGAGTCCAGTGTGTATCCTTAATGAGCTGCTACAGGATGAGCAGGAACACCAGAACATCCTCCAGACCCTCAACAGGTACTATGAACAATTCCTCCACAAGTTACTGTTTACACCTTTTAGGGATGTAATAGAATATTCTATCTTATATCAGCTATATATTTATTTTGAATTTGTCTTCATTTTAATGTATTTTTCATTTTGTCTACTTTTATGTCATTGTACTTTTTCATGTACCTCCCTGGCTATATGTTGTGACTAGTGTATCCTATATCATTGTTGTGTTTCATTTGAAATCTGAACAGGAAGCAGTTCCTCTCTCGACCAATCATCTCCCAGAAGTTCATCGGGAGTGATGGGCTCTTCCTGACACCCACAGGGTTCCCAGTGAAGATCCAACATGGCTGCCAGCCAGGCCAGGATGGCAATTCCACATCATGGGGGCCCAGTGCAACTACACCCAGGCAGGAGGAAGTTAAGGGAGAGGAGTTATTTTCTGAAAGGAAGAGTATAGAGGTACAGTTGTTGTGTTGTATTTTGGTGCTATGTTATTTTGTGTGTTGTACTTTTACTCTTAGGTTATGTTGCGTATAATTAAATATTTTTTTATTCTGTAAGTGTCCTTGGGTATCTTGAAAGGAGCAAGTAAAATGTATTATTGTTATTAATATTATTATTATTATTACAGATACGAGGGGTCAGGGAACCTTCCCAGGGCACTTTAGTAGAGCTGCTGAGGAAGAGGAAGTTGGACAAGGAGCAGGGGCAGCTGAGGGATAACAGCAGATCGTATGATACAGATAGGAATCACTTTACTGTGACCAAAGAGGGGTTTGAGGAGGGACAGAACCAACAGGCCAGCAATCTGGAACCACACTGGGCCCAAGGTAAGCAGATTCACAACTAATTTGTATACAAATCAGAATATCATGTCTTTTTAGCGACCAGAAAAAATAATACTTTTTTTTATTGTGATTAGATTTTGAACAGTGGATAAAAGGACCTAGATAGCCAAAATATAATTTGTTTTCTGCGAAGTAACAGAGTGAAACACTATACAGTTAAAAACTACAGAGTTACTTTATCTGCCAAATATATTTTAGTAATGGTACTGATTATTGTAGTGCAACAAGGTCCCTCTGTGACAGCAAAACATGTATGACATATGATCAGTCTGTTTCAAGTGATGTAGAATCAAAGAAAACAAGAAAGCCAGTTAAGCCAGATAGATGATGGATAGAAGTGACAGACAGCTTTATTAGCTTAATTGGGTCGCCAGTCTGTTCTTTTCACAGTGTTCTATCATTATTCATAGGCTTGATCAGTTTAGTCCTTTGCAGATAGGTATGATTATTTTAGGTGATCTTTAGAACAGTTTCATTGAGTGCAATGATACAGAGTTAAGATAGTAGTTTACCCTCCAATTACAGTAGATCAGCTTGCTTGCCATAATGAAACACAAACTTGTCTTGTTCCGCAGCTGTTTTGTGTGTTTTATTACCTGTACAGATTTTCATTATTTACAGGCGCTCATGTTAAATCACAAAATGTAATTCAAATTGAGCTTCATTAAATATGTATGTGAGCATCATCATAATACCCCAGTACTCTGTCTGCTCTTCTGTCAGCAACCTTGAAGTCACCAGGAAACATTATTATTGTAACGCACACAAAAATAATAAATTGGCTTTGAAATTGAAATTAAAACCTGTCACGTCCTTTTGATGTGGTTCTGGGAGCACATCAGCTGTGTTTACACACCTTTGTTTAATCTCTGTCCAAATAACAGTTTCCGTCCGTTTCGCAGAAAGATTAATAAAGATGTCTAAATCAGATATCGGAGCCTCCCGAGTGGCGCAGCGGTCTAAGGCATCACTACAGACCCGGGTTCGGTCCCAGGCTGTGTCACAACTGGCTGTAACCGGGAGTCCCATAGGGCGCAGCACAATTGGCCCAGCGTCATCCGGGCTAGTGGAGGGTTTGGCCGGGGGGGCCGGCTCTGCAGTTGGCTCATTGCACTCTATCAACTCCTTGTGGCGGGCCGGGCACCTGCAGGCTGACTTCGGTCGTCAGTTGAACGGTGTTTCCTCCAACACATTGGTGTAGCTGGCTTCCGAGTTAAGCGGGCGGGTGTTAAGGAGCGCGGTTGGGTGGTCATGTTTCGGAGGACGCATAACTCGACCTTCGTGTCTCCCGATCCTGTTGGGGAGTTGCAGCATTGAGACAAGATCGTAATTGAAATTGAGAGGGAAAAGGGGGTAAAATACAACAACAAAAAATACAAAAGAAATATGGATTTTTTTTAGATGTCCATCTCAATTCTAATGATTGGCCGTTCTGTGGCTGACATTGTTGAATGTCATAGTGACTTTTTACATTATAGCTGAAACCTTAAAAGGGAGAATAGACTGACTCTGGCATTCAGATTTAATCACCTAACTAAGGCTTTTACACCATTTTGGTGTAATCAGTGTTATGTTAAATGGAGATTTAACACATACAGTGGGGAGAATACTGTATAATATATACTTAAGCTTTTTTATGGGCATTAGTTAATTAATCAAGAAGAGATTCATTTTGCACATGCAATTGTTGCAAACGATTTGCAGGTAATTTAAATAACCTTTAGTGGCTTGTCATGGTTAAAAAACACCTCCGTAGCAGATGTTTTCCCCCCTATTAGGTGTGAAATGAATGGGAAGCTGTCTCTATAATTTTCACACCACTGCCAGTAGCTTCAGGACAGCCTGCATAGAAACTTGGTGTGGGCTTGTCATCCAATCAAATCTGCTCTAAAGGGTGTACAGAGAGACCTTTCCTAATCAAACGCTTTTATGATTTAACATGCTCTAGATGTAGCCTGTAGTGACATGCCAAACTATTGTAATTCATGTGCAATATTGACACAATCAGCACAGTATGAATTTCTTATCATAGCCTAAATCAAATTCTAAACCCAGGTGAAAATAGGCACCCTGGAGTTCTTAGATTGTGATAAACATTACTCTCAACAATACATCTCCAACTGCAGAGTGCAAAACAGATCATTCCAATATGAAAACAGATGGAGGAAGAGGTGACGGCGCTCAGGGAATAGCAGTTTACTTCATGTTCATCTCTATGTGCTCTGTAGTCACTTTTAGCCATATTTCCTTACAGTCACCTCAACTCACCTCCAGATTATATTTGTCAAAGACGCTCATCAAAGACCCTGAAACCAAACAATTTATTTAGATGTAATGTGTGTAGAAGTTGAACAAACAAAATGTCTCTAATGGAAGATAACTGTTAATGAAGTAAAAACAACGAATGGAGCGAGGTAATCCGGAGCCTTAGTGGCATTTGAATAAAATGCTCTACTCTTGACACTATTTCAAAGGCATTCTCTTGCAAGAAAAGTGTTGTTAAGGAGTGTTTTGAACATATTTTACATTTTGAACTGAACTTGTGTGTGCTTTGCTTTCTTTTGAAATGTCTCTTTCCCTTTCACATGTCTCACTTTTCCAGAGAGAAATGAATCTAATAAGAAGATGTGCATTCACTGTAACACAACCTTCCCCAGTGCTGTTAGCTTGTCCAATCATCTTCGCGCTTACGCACGCAGGAAGAGGGTTGCCATGTTGGAAGGAACAAGTAAGTTCTCTAAGCCTGGTCAGAAAAATCAAGAAAATAAAGGCACATTTCTGAAATTACAGTATTGAATGTTCCTTGTAGAAAATGTACACAACATTGCGTCCCAAATGGCGCCCTATTTTCTATATAGTGGACTACTTTTGACCAGAGCCCCATAGTGCTCTTGTCAGAAGTAGTCCACTATATAGGTAGGGCTCTGGTCAGAAGTAGTCCATTATGTAGGTAGGGCTCTGGTCAGAAATAGTCCACTATATAGGTAGTGTTCTGGTCAAAAGTAGTCCATTATGTAGGTAGGGCTCTGGTCAGAAGTAGTCCATTATGTAGGTAGTGTTCTGGTCAAAAGTAGTCCATTATGTAGGTAGGGCTCTGGTCAGAAGTAGTCCATTATGTAGGTAGTGTTCTGGTCAAAAGTAGTCCATTATGTAGGTAGGGCTCTGGTCAGAAGTAGTCCATTATGTAGGTAGTGTTCTGGTCAGAAGTAGTCCATTATGTAGGTAGGGCTCTGGTCAGAAGTCGTCCACTATATTCAGTTGAAGTCGTAAGTTTACATACACTTAGGTTGGAGTCATTAAAACTTGTTTTTCAACCACTCCACAAATTTCTTGATAACAAACTACAGTTTTGGCAAGTCTGTTAGGACATCTACTTTGTGCATGACATAAGTAATGTTTCCAACAATTGTTTCACTTATAATTCACTGCATCACAATTCCAGTGGCTCAGAAGTTTACATACACTAAGTTGATTGTGCCTTTAACGAGCTTGAACAATTCCAGAAAATGATGTCATGGCTTTAGAAGCTTCTGATAGGCTAATTAACATAATTTGAGTCAATTGGAGGTGGACCTGTGGATGTATTTCAAGGCCTACCTTCAAACTTATGGGAAAATAAAAATAAAAATCAGTCCTCAGAAAAACATTTGTAAACCTCCACAAGTCTGGTTCATCCTTGGGAGCAATTTCCAAATACCTGAAGGTACCACGTTCATCTGTACAAACAATAGTACGCAAGTATAAACACCATGGGACCACGCAGCCGTCATACCACTCAGGAAGGAGACGTGTTCTGTCTCCTAGAGATGAACGTACGTTGGTGCGAAAAGGGCAAATCAATCCAGCAAAGGACCTTGTGAAGATGTTGGAGGAAACAGGTACAAAAGTATCTATATCCACAGTAAAACAAGTCCTATATCGACATAACCTGAAAGGCCGCTCAGTAAGAAAGAAGACACTGCTCCAAAACCGCCATAAAAAAAGCCAGACTACGGTTTGCAACTGCAGATGGGGAAAAAGATGGTACTTTTTGGAAAAATGTCCTCTGGTCTAATGAAACAAAAATAGAACTGTTTGGCCATAATGACCATCGTTATGTTTGGAGGAAAAAGGGGGAGGCTAAGCCAAAGAACACCATCCCAACCATGACGCATGGGGGTGGCAGCATCATGTTGTGGGGGTGCTTTGCTGCAGGAGGGACTGGTGAACTTCACAAAATAGATGGCATCATGAGGAGGGGAAATTATGTGGATATATTGAAGCAACATCTCAGACATCAGTTAAAGCTTGGTCGCAAATGGGTCTACCAAATGGAAAATGACCCCAAGCATACTTCCTAAGTTGTGGCAAAATGGTTTAAGGACAACAAAGTCAAGGTATTGGAGTGGCCATCACAAAGCCCTGACCTCAAACCTATAGAAAATGTGTGGGCAGTACTGTAAAAGCATGTGCAAGCAAGGAGGCCTACAAACCTGACTCAGTTTCACCAGATCTGTCAGGAGGAATGGGCCAAAATTCACCCAACTTATTGTGGGAAGCTTGTGGAAGGCTACCTAAAACATTTGACCCAAGTTAAACAATTTAAAGGGAATGCTACCAACTACTAATTGAGTGTATGTAAACTTTTGACCCACTGGGAATGTGATGAAAGAAATTAAAGCTGAAATAAATAATTCTCTCTATTATTATTCTGACATTTCACATTCTTAAAATAAAGTGGTGATCCTAACTGACCTAAGACAGGGACTTTTTACTAGGATTAAATGTCAGTAATTGTGGAAAAACTGAGTTGAAATGTTTTTGGCAAAAGTGTATGTAAACTTTCGACTTCAACTGTAGTGGTCAAAAGTAGTCTATTATGTAGGTAGGGCTCTGGTCAGAAGTCGTCCACTATATAGGAAATAGGGTGCCATTTGGAACACAACCTGTGACTCTCTTTGTCCTGGTGTCAATCAGTTGTACGGAGTAAGTCTGTAGTAAGTTGGTCTGTACTGACTTGGCCTGTACTGAGATGGTCTGTGTTTTCCAGCCTATTCCTGTATACAGAAGAAGCCTAGGTTGAGGGCTGGACCAAAGAAGAAACTATTCTCAGCTCTCCCACCTGCTGTTGAGGAGATGTACAGACTCACCTGCAGGTATGTAGGACCACAACAAGCTTCTGTCACTTGTCGGTTTTGTTGGCGTCTTGATCTGTTGTGCGTATCATCCTGTGGCCACAAGGCACAAATATATCCTGGATTACCCTTTTAATACTGTGAAATGGTCATGTATTGGTTCTAAAATATACACTACATGGCCAAAGGTATGTGGACACCCCTTAAAATGAGTGGATTCAGCTATTTCGGCCACACCCGTTGCTGACAGGTGTATAAAATCGAGCACACAGCCATGCAATCTACAAACAGTAGCAGTAGAATGGCCTTACTGGAGAGCTCAGTGGCACTGGCATAGGATGCCACCTTTCCAACAAATCAAATCAAATATATTTATAAAGCCCTTCTTACATCAGCTGATATCTCAAAGTGCTGTACATAAACCCAACCTAAAACCCCAAACAGCAAGCAATGCAGGTGTAGAAGCACGGTGGCTAGGAAAAACTCCCTAGAAAGGTCAGAACATAGGATGAAACCTAGAGAGGAACCAGGCTATGAGGGGTGGCCAGTCCACTTCTGGCTGTGCCGGGTGGAGATTATAACAGAACATGGCCAAGATGTTCAAACGTTCATAGATGACCAGCAGGGTAAAATAATAATAATCACAGTGGTTGTCGAGGGTGCAACAGATCAGCACCTCAGGAGTAAATGTCAGTTGGCTTTTCATAGCCGATCATTCAGAGTATCTCGACCGCTCCTGCTGTCTCTAGAGAGTTGAAAACAGCAGGTCTGGGACAGGTAGCACGTCCGGTGAACAGGTCAGGGTTCCCTTTGCCGCAGGCAGAACAGTTGAAACTGGAGTAGCAGCACGGCCAGGTGGACTGGGGACAGCAAGGAGTCATCAGGCCAGGTAGTCCTGAGGCATGGTCCTAGGGCTCAGGTCCTCCGAGAGAGGGAAAGAAAGAAAGAAAGAAAGAAAGAAAGAAAGAAAGAAAGAAAGAAAGAAAGAAAGAAAGAAAGAAAGAAAGAAAGAAAAAAAGAAAGAAAGAGAGAAAGAGAGAAAGAGAGAGAGAATTAGAGAGAGCATACTTAAATGCACACAGGACACCGGATAAGACAGGAGAAATACTCCAGGTATAACAGGCCCAAGACCCCCGACACATAAACTAAGGCATAAATACTGGAGGCTGAGACAAGAGGGGTTGGGAGACACTGTGGCCCCATCCGACGATACCCCCGGACAGGGCCAAACAGGCAGGAAATAACCCCATCCACTTTGCCAAAGCACAGCCCCCACACCACTAGAGGGATATCTTCAACCACCAACTTACCATCCTGAGACAAGGCCGAGTATAGCCCACAAAGATTACTGCCACGACACAACCCAAGGGTGGGCGCCAACCCAGACAGGAAGATCACGTCAGTGACGCACCCCACGTAGGGACGGCATGGAAGAGCTCCAGTTAGCCAGTGACTCAGCCCCTGTAATAGGGTTAGAGGCAGAGAATCCCAGTGGAGAGGGGAACTGGCCAGGCAGAGGCAGCAAGGGCAGTTCGTTGCTCCAGTGCCTTTCCGTTCACCTTCACACTCCTGGGTCAGACTACACTCAATCATAGGACCTACTGAAGAGATGAGTCTTCAATAAAGACTTAAAGGTTGAGGCTGAGTCTGCCTCTCTCACATGGTTAGGCAGACCATTCCATAAAAATGGAGCTCTATAGGAGAAAGCCCTGCCTCCAGCTGTTTGCTTAGAAATTCTAGGGACAGTTAGGAGGCCTGCGTCTTGTGACCATAACGGACGTGTAGGTATGTACGGCAGGACCAAATTGGAAAGATAGGTAGGAGCAAGCCCATGTAATGCTTTGTAGGTTAGCAGTAAAACCTTGAAATCAGCCCTTGCCTTAACAGGAAGCCAGTGTAGAGAGGTTAGCACTGGAGTAATATGATCACATTTTTGGGTTCTAGTCAAGATTCTAGCAGCCGTGTTTAGTACTAACTGAAGTTTATTTAGTGCTTTATCCGGGTAGCCGGAAAGTAGAGCATTGCAGTAGTCTAACCTAGAAGTGACAGAAGCATGGATTAATTTTTCTGCATAATTTTTAGACAGAAAGTTTCTGTCAGTTTGTCAGTCAGTTTGTCAAATGTCTGTCCTGCTAGAGCTTCCTCAGTCACCTGTAAGTGCTGTTATTGTCAAGTGGAAACGTCTAGGAGCAACAATGGCTCAGCCGCGAAGTGGTAGGCCACACAAGCTCACAGAACGTGACCCCCCAAGTGCTGAAGCACGTAGCACGTACAAATCGTCTGTCCACGGTTGCAACACTCACTACCGAGTTCCAAACTGCCTCTGGAAGCAACGTCAGCACAATAACTCTTCGCTTGGGAGCTTCATGAAATCGGTTTCCAAGGCCAAGCAGCCGCACACAAGCCTAAGATCACCATGCGCAATGCCAAGCGACGGCTGGTGTGGTGTAAAGCTCGCCACTCTTGAGGGATGAATCATGCTTCACCATCTGGCAGTCCGAGGAAGAATCTGGGTTTGGCCAGGATAACGCTACCTGTTTGGTGAAGGAGGATTAATGGTCTGGGGCTGTATTCATGGTTTGGGCTAGGCCCCTAAGTTCCAGTGAAGGGAAATCTTAACACTACAGCATACATTGACATTCTTGAAGATTCTGTACTTCCAACTTTGTGGCAACATTTGGGGCAACTGTTTCAGCATGACAATGCCCCATGCACAAAGCGATGTCCATACATAAATGGTTTGTCGAGATCAGTGTGGAAGAACTTGACTGGCCTGCACAGAAGCCAGCGGCACCAATGTGTCGGAGGAAACACCGTACAACTGGCAACCGTGTCAATGTGCATGCGCCTGGCCCACCACAGGAGTCGCTAGAGCGTGAAGGGACAAGGACATCCCGGCCGGCCAAACCCTCCCCTAACCTGGACGACGCTGGGCCAATTGTGCGACGCCTCATGGGTCTCCCAGTCGCAGCCGGCTGCGACACAACCCGGGATCGAACCCGGATCTGTAGTGACGCCTCAAGCACTGCAGTGCCTTTGTCCGCTGTGCCACTCGGGAGGCCCCAAAACTCCATATTAAAATGTCCATGATTCTGGCTTGAGATGTTTAACGAGCTTGTGACCACATATTGTATTGTATGAATAGTGGTGCCTCCTCAGATACTAAGTTGTAGGGGTGTAACTGTACATACCAAACCGTTCGCTACCAGGACCTCGGTTCGGTCTGCCCTGTGAACCATAATGAAAACATAAAAAAACTATATTTACGCAATAAAAACACTAGGCCTATTATAGGCCTCTGCCTCTTGAGTAAATCAAAAAACATTTCAGGCTATTCCGTTAAAACAACTAGAGCCTATGCACATGTTGTAATCAAAATGCGAATCTTAATTTGTGCATTTCATACTGTCCTTTTGTGAGGAATTAGTTCTGTACGATGGTGTGTGGTTGGGTCGATAAACCAGAATTGGAGTATCCTCCATCATCGTTTAAATCTCCAGTTTGGGAACATTTTGGCTTCCCAGTAGATTACAATGGCGATGGATGCAACGTAAACAGTATGTTTCCACACTCAACGAGAATAGCCTATGCAGCTGCCAACACCTTAAATATGTTGACACATTTACACCGATATTACCCCAGTTTACCGGAGCAAGACGGAAACGCAAATATACAATAACTCAACATCGTCTCCCCTCTGCATTCAAGCTGATTCTGATTCTGACCGGACCAAAGCTGATTCTGACCGGGCTAAAGAAATTACAAGAGTGATAGGTAGGCTATGTTTATATATTTTTTTACAGCCATTGATTTATAGCTGCGCATATGCACCCATTCTCGGAGGTTGAGAATAGAGGGTTTCAGCACCTTGTGAAAGTGCTCGAACCACGTTATGAACTTCCCTCTTGCATTGCACCCATTTCAGAAAACATGTAGTACCCGCTCTATATAAGCAAACCAAAGCCTAAGTTTACAATGAATTGCACGCATTGACCACCTATCACATTACCCCGGAGTGGTAGATACCGTGCTACAGACACAGCCTCATTATAAGATTCACAAGTGCATATCTGGTACTGAAGGAGGCAGTTGCATGGTGCGTTCGAACCAAGTGGGAAGTGGGAATTTACCACATACGACTGGGGGAAAAAATGTACTCTAACGCCCCTCCAACTGGTATATACTAGTGGGAAACTTGTCTATCATCCTGAGCACCCACTTCTCCCACATGGTATCCTCTGATGTCACCTACTAAGGAAATGGCTTCTATAACAACATTTTCAGCAGTTATATGCAACAACAAAACATTTATAAAAAGCAATCTATTAATGTGGTTTTTGAACTCTATCATTTGTTTACAAGCATGATATCTGTACTTTTAGTGTATGGTTGACACAGCTTGTTGGCCATTAGCCAATCAGCATTTCTGAATGCATCCAACTGGTATTTATGACTTCACAACTGGTAGATTCCCACTTCCTACATGGTTACAAATGCAGCATCAGAGTGGAAACTTGAGAGGCCCAACATAACAATCCGGTCACAACAGACAATGCAAGTAACATTGTGAATGCTGAACAATGTGAATGGCATTTCATTTTACCACTGTACCAAAACCAAACCGCAATATGCACCGAACCGTGGGTTTGGTGAACTGTTACACCCCTACTAAATAGTATCCATGTCTGCAAACCAAACCTAACCTAGTGTAGCCTAGCCTAGCCTATCCTTCCTTAACCAAACCTAACCTAGCACTCTCTCCCATGCAGATTCTGTGACCTGGTCTTCCAGGGTCCTCTGTCCGTCCAGGAGGATTGGATCAAGCACTTACAAAGACACCTCATGCACACCAGTGTCCCTCATACAGGGGCTGGCATGGTAGAGGTCCTGGGACTACACAAAGAGATGTCCTCCTTTCCCCCCCAGCAGCACCCCTGTCTGGAGCAACCAATGTCCAAATTGCACCCCACAGCCCACGAGCCACTGGAGCACCATGGGCACCCCTGCTTGGAACACGCCGAAACCCACGAGCACCCTGAGCCACATGATGAGCACCCCTTGCATTATGCATATCCCTCATCCAATGAGCACCCCAGCCTGGAGCAGCACATGGCCACGCCCCCTCCGGAGCTTCTTCCAGTGGCTTCCTGAGCTAAAGGGTTGTTTACAACATTTTCACTTTAGATCTTTATCCTGCACATGTAAATATGGATAGATACATAGAAATATATAGAGATAAATACAAATATTCTAAAGCTATACATATGTTTTTCTTAATATGCACATGGACCTACTAGCCCTTCTCTCTATTTTTTAAGACTGGTATCTATACTATACTGTAGATGATAAATCTTGTTACTTAGACGTATAGAAACGTTACAGAATTTACAGTTACAGAGAACTCTACTTGAGATGCAAAAAGGCCAACAACATTCGCTGAAGCTAGAACAGCTGTCAGTTCAGAACCTTGTATCTCAATTTTTTTTTACCTAATGTATGCAGTGCAGTTACCTCTTCTACGTTTAAGTGAAGTTTTACTTACAGATAATCTTGCCATATTGCAACATGGACGCATGTTAAATGTGTCTTCTTGTTTCCTTCTTTACACTGTTTAGCAGTCAGTCAGAACTTTGAACCCAATACCAATGGGGCGGCAGGTAGTGGTTGGACCGTTGGGCCAGTAACCGAAAGGTTGCTAGATTGAATCCCTGAGCTGACAAGGTAAAAATCTGTCGTTCTGCCCCTGAACAAGGCAGTTAACCCAATGTTCCTAGTCAGTCATTGTAAATAAGAATTTGTTCTTAATTGACTTGCCTAGTTAAATAAAAATAAACCAAAAGAGACAACTCACACCTCAACATTCTGATAATAGTAAATGCTTTGCCCATTACTTTGAGGCTTTTCTCATTGACAAACATTTATGGAGACAGCGTGATAAGATTTAAATTTACACAATATGTACAGTACCAGTCAAAAGTTTGGACACACCTACTCCTTCAAGGGTTTTTCTTTATTTGTACTCTTTTCTACATTGTAGAATAATAGTGAAGACATCAAAACTATGAAATAACACATATGAAATCACATAGTAACCAAAAAAGTGTTAAACAAATCAAAATATATTTTATATTTGAGATTCTTCAAAGTGGCCACCCTTTGCCTTGATGACAGCTTACACACTCTTGGCATTCTCTCGACCAGCTCCCACCAGGAATTATTTTCCAACAGTCTTGAAGGAGTTCCCACATATGCTGAGCACTCGTTGGCTGATTTTCCTTCACTCTGCGGTCCAACTTATCCTAAACCATCTCAATTGGGTTGAGGTCGGGTGATTGTGGAGGCCAGGTCATATGATGCAGCACTCCACCACTCTCCTTCTTGGTCAAATAGCCATTACACAGCCTGGAGGTGTGTTGGGTCATTGTCCTGTTGAAAAACAAATGATAGTCCCACTAAGCGCAAACCAGATGGGATGGCGTATCGCTGCAGAATGCTGTGGTAGCCATGCTGGTTAAGTGTGCCTTGAATTCTAAATTAATCACTGACAGTGTGACCAGCATAGCACCCCCACACCATCAAACCCCCTCCATGCTTCACAGTGGGAACCACTCAAATCAAATTGTATTGGGCACATACAGGTGCAGGTGTAGCGAAATGCTTGTTCTTCTAGCTCCAACAGTGCAGTAATATCTAACAAGTAATATCTAACAAATTACACAACATATACCCAATACACAAAGTAGGAATTAATTAAGACTATATACATATGGACTAGCGATGTCAGAGTGGAATGGACTAAGATACAGTAGAATAGTATAGAAAACAGTATATACATGAGATAAGTAATGCAAGATATGTAAACATTACTTGTTTGAATGAGATACCGTAGAATAGTATAGAAAACAGTACATACACTTGAAGTTGGAAGTTTACATACACTAAGGTTGGAGTCATAAAAACTTGTTTTTCAACCACTCCGGGTTGAAGTCGGAAGTTTACATACACCTTAGTCGGATGTTTACATACACGTTTACATACACCTTATTTTAAGAATGTGAAATGTCAGAATAATAGTAGAGAGTGATTTATTTCAGCTTTTATTTCTTTCATCACATTCCCAGTGGTTCAGAAGTTTACATACAGTCAATTAGTATTTGGTAGCATTTCCTTTAAATGGTTTAACTTGGGTCAAACATTTCAGTAGCCTTCCACAAGCTTCCCACAATGAGTTGGGTGAATTTTGGCCCATTCCTACTGACAGAGATGGTGTAACTGAGTCAGGTTTGTAGGCCTCCTTCCTCACACACGCTTTTCAAGTTCTGCCCACAAATTTTCTAAGTAGGAATGCATTAAGATAGGATTGAGGTCAGGGCTTCATGATGGCCACTCCAATACCTTGACTTTGTTGTTCTTAAGCCATTTTGCCACAACTTAGGAAGTATGCTTGGGGTCATTGTCCATTTGGAACACCCATTTGCGACCAGTCCCTCCTGCAGCAAAGCACCCCCACAACATGATGCTGCCACCCCCGTGCATCATGGTTGGGTTGGTGTTCTTTGGCTTGCAAGCCTCCCCCTTTTTGCTCCAAACATAATGATAGTCATTATGGCCAAACAGTTCTATTTGTGTTTCATTAGACCAGAGAACATTTCTCCAAAAAGTACCATCTTTGTCCCCATGTGCCCATTTTTTAGGTCTTGGCTGACTTCTTTTGATTTTCCCATGATGTCAAACATTGAGGCACTGAATTTGAAGGTAGGCCTTGAAATACATCCACATGTACACCTCCAATTGACTCAAATTATGTCAATTAGCTTATCAGAAGCTTCTATAGCCTTGACATAATTTTCGGGAATTTTCCAAGATGTTTAAAGGCACAGTCAACTTAGTGTATGTAAATTTCTGACCCACTGGAATTGTGATACAGTGAATTATAAGTGAAAATATCTGTCAACAATTGTTGGAAAAATTACTTGTGTCATGCACAAAGTAGATGTCCTAACCGACTTGCCAAAACTATAGTTTGTTAACAAGACATTTGTGGAGTGGGTGAAAAATTAGTTTGAATGACTCCAACCTAAGTGTATGTAAACTTCTGACTTCAACTGTACATATGAGATGAGTAATTCCAGATATGTAAACATTATTAAAGTGACTGGTGTTCCATTCCTTAAAGTGGCCAGTGATTCCTATTATATGCCTATAGGCAGCAGCCTCTAATGCTCTAGTGATAGCTGTTTAACAGTCTGATGGCCTTGAGATAAAAGCTGTTTTTCAGTCTCTCTGTCCCAGCTTTGAAACACCTGTACTGACCTTGCCTTCTGGATGATAGCGGGGTGAACAGGCAGTGGCTTGGGTGGTTGACGTCCTTGATTATATTTTTGACCTTCCTGTGACATAGTGTCCTGGAGGGTGGGTAGTTGGCACCCGTGTGGTGATCATCCGTTCACCTACTTTGCGTCTCACAACGACACAGTGGTTGGAACCAAAAATCTCAAATTTGGACTCATCAGACCAAAGGACAGATTTCCACCGGTCTAATGTCCACTGCTCATGTTTCTCAGCCCAAGCAAGTCTCTTCTTATTATTGGTGTCCTTTAGTAGTGGTTTCTTTGCAGCAATTCAACCATTAAGTCCTGATTCACGCAGTCTCCTCTGAACAGTTGATGATGAGATGTGTCTGTTACTTGAACTCTGTGAAGGATTTATTTGGGCTGCTATCTGAGGTGGTTAACTCTAATGAACTTATCCTCTGCAGCAGAGGTACCTCTGGGTCTTCCTTTCCTGTGGCAGTCCTCATGAGAGCCAGTTTCAGCATAGCGCTTGATGGGTTTTGCAAAACCTTTGAAGCTCTTGAAATTTTCCACATTGACTGACCATGTCTTAAAGTAACAATGGACTGTCATTTCTCTTTGCTTATTTGAGCTGTTCTTGCCATAATATGGACTTGGTCTTTTTTTTCTTTTTCTGTATACCACCCCTAACTTGTCACAACACAACTGAAGGAAAGATATTCCACAAATGTACTTTAAGGCACACCTGTTAATTGAAATACATTCCACGTGACTACATCATGAAGCTGGTTGAGAGAATGCCATGAACGTGCAAAGGTGACATCAAGGCAAAGGGTGGCTACTTTGAAGAATCTCAAATATTATATTTTGATTCCATATGTGGTATTTCATAATTTTGACATCTTCACTATTATTCTACAACGTAGAAAATAGTATGTTTAAAAAACAAATTAAACCTTTGAATGAGTAGGTATGTCCAAACCTTGACTGGTACTGTATATACACTTTCTGGCTCTGCAGCTCCAAATTTACCGTAAAAATCAGTATCACAGTTATCACTGACCTTGTAACCTTGCGTACTGTTCGACAATGCAAACAACTTTCCTCTAAAACATATTAGTTACACTTGAATAATGCAACGATTCACAAGTATATAGACAATTTTAGGGGTTTATTTATGTTCGTACACGCATTAAATGTAGCTTGCAAGACAATGACACAGATAGCATGTTAGCATATCAAACATGAACAATTCCCCCTCTCATTCGAATATAAAAGTGCAGTTTCAGCACATAAAAGTTACCTTAGAACAAACCAGGCTTCATCTTATCAGTATCATGGAAGTTATTATATGAGGTAAATGCAAAATTGCGAATGAAAACGGTTTTCCTGGTGAGTTGATCAGCATCTTGCTGCATGCTTCTTGACTGGATTGTGACTGAGCAGCCAAAGCAGGAAAACGCAGTTGAGCTTCCCTTTCTTAAAGCTACGGTGACAATTTCAGAACGTAACCGGCTGTTACTGCAATTTCAGGTGAAAGCTCAATCAAACAAGTCTCAAATATAATGAAAATGTCTTTACATTTCAGCTGTTTCAAAAACATTGTTATGCTATTGGTATTTTTAATGTTGGGCTCAGCGATACAATTCTGTTTACACTGCCCTGCTCAGAGGGAGGAAACTGTCGGGCGAGTGTCATGTGCGAGCTCCGGAGGTAGCATTCGAGATGTGAGAAATAAGCAAGTTTACATTACAGTTATGTCTCAAGAATCGATACCTCTCAAGAATCTCTCGAGATGATCCTTAAAGGGATATTTCGGGATTTTGGCAATGGCCCCTTATCTATTTCCCCAGAGTCAGATGAAATATTGGATACCTTGTGTGACCAGTATGAAGGAAGTTAGAGGTAGTTTCGCAATTCAATGCTAACTAGCATTAGCGCAATGGCTGGAAGTCTATTGGTATCTGCTAGCAATGACTGTAGTCTATGGGTATCTATCTTGCGTTAACTCTAAGTACTGTAGCAATTGCTCTAGCGTAAGTTAGCAACTTCCTTCATACTACATACAAATGGTATCCACAAGCTCTGGGGAAGTAGATAAAATCACGAATTATCCCTTTAATTCTCATCAATGAGAATATACCCTTTAACTGTAGCCATAGGAGTCACAATCAGAATACAGGGTCAATCATTCATATCACAAATTATATGCATTGCTAAAACTGTCCTTATTGTATGTATGGACACAATATCTGCTTTCTCTCCAACGTTTATGCTGATTATTTACTATTTGGCTTGTTCTGACTTAAACAGTAGGCTAACTGTAATTACGATATGTTCTAATTTTATGTTAATCAAGCAAAGATCTCAAATATCAATATTAGATTTTATTTACTGAAATATTCTAAACAAGTTTGAATGTTGGGTTACTGGATTTGTGTAGAGTGTAAACTGAGTAGCCCATCAATATCATGCAATGCAATCTTACCTCTGAAGTGTTTCATGGGAAGGGACTTGCTTCAAACCAATGCTTCATTAGTTTAACTAGCAACCTTTGCTAATTTGCTAACGTTGTCAAATAAAGATACAGAAGCAGTGGATTGAAGCTACCTACTGCCGCACACTGGTTGAATCAACGTTGTTTCAACGTAATTCGTCAACGTATTGTGACGTGGACTCAACGTGGAAAATACATTGGATTTGAAAGAAGTCACAAACCAGTAGTATTTTCATCTAATTTCAACCAGTGTTGTAAACATTGAAATTAGGGTAAAACTTCAATTTAAATACATTCACTTAACCTGATTAATAGGTTGTTACGCCAATTAAATTTCTACATAATCATAAAAGCTATGTATACGTTGAAATTGTGTTGAAAATGTAATAGAAATGTATAAAAAAAAAAATCATCCTATATTCAATATGCACTGAGTATACCAAACATTAGGAACACCTTCCTAATATTGACTTGCACTCCCCCATTTACCCTCAGAACAGCCTCAATTCGTCGGGGGATGGACTCAACAAGGTGTCGAAAACGTTCCACATGGATACTGGCCTATGTTGATTCCAATGCATCCCACAGTTGTGTCAAATTGGCTGGATGTTCTTTGGGTGGTGGACCATTCTTGATACACACAGGAAACTGTTGAGTGTGAAAAATGCAGCAGTGTTGCAGTTCTTGACATAAACTGGTACTCCTGGCACCTTCAAAGGCACTTAAATATTTTATCTTGCCCATTCACCCTCTGAATGGCACGCATACACAATCCATGTCTCAATTGTCTCAAGGCTTAGAGATCCTTCTTTAACCTATATCCTTCCCTTCATCTACACAGATTGAAGTGCATTTAACAAGTGACATCAATAAGGGATCGTAGCCTACTGGTATATGTGTAATGCATTTCAGTGAGAAATAATCTACATTGCCAGATGCATACCTCTTTGTACCCCGCTTAGTTTTGGAAACAAGCTGTGTTTGTTTCAGCTGAGCTACCATGTCAACACATTTAGTCATTGATCAGCTTCCAAACTAATTTGCGTAGACTACCTAAATAACATTGAATATTTGAAAGTAACTCCTCTTCACAAGCAGTATGTGAAAGTAAATTCACAGTGAGGTGGGTTTCTGTAGGCTACATCTGATTTGCCAAAAGGACACCATAATTTCAATGTGAAGCTAGGTATACTATCATTCATCCATGGTTGATTGGATCTTTGGAAGTTTAGAAGTAGTTACCATTACCATTACCATTACCATACCGTTCAGGGTGTGCAAGTGCTCCTTCCAATGTTGATAATTTATATTGGGTTGTGTTCACAATTCAATATCCAGTTTATCTTCAAATTACTTATTAATATGTTGGATTCACATCTCCATGTAAACCAAAAATCGGAGTAAAATGATAGCACTAAATCAAATCAAACTTTAAATGCACTTCAAATAAAGTTTAGTATTTTTCAACTTAGATTTTTGGTTGACATGGAGACGTGAATCAAACATATTAATAACTTCTAGATTACATTTGAAATCAACCAATCATCCTTCATATTCAAAACAATATCCATCATACACTAAAAGTGTATTATTAATATCATAAATTTGGCATCCTATTTATAGGGCTAATGGTAACTACTTCTAAACTTCCAAAGATGCAATCAACCTTGGACGAATGATAGAATACCTAGCTTCAAGTTGAAATTATGGTGTCCTTTGGGCAAATCAAATGTTAATGTAGCCTACGTAAACCCTACCTCACTCCAAATTTACTTTCACAATCAGCTTGTGTGAGAAAAGTTAAAGGAGTTATTTAGTTATTTGGGCCTAGGTTGTCTACACAAATGAGTATGGAATCAATGTGTAACTGTCTTGACATAATAGCTCAGCTGAATCGAACACATCTTGTTTCTGAAGCTAAGCAGTACATAGTGTTAGGTATCTGGCTGGTAGACTTGTTCTCACTGAATTGCATTACCCTTTATATAACAGTAGGAGTCAATGTTCAGGCAGGACTTGTTGGACGGTAGCTTCACATTTTATTTCAATATACCTCTTTATTTATGTCGATAGCATGACGTTGAAACAATGACGTTGATTCCAACATACCATTTTACCATTCAGTTCAAATAAAATGTCTAATCAAATATGAAATTCAACAAAATATGTTTTATGTTTTCAACATAATTTTAACATTTACATAGGTCTGATGATTATGTTGAAATTAGATTGATGTAACAACCTGTTAGTCAGGTTAAGTCAATGAATTTAAGTTGAAGTTTTACCCTAATTTCAATGTTTAAGTTAAGACGCTGGTTGAAATTAGATGAAAACAGTACAGGATGATGACATTCTTCAAATGAATTTTCAACGTTGATTCCACGTCACAATACGAATTACATTGATTCAACCAGTTTGTGCCCAGTGGGTAGTCTCTCTTCCATAAAAACATTAAGATGTAAGACAAAAGATTAAGCAAGGCTGAGATAGTGGTGAAATATTGCTTTAAGGCATTTATTAGGCCTAGTTAATGAAGCACATTCTTCTGTACCGTTCTTTGATGATTCAACACCACCAAGCACTACTTTCTAATATTATGGAGAACTTAACTTTCCCTTCCGAAATTGATTTTACAGCCCAATAAAAGGACTAGGAGCATTTTAATCTAAGTCAAGTTACAATGTAAATCACATTTTCATGGCGCTTAAACTTCCAGATATATATTATATTATGCTAAGTAAAATACATAAGCTTAATGTTTTATTCATCTGGACAGCACTAGATGATGTCTGAGAGATGTGAATGTACTGTAATAAGGTCTGGTTGGTTTAACATCCATACCTCATTTTGGATGTATTAAGAAAGAAGGCTCTATATACCATGTATTCATTCAGCTTTCTGTAGTAAATATAGCAAAAACTTGCTGAAATAAGATACTGAAATAAAATACTTGAATTGGCCTTTTTACTTGTTAATTTGTTTCATATATTTTAACTTGTTGAAGTACATCAAGTACATTTTTCCGCCAATTTTTTTTTTTTTTTTTTTTTAATAATTGGTCTCTCACCCCCTAACAAATCCTGCTGACTTGGTCTATACAGTTGTGTCTCTACAGAAGAAATATACACTGATTTTATATAACCTGCCATTCACCTTTTGTTTTTAGCTTTTGTGAGTAGAATGTTTGGTTGGTGTGACTGCTGTTTTATCATAACCATTTCTGGGTTCCTCGTAGGGCCCTGGTCAAAAGTATTGCATTATATATGGAATAGCAGGCCATTTGGGATGCACGCACATCTGCTAGAAACCCAACCCATGGCACAGGGGGCCAACCCTGCAGTTTATCCTGGACGATCAAAGCTGTACAAACCAATTGTCATCATGTTCCTCCGGAGGGGATTCTCAAGTACATTAATGCTCCTTCTCAGGGAAATAATTGTGCCACTCTGCGACTTCATTAGGTCTCCTGGCTGTTTCAAAAGATGATCTCTGCGGAGGTTGGGAGCCACGTCGCGGGCAGACAGCGTCCCAAGGGGCTCCATGAATAAAAAACAGAGAGAGATTATAATGAGATTGTGCCAGCCATGACCAGGAGTGTAGTTTTTA
This sequence comes from Oncorhynchus mykiss, assembly GCF_013265735.2. Lineage (NCBI taxonomy): Eukaryota > Metazoa > Chordata > Actinopteri > Salmoniformes > Salmonidae > Oncorhynchus > Oncorhynchus mykiss. The sequence continues at coordinate 77,173,556 of NC_048569.1, read as the reverse complement.
TTATTTCACTGGCAACCAGGAGAGAGAGAGAAAGAGAGAGTGGGAGAGAGAGGAGGAGAGGAACATAAATGTGTTATGGTGGAAGGAGCCACAATGGCCATCTGCCATAGTGGTGCGGTGATAGCTAGTAGCAGACCATGCTTCTGCCATAGTGGTGCGGTGATAGCTAGTAGCAGACCATGCTTCTGCCATAGTGGTGCGGTGATAGCTAGTAGCAGACCATGCTTCTGCCATAGTGGTGCGGTGATAGCTAGTAGTGGACCATGCTTCTGCCATAGTGGTCTGGTGGTAGCTAGTAGCAAACCAGAGCATTAGGGCCCGAGAATCAACATCATCCCCTGATTCCGCTGATTGAATAAAGAGAAAACATGTAACGTATATGCAGCGAGTCAGGAAGCAGGTGAGTTTAATAATAATAAACATGAAGATAACACAAAACAGGAGAAGCTTACTAAACATAACCAAAACCAATACTGCCTGATGACTGAGGCTACTGAGGGCTATATGAAAAGAGAGTAATTAGGGTGGTGATGAAGTTCAGGGGAGCAGGTGTGCACAATGTCGGTTTCCAGGACCGGTGGTTAGTGGACCGGAGACGATGAGCGCTGGAGGGAGGGAACAGGATTAGGCGTGACAGTACCCCCCGGTGCACGGCTCCAGCCGCAGGATGACGATAGCCAAGAGAACAGCCTCGAGGGCGAGGAGCGGACTGGTCCGGACGGCGGAAATGGAAATCCCGGATGATGTTAGGGTCCAGGATATCCGCCACCAGGACCCAAGTGCCCTCCTCAGGACCGTACCCTTCCCAGTCCACCAGGTACTGGAGCCAACCCCCACAACATTGGGATTCCAGGAGGGACCTAACAGCATAGGTGGGGGGTCCCCTCAATGTCCAGGGGAGGCGAAGGGATGTCGCGGGGGACGGCATCATCCAGGGGACCAGGAACCACCAGCCTGAGGGAAACTTGAAAGGGGGGTTAGATTCAGTAGTTAGTGGGGAGTTGTAATCTTTAGGTTACCTCATTGACCCTCCGGAGGACTTTGAACGGCCCCACAAACCGGGTCAGCCCGGTGGAGGAGTGATGCAGTGAATTCTGGGTGTACTCTGCCTAGGGAAGGAACCGGGCCCATTCCCCCTGACGGTCCTGGCAGTGACTCCTAAGGAACCTCCCCAGGTCTTGGTTCATTCTCTCCACCTGCCTGTTGGACTGAGGCCGGTACCCAGAAGTGAGGCTAACCGTCAGCTTCTCCATTAGGGCTCTCCATACCCATGATGTGAATTAGGGGTAACGGTCAGAGACAATGTCCTCCGAAAGGCACAGAGCCCGGAAGACCTGCTAGAGCAGTGCCTCAGCGACCTGGAGAGTGGTAGTGAGACCAGAGAGAGGGATACAATTGGTTCCCTCTCCAAAGCCTGGCGGATTTCCACGTCTACATCCCAAAGCATGGGGACAACGATTCGGGAAGGCGGTATGATGGGCGCACTCAGGAAAGGAACCTCTCGCTGTCCGTATGTACTCCAGGTTCTAATGGTTGGTGAGGATGAGAAACGGGTCCTTGTTGCCCTCCAACCAGTGTCTCCACTCTTCTAGTGCCAACTTCACCGCTAGGAGCTCCCGGTTTCCGACATCATAGTTCAGAGTAGTAGGAGTTTTCAGAGTAGTAAAAACATGGATAAAAAATGTTGTGGATTACCTTGATGTTGTGACAGAACGGCCCCCACGCCCACTTCTGAGGTGTTCACTTCCACCACGAAGGGCAGCGTAGGATCTGGGTGTTTCAGCAATGGGGCGGAGGTGAAACGCTCCTTCAGTAGGCGGAAGGCCTCATCGTCTGCAGGACTCCACACCACCTTTGAGGAGAGAGGTGAGAGGAGAGGCGATGGTGCTGAAGTTGGGACTGGCCATGACCTGACTGTGTTGACCAATGATGGTTGCCAGGTGTGCGCAATGTGGGTTGCCAGGACCGGTGGTTAGTAGACTGAAGATGTTGAGCGCTGGTGGGAGGGAACATGAGTAGGCGTGATAAAACAATGCATAAAGAAATCCATAAATGTAGCCTATAATTCCTGTGCAATTCATATCTATAGGTGACACTGAGGTTTTATTTTAATTATTTGTATCTGGCATTAGTGTGTAAGCTTAAGCTTTAGGGCCTAACTGTATGCTTGCCAAATACATGCCAATCCCTAAATGCTTTTGGGAACTTGGGCAGAAAAAGTTAAAGTCGATCCATTGAGGGAAAAAGGACAATGTGGGAGTTTAATTCATTAAGAGAAAAGCTGTGAAATGGAGAGTTGAAAATAAATAGAAGGGAGGGCCAGAACAGTAGTCTAACTCATTTTTGGGAAAGATTTGGTGAAGTGTTAAAAGAGGATGATAGCAGTATGTTATGTGTGATGATTGTGAGGTGCTACACACATTTGATAGTCACAAGATGGGGACTTTAAATATGGCACATAAAGGGAACTGTAGTGTTCAGATGGGTTAAATGGAATAGGAACTGAAATATTGACCCTGCAGGTCTATAACCGTTCACATAGCTATAACCTTTCACATTATTCTCTGTCCCCAACGCACTAGACGGCCAGTTCTTATAGTCTTTAGCCGTACCCTTATCCTACTCCTCCTCTGTTTCTCTGGTGATGTGGAGGTTAACCCAGGCCCTGTAGCCCCCAGTTCCACTCCTTTTCTCCAGGCGCTATCATTTGTTGAATTCTGTAACCGTAAAAGCCTTGGTTTCATGCATGTTAACATCAGAAGCCTCCTCCCTAAGTTTGTTTTATTCATTGCTTTAGCACACTCCGCCAACCCTGAAGTCCTAGCCATGTCTGAATCCTGGCTTAGGTAGGCCACCAAAAATTCTGAAATTTCCATCCAAATTTCCACCAACATTTTCAGACAAGATAGAACGGCCAAAGTTGGTGAAGTTGCAATCTACACCAGAGATAACCTGCAGAGTTCTGTCATGCTATCCAGGTCCGTGCCCAAACAGTTCGAGCTTCTACTTTTAAAAATCCACCTTTCCAGAAAAAAAGTCTCTCACTGTTGCCGCTTGTTATAGACCCCCTTCAGCCCCCAGCTGTGCCCTGGACATCATATGTGAATTAATTGCTCCCCCATCTATCTTCAGAGTTTATACTGTTAGGTGACCTAAACTGGGATATGCTTAACTTGTTGAGGATAGGGGGCAGTATTTTCACTTTGGATGAATTGCGTGCCCATAGTGAACTGCATCCTACTCTGTCCTAGATTGCTAATATATGCATATTATTATTACTATTGGATAGAAAACACTCTGAAGTTTCTAAAACTGTTTGAATTATGTCTGTGAGTATAACAGAACTCATAGGGCAGGCAATCTTCCAAACAAGAGGTGAAATTCTGAATGTGGGGCAACTTTGACGTCATCGCCCCCTCCTTTCCCAACAAGATATGGATCTGGTAGCACTTCCTACGCCTTCCACTAGATGTCATCATTCAGTAGAAAGTGGAATGGAGCATTTGCTGTGAACTTTGACCGAATGGGAGGGGAAATAGTCAGTGTCCCGACAGAATGCCATTTTCCTGTGGCGCATTTCTCTGTGGGTGCTACCGCCGTTCCATTTGGCTGCAGCTGAAAACGTATGATCCGGTTGGAACGTTATTGGATATATATGATAATAACATCCTAAAGATGGATTCTCTACTTAGTTTGACCAGTTTATTCGACCTGGAATATATTTTTTTGAAGTTTTCGTGCAGGTTGTCCTGGACCAGCAATCAGTTTTTGGGCACGTGAGCTGAAAGTGATAGCAAATGCAGCTAATTGGACACTAGTATTGGACATTATGGAACAAAACAACGATTTATTGTGGAACTAGGACTCCTTGCACTACATTCTGATGAAAGATCATCAAAGGTAAGGGAATATTTATGTTGTAATTTCGTATTTCTGTTGACTCCAACATAGCGGAGGAATACTTTTACGTCTGAGCGCTGTCTCAGATTATTGCAATGTTAGACTTTTTCCGTAACGTTTAAAAAAAATCTGGCACAGCGGTTGCATTAAGAACCAGTGTATCTTTAATTATATGTAGAACATGTATCTTTAGTCAAAGTTTATGATGAGTATTTCTGTTATCTGGCGTAGCTTTCTATAATTCCTCCGGATATTTTGTAGGCAGTTCTGAACATGGCGTCAATGTAAACCGAGATTTGTGGATATAAATATGCATATACATACATAAATGTATTGTCTAACATGTCCCTGAGCGTTGGACTAGTAACCGAAAGGTTGCAAGTTCAAATCCCCGAGCTGACAAGGTACAAATCTGTCGTTCTGCCCCTGAACCGGCAGTTAACCCACTGTTCCTAGGCCGTCATTGAAAATAAGAATTTGTTCTTAACTGACTTGCCTAGTTAAATAAAGGGAAATAACAAAAATAAAAAAATAAAAACAGCACTATCGTGCGTTTGCCAGCAGCTATCAACTCCCGAGATTGAAATACAAATGGTATAGGGAGAAATTGTCCTATAATTCCTATAATAACTACAACCTAAAACTTCTTACCTGGGAATATTGAAGACTCATGTTAAAAGGAACCACCAGCTTTCATATGTTCTCATGTACGGAGCAAGGAACTTAAACGTTAGCTTTCTTACATGGCACATATTGCACTTTTACTTTCTTCTCCAACACTTTGTTTTTGCATTATTTAAACCAAATTTACGTTTCAATATTTATTTGAGGCTAAATTGATTTTATTGATGTATTATATTAAGTTAGAATAAGTGTTCATTCAGTATTGTTGTAATTGTCATTATTACAAATAAATGTTAAAAAACGGCCGATTAATCGGTATCTGCTTTTTTTGGTCCTCCAATAATCGGTATCGGCGTTGAAAAATCATAATCGGTCGACCTCTAGTGTAGATTGATGAGGGAAAAATGAAGGCTGTAATGTAATAAAATGTGGGAAAAGGGAAGGGGTCGGAATACTTTCCGAATACACTGTATTTGGATACCTCCATAACAATGCTCTAAGAGATGCTATTTTGCCTGGCATAGAAAATGTGCTCTCTCGTCAGGACACAGAGGAGCTAGCCAACAAAACAACAAACACAATCACTTCAAACTGAAGCTGTAAAGACTGCAAACTAGCTGCACTTCGTTTCGTTTACCATTTCCTTGTATATATCCATAAAAATGATACCAGCCGATTCATGATTTCGACTGGCAGAGAATCGCTGCCTGCCTGTCTGTCTTGTCCCGACTTCAATCCCTACACGTTCATTACTATGGGACAGCTGGAGATTGAATTTGAATTTTGAAACAATGTTGCAAATGTTGGAGAGACAGACAGCAAGGTTTATACAAATCTCTGCTGTTGAAAACGAAATGTTACTCTAAATGAAATGTGAGATAACGTCTAAATGATTTTTCTAGTGGAGATCAGGTTCATAACTTGCCTGGCTGGGCTGATGAGACAGTGGGATTCAGATGGAACAGAGTAAATAGTCATTTTAACGTCATAGATTTATCCGGTGGTAATTTGTGGAATAGACACCGGCTGGAATGCTGTTTTATACAATCAGCAATCAGGGTTAGACCCACCAGTTGTATAACATTAGCTAAAGCAGACACAAGCCAAACAAGCTACTGCCACCTCGTGGTCTGGAGTGTTTAAACGAAGCAAATTGGTTCTATGTGAACATCAAAAAGTTAACTGCCGACACTGTGGGCAGAGGTACTAAGTAAGCATACCTATCGGCAGTCAGATTTCTCGGTGTGTCTGACCCTTTAGGGTCAGTTTCAGGTGGACTAGTAGACTATGGATACGTCTTAAATGGCACCTTATTCCCTATATAGTGCACTTCTTTTGATCAAAGCCGGAACCCTATGGGTGTAGGGAATAGGGTGTATTTTGAAATGCAGCTGCACCATGAGAAACTGGATTGACTGATAGCCCTTCCCTGTCTGTTGGCCTGGCTTTTTTCACCCACCTTTCCGTCTGTGGCAGTGGAGCTCCAGAGTTCAAGTCCATTGATCACGTCCTTCTCTCTCTTTCTTTTCTGTCTGGTTATTCTGACGTGGCAACCTAGCCACCGCTGTCCGCCGGCTTCCTGTACAAAAAAAGAAGAGAAAATCAATAGTTTTCCATTATCCATTTGGGCAGTGTCACTGGCCTGTCAATGATCCCGTTACAGGAGAGGTACAGGGGTGAGATGGCATGTGTGGCACCCTATTCCCTACATATGGCACTACTTTTGTCCAGAGCCCTATGGGTCATATGGGTCAAAAGTAGTCCATTATATTGGGAATAGGGTGCCATTTGGGACCACATCCATTGCCCCACTCCGCTGACAAGAGAAAAACATGCTGACAGACACCAGGAACAAGTTGGAACACAGATTTGCACTTCAAGCGGTCGTCAGAAGAGGCCGGGTGTGAGAGGCCACCACATGACAAGGGGGCAAGTTCAGAGAGGGTGGGGATGGAGGGGTGATAGGGGGTGATAGGGGGATAGTCAGGGAGGGAAGAGGGTGGGGGTGAGGATGGAGGGGGGATGGGGAGCAGTCAGGGAGGGAGAAGGGAAAGGATGGGCAGAGAGGGATGGAAGGGTGTGCGTGTGTGTGGGGATGGGGGGGGGGGGGGGGGGGGGGGCACTGTTTCTTGCCTGTCTGTCTGACTGTCTCGATCCCCCAACACTCACACTTTTATCCTCCCATTAATAATTTACTTCTGGATGCACCAAATGAAAGGAAACCCAGGTGCCCTGATTGTGGCTGAATGAAATTAATAAAATACATTGCCCTTTGGTCTCCTCTCTATACTTATACCCCTAGCCTGTCCTGACACTTAACTACAGCCACAGCATACACTAGTGGGTTAAATAGTACATTAATTGGATGTTTTCATATGTTTGAATGGTTCTTATTATTTATGAAAACATACAAATTATGGAAAGTTTTGCTATTGAGGACAGGCCTGGTTGTAATGAGCTCTCAAAAAGTGTTCCAAAATGCATTATTAGTAGCCTATATTATTAATTATTTCATAGACTAAGTGCTGTTATACATTTTAATAATAATGTTTTAATAATAAAGAGTGAGGAGTAGAATTGCATATGTTTTATTTAGACTATGGCTGAACATGTGCACAGTGTATTATTGACCTGGAACAAATCTAAAACACTTCGAAAATAGGTTACAATGTATTCAATGTTGGACCTATGGGACCAATCTATGGTGTATAATGGGTGAATTTAATAATTTCCCCATAACATTTGTTCCAAGAATGGTCAACTCCTCCCACTGATCAGCTAAGGTAAGTAAGGAAGACATCAACCACCATACAAAAGCACGGAAATCAATACATTTAGACAAGAATAAAAACCGCTTGCAATGCACCATTTTGGTCCTCCAAAAATATGCTTAATCTCTTGTCAAATGCCATTACGTTTTTTTCCCTGCCTGACCAAGATTAAAAGAAGACATATATGTGCTCCTTTGCCATTCCCGGTAATGTACACACAAAATACAACCAGGCTTCAATAGGCTACACTCCAAGTCAGTTGTATAGTAACAGCAAATGTGTTTCCAATTCCCTTGTAATTTTATGCGGGGAAAATAACGATCGTTTTAAATAAAGAAACCATTATTTGAATCTATGACACGTCAGTGAAGGTTAACAAGGAATACCATTGTTATTTCACTGTAAATTACTTTAATCTGGACAGTTTAAATCCTGACGCGATCATCCGCCATTCGGTAAAATGCTCCTCCATCACTAACACTCTCTTCGATAATAAAATGCCAACTGTTTTTCAATTAGAACATCACTTTTCTCATCCTTTTTTCATTTTTTCCACCCCTCCATTAAAACAATCTAACGTACCAATTCAGTTCATGATGACTGTAGGGAATAGTCAGGTTAATATGTTGACAAGCTTTAACAATAGCGGGTCATGTTGCTCAACACGCTCGACTGGTTCCGTTCAGCTCAGTGGCTGACAGGTCCTAATCACGCGCTGCCCTAAAGGCACGGGGCACAGAACATTTTAATTACTGAATTATAGACTAGCTTGAGCTCGCCGGCGTTAAACTGAGACATAATTAGGGCCAGAGTTATAATAATTGTTTCTGCTAATTGGGCGGACAAGTGCGTTATGGTGCAATTATAGGACTATCTATGCAATAATTATAAATGTGTTCTTAATAATATAAATGTGATATAATTGCTACCGGATTTTGTTTGAATTCGTTTTCGTCATTTAAATGTAGGGTTTTCAAGCATAGGCAAATCAGTGAGCTTGTCATGTTTAATAGGTCTATAAAATAGGCCTGCACTGCCTTATACATTATTTTAGGAGGATACGTCAATACAATATAGCCAATCTTTTTTGGGCTACTATCCAGAGATAAACTTCACAAAATATATATTGCATGAACAGTTTGAATAAGGCTGCACTATTTTTTGTTGCATTATAAGTAAGGGAAATTTACACGCCAGCTATACTGTGTTGTTGACAGATTCGTCCTCTTTCCTCAGTGAAATATGTTGTGCATACTGACTGCTATATGAACCAGCCAAGCGTAGCGGATGTCAATTCCAATAGCACGTTTCAGCAGCTAATGTGTCATTTACAATAACAAAAATAATAATGTAGTGAAGAGAGAGATAGAGTCCTCCTTCCTTAGACCGTGACATTCTGGAAAGTGATGTGGCACCTCTGGCAACGCCATTATTTCCTATTAATTACTCGCTAAAGAATGCCTTTAGAAATAGCGCGAGGTGTGACGGGGAGCTGGTCAGCGAGAGAGCAGCTGCCCCTTCAGCCCTCCAGGCGCGCGCTGACCTCCTTTTTCACTTCCATAAATTGGCGGTTTGACAAGCCATAAAACGGAAGAGATTTGATTTGGATATGGGAAGAAATGCAGAATATGAGCCAGAAATGACAAGTCAGAATAGATCTCGTTGTCAAGAAGACATGTCGCGCATGAAAAATGAATCCATGATGTCCCCTTTTACAAGCGTAAATCTGTTTTGGAAACAGAATGTCTATGTTTATAGTCCATCCGGTTTAAGCTTATAGCAAGCAGCCTATTCATTGGAATAGCTTAGTTCAGTTAATTGTTATTTTTACTTTGTAGACATAACAAACTAGAGCTGTTTGGATATGTAGCCTATTTATTTAATCCATATTTACGACAGAAAAGTTAGGTTCTTCGAAATCACCGTCGAATAGAAAAGCAAACAACACTCTTATAAACTTAACACAATTTGGCAACAGTGGGAGTTCCCAATATTTGCTGGTGTTAATTGATTGTTTCAAATTAATAGAACATTTGTATATGAGCCAATCAAACTGAAATAACGTGGGCTGTATTTGGCTTTGTTCCTCCTCTTGTCAGCCTTACAAGTCATGATCCTTATTACTGTAGAAAAACTGTATGTAGACTTTGGATTATAACAGCTATGCAGTTCTACCATCTGACGCCAGGAGACACTGCGGTTCGCGTTCTGAAAGTCCCACGACCTAATAGGCGATACACTATATCCTTGCACTAATGTCTGCTATTTGAAATGAACAAAACAAGAATACAGGATCTAATGAGATGTTCAAAAGTGACACTTGGTTATTATGACAGGTGCTGTTTCCATTTAGTTTCCCACTATAATTCCCAGTAAAAATGTGTTTTGGAAATGAATGTGGCAAAAAATAAGACCATTAACAAAAGCTCAGTCCAGATAGGCCTTATTGGCTGCTAAAGTGCAACATGCAAATATACATTTCTATTGCTGAAGCATTTCATACTATATTGAATTGATAGGCCTAATTATAGGAGCATATGAAAGCAAACTGGCAGCAGGCTGAAAAAATACATGTTATGGACTTCTCTAATTTACAAAATATAAACAATAGGTAGACTGTACTATTATGGTATAGTTGTATTTTTAGTCGTTATAAATGTAAATTTGTCGACTCTTCCTTCATGTTGACAAACATAGAATTAGGGCTTTTATTCCAGCTATGTGTAAATGACCTTGTCCTATTTAGGCCTACTGTGGCTTGCAATACTGAAAGGGATATTTTAGACTGACAACAATATAATTCAGTAAAAGCTTTAACGTTTCTTAAATGTATTATTTTGTACAGTACTTATCTATTCAATCTAAACAATTTTGTATTTGTTCCCTTCATTTTCCTCATCCTTTTATATTTGCTTAGCACACTTTCTCAAATGTCATAATTCCCAACATTACCGCAGGCATCACTCGCTTTTTCATGCTGTTTTGTTTGCTATTGTGCCAAACACGCCGCTATTGTAAAGATGACATTAGAGTGTCTCATGGTTTAAATCCCTTGAGCTGCTCCGTCTCCCTGGGCACTGAGGTCATAGGTCGAATCTTGAGATCAGTAGTAAACGTCTGCTGTCTGAGTGAGCTTGCATGGTGAAATTAAGTAAGACCCATTGGCAATAGCCCTCTGGGAGTTCCCGTTGTGTACGTTTTAGTAAAAACTATTTAAAATTGGGTCTCTTTGAGCATATAATCTTCACCTTTGATGTGTGTAGGTCTATAGGAAGTGGTCGTTGGTGTCTCTCGGGTAGACTAAACATGCTAAAAGTCTAAATGTCCTGGCCTGAATATGAGGAGTGAGGAGGTCTATTTTTACACAATAAAATGCATACTAATTTAATTTTTGGGACCTGTTGGTGTGCAGGGCTAAGACTACAACTCATCACTATTTCATGCAATTATGATATATGCATGCCTTGGAAAAGTGTGCATGGGAATCAGAGTGATACCCCCCACTGACATGGATGTTATCATGATGCTGTCCTATTAACCTTGAAATAATACATCGATATTATATTCTTCAATCTATCTGTCAGAGAAAATCAGAATGGCACATTTGGAAACAATGACATGTCTGTTGTTTGTTTTAACACCAGACATAAACAAACAAACACAAATCTGCAGCAAACATGTCATATGGTTTTCTGGTGTCTGTTTACTCTGCTACAATTTAAGCATGGAATAACTCTCTACAATGTGTACTTTCTTTGTTGCTTTGTTGATATAGGCCTATTTAATTGCAACCCAACTGTATACCGCTGTCGAAAAAAGTTCCAGGCGACAAGTGAAAATATAGAGCAAATGACAAAACAGAGAGTGAATAAGTGACAGTTAAAAAGACAAGAGGATGTGCAGCTAACAGGGAAACGCAGCAGCTACAAAGTCACACATACCTTTGAGAGCGCAGTTTGTTTTATAGCACATCTCCCGGGTTGTATCTCCTGTCGATTTGCTAGGGAAAAAAGCCGAAGCGAACATGCCCTGTTTAAGAAACAAACATGCAGATTTAGATGGGATTGTGACAGCAGCATACCTTACTTAGAGACTTCATGTCCCACAAGACTCATATTATAACAACAGTGGAGAAAAGGCTATAATGCAGAAAGAAGAGACTCAGCACGGTTGACAACATTTATCGTCACTCTGAAAGAAGTAAATGCAAATAATGGGATGCCAACTAAGAGCTAATAATATGTTTGAACCTTTAGATACAAAATAGAATAAACAGTTGCGATAGTCACAGGAGTTGCTTCTCAGATCAACCTGCTCTAGGCTATAGGGTAATTATTATCGCCCCATATAAGGTAACATTTAAATCAAGATATGTACTCTATTCTACAGTGGCTATGATGTGTTAGCACATTGAAATCTGACAATTAGCGGCAATACATTGTTTTCATAATCAGGTGTAAAGGTAGTCACATGTAAAGGGACAACTCGTCATCATAGCCTAACCTTTCAGTTTAATAATTCATTTTCTGTCCGGATCTTTCTAGCTTCTTCAAAAGACTCAAACCTGACAAGGCGTGTGTTAAATCTCTGCTCGTCCAGGGAGTTGTCACCTGTTATGTGTGGTACTTACTGGCTGTCACCGCGGGCTTACCGCTTCTCCTCTCGTCACGCTTCGCTCCTCTTCCAAACCGATGCCGTAGTCATGCACTTGGCGCGGTCGCTCTTGATTCACTGGCTGCCATAATGGTTCCAAAATGTATCTTCCAGGAGTTTAGAAATTGTATTGCCAAAAAAGTTATTGCCTACCTACGGTGAGGTTACAAATGCAAATAATGTAAATCGGTTTGATGTTTTCAAGTACACTCCCCTTTCCCACCCTCAGGACAAGGATATCAATATACACTGAACAAAAATAAAAACACAACATGCAAAAATGTCAATGATTTTACTGAGTTACAGTTCATATCTAGGAAATCAGTCAATTTAAATACATTTATTAGGTCCTAATCTATAGATTTCACATGACTGAGAATACAGATATGCATCTGTTGGTCACAGATACCTTCCAAAAAATGTAGAGGCATGGATCATAAAACCAGTCAGGTTTGGTTTGACCACCATTTGCAGCACAACACATCTCCTTTACATAGAGTGATCCAGATGTTGATTGTGGCCTGTGAAATGTTGTCCCACTCCTCTTCAATGCTGGATTTTGGCGGGAACTGTAACACATTGTCGTACACATCGATGCAGATCATCCCAAAAATGCTCAATGGGTAACATGTCTGATGAGTATGCAGGCCATGGAAGAGTTGGGACATTTTGAGAGTCCATGAATTGTGTACATGTCCTTGCGACATGGGGCCGTACATTATCATGCTGAAACATGAGGTGATGGCGGCGGATGAATGGCGCGACAATGGGCCTCACAGCATCTCTGTGCACTCAAATTGCCATCAATAAAATGCAATTGTGTTCATTGTCCATAGCTTATGCTTGCACATACCATAACAACACCACCACCATGGTGCACTCTGTTCACAACATTGACATCAGCAAACCGCTAGCCAGCATGATGTCATACACGCTGTCTGCCAGCTTCCTTGTACAGTTGAAACCGAGATGAATTGGTGAAGAGCACACTTCTCCAGCGTGCCAGTGACCATTGAAGGTGAGCATTTGACACTGAAGTCAGTAACAATGCCGAACTGCAGTCAGGTCAAGACCCTGGTGAGAATGAGCAGCACGCAGATGAGCTTCCATGAGATGGTTTCTGACAGTTTGTGCAGAAATTATTTGGTTGTGCAAATCCACAGTTTCATCAGCTGTCCAGGTGGCTGGTCTCAGACAATCCCCCAGGTGAAGTAGCCGGATGTGGATGTCCTGGGCTGGCATGGTTACATGTGGTCTGTGGTTGTGAGGCCGGTTGGATATACTGCCAAATTCTCTAAAATGATGTTGGAGGTGGCTTATGGTGGATAAGTTAACATTAGATTCTCTGGCAACAGATCTGGTGGACATTCCTGCAGCCAGCATGCTAATTGCACACTCCCTTAAAACTTGAGATGTTTGTGGCATTGTGTTGTGTGACAAAACTGCACATTTTAGAGTGACCTTTTCTTGTCCCCCAGCACAAGGTGCACCTGTGTGATAATCATGCTGTGTAATCGGCTTCTTGAAATGCCACACCTGTCAGGTGAATGGATTATTTTGGCAAAGGAGAAATGGTCACTAACAGAGATGCAAACACGTTTGTGCACAACATTTGAGAGAAATAAGTTTTTTATACATATGGCCATTTCTGGGATCTTTTATTTCGGCTCATTAATTATGTGAACAACACTTTACATGTTGCGTTTATATTTTTGTTCACTATAGATAGCATCAATATTATAATTCTGTTGTTATTCCACACTTCATTTTACACTACATCTTACAAATTATTATTTCTTTATTATAGGCCTATTCCACAATGTATATATATATATATATATATTATGTAATCTAATCAAATCAGTAAAACCTGAACTATAACATTACATCTCAATGTTATAAGTCTGTAACCTTAAACTACGTTTACGACTACAGATAGTACTATCTCAAGAGTCTCTCATCTGTGCTACTTGGGCTTCCGAGTGGCGCAGTGGTCTAAGGCACTGCATCTCAGTGCTAGAGACATCACTACAGATGTCCTGTTTCGAATCCAGGTTGCATCACACCTGGCCGTGATTGGGAGACCCATAGGGCGGCGCACAATTGGTTTGGCTGGTGTAGGCGGGTGTAGGCTGTCATTATATATAAGAATTTGTTCTTAACTGACTTGCCTAGTTAAATAATAAACTTTTTTGTATTTTTTAAATCAACACCAGGCATACACTGGGCTTACTCAGTGTATATCATATTGGTCTAGGGAAACACTGTATGCTATGCTGGATTGTCTTCCAGCTGTGTGTCAATTAGACTGTAATTAGTAACCTCTCTGCCTGGTTAAGAGCAGCCGCATAATGTAAAGACACTTCGAATGATCAATTTTAGAATTATTGTCAGAAATGTACACAGACACATGCCATCATTTGGAATAGGCCGAGTTACAGTATTTAGAATAGCTATAATAGTCTTGGTATAGGCCTAAGAAAGAATAGACCAACGCAGTGAACTGGAGTTGATCTAAAATATATTATGCCATCATCTTTCTGGATATAAAAACCCATTAAAAAATAAATAAAAACAAGAGTTAGAAGCTATTAAAAAACATTTAGGGGTTGGTTGACTTACAACCTGACGTCAATGATGATGATGTCTATGTTGAAGAGATTAATCTATGTTGAAGACTTCAGCCGTGCAGGACAATGTTGAGCCCATCGAGTCTGCCCAATGTGCAATGAGTGTGTGGCTATTGTGAGCAAAATGTGAGCCAAACTCTGTGAATTACTGACCTCCACACCACACCACCACCACACCAGTCTGTTAAGTATTCTATTCTACCCTCCTCTCTCTGCTATTCAAGGTTGATCTAATCTAATTCACCAGATCAACAACTGAAATCTATGAGAGAACAAATAATGGAGATGAAATGAACAAATGATTAGCATGCTGTGAAAAGTACAATTTGTTTCTTATTTAGCATTTAGATAACTGTCTATCCTGAGGAGCAAGCTTCAAAGTTGAACCCACTTTTGGCGAGGGGGATTAATTCTCTCTGCTGCATGCTTCATTGAATCTCTCATTACCAAACTTTGTCTGTATTGATGTTAGATTTGATTGAAGATTAGAGCATTTAGCAAATCTTGCTTTTCCGCGTGTATCATGCTTTTTCAAGCACAGCAGCAGAGCGCCCGCTGGTCAATACCCTCACTTTTATCCAGTGTCTGCTTCATTTAAACTTAATCAACTCCATCAATGAACTGGAACAGAGAAATGTCCCTGTGGAACAATGCTGTTCTTTTGTTAGATAATTCTCTGCTCTCCTTCCCAACCCGGTGGCTTTAAACCTAAAATTACACTATGATGAACGATTTCAATCAATATGATAATGAAAATTGGTTTGGGCAACTGTTTGCAGCGGGTTTGCAGGGCTTAAGAAGAAGCTATCCTATGTGACATTACTAATACATCCTCTCCTCCATGTGCAACTAGAGAGATCTCCTCTCTCTCTCCACCCCCCGCTGTTGTTGCAACCCCTACCTCTCTTTTTTTATCGCCCCATCTTCTCTGACATTGACTATTGCTCACAGGACTGAAAATGATGTATCTTCGCCGAGGTAATGCTCGTGCCATATTGGAAACTGAGCCCATCGGTGTTGTATCATGCATACATGCATTGCTTTCTCTTTTTTCTGCAATAAATTATGTTCACAGCAGCATATCCTGTATGCCAACAAACTTCCCTATGCTGAGGCCAGGCATATATCAATCATTGGTGGAACCTTGGTAGTCAGTGGAGGTAGGCTGGGATGTGATTTCTGTTTTAGAATAGGTGACGTGCTATATATCATACTAAGTATCACAGATTTACGTTTACAATGTTACGTCTAGCCTTTGAGGCCAGGCTGGGACGTTTTGCCCTTGCGAGTCACTGCAATCTTATGCCTTGTACTGTAGCCTAGGCTGCTGCCTTGTTCATCATTTTTATACTGCCACCAAAGAGCAACTTCAGAAATTATTTGCAAGGTAAACGCAGCCCTCCATCTGTTGCCATAATATTACACGTATAACCTTTTCAAAGATAATCATACATTTAATGATCAACTGAAGAATGATATAGAGCTTCTCATAAAAATACTACTTCACATTTTCTTCTGTTTTTACAGAAGACTAGCTCCTGTAGGCCCAAGTCAAAAAAATGTGTTTCTGAGTCTATTATGGAACGTGTACACTAAGTACAGTTTTGTGCTTAGTGGACACCACTTTCAGAGTGGAATCGAAAAAGTGTCAACATCAGTAGCCTACAATCCCCTTTCTCAACCACAGGAGGTTGGTGGCACCTTCATTGGGGAGGACGGGCTCATGGTAATGGCTGGAGCAGAATCAGTGGAATGGTATCAAATACATCAAACACATGGTTTGATGCCATTCCATTTGCTCCGTTCCAGACGTTATTATGAGCCGTCCTCCCCTCAGTAGCCTCCACTGTTCTCAACTTATTAAGCCCCATGCCTTTATTTTAGGCCTTTATTATAAGCTAATTGCCACAGTCCATATTGGAGTAGATGTGTCCAGATGACTTCTTGGTAATGTTGTGACTTCTTGGTAATGTCTAAACCTTTAATAATGAATCTCATTTAGGCTATATCGAAACACTATTCGTTTCAGGAATTGACTGAATATCTCTTTATAGATGCATTAGGCCTACATACTTTATACCCAGGATTACTGATTTTATTAATCAAAACCTCTGGGTAAAGAATTACCATATTTCTACATCTCAATTACACATCTTGGTGAAAGGGTTTAATTCAAGTACCAGTCATAATTCCAACCTTTAATTAAGAATAAACCAGGCAACTTCCTCAAAATGTTCTTTAAAACATATTTTTGCCATTTCTTTGGCAGTAAATGTTAAGACTATATTTTTATTAGGGCCTTTTGCTGAGAATTATGATAGGTGATTAACTTAGAGTTGCTGAAAAGCACGCATAAATGCACTATTAATGTCATTGGAAATTTGAACAGAAGAGTGCCATTTAGGCCTGAATGTAAAGGTTAAGGTGCTGTTGGCGGGATTTAGAAGGTGGTGGAACTTTACATTTCCACGGAAATATTCAACATTTCCCTGATAATTTGAGTGGCTTACCTTAGGTGTAATCATCAATCCAAACAGAACAACTAAAATGAGTTTCTATTGGACAAATTCATGTAGGCCCCTCCCCGTTTTGTTCTGTTTGCTTCTGTTTAAGAAATGTTTTGCAACAGAATCGGCATAATGAATACGCCCCTGCTGTTGGCAGTCTTCCATCCCACGATGATCCATTCAAGCAAAGAACACCTGCTTAATGGTTTCCCTGATTCCCTCCCATGTGAGATTCCAAAGATGATGGCACACATGTAAAAATAAAGTAGGTGTACATGGCTACGCCTCAACTTGATTCAATACACTTTTATTTTACATAGCCTCAACAAAAATAATGGAATTGGAAACAGTATAATGCATTTTAATAAGTAAAAAACGTGATGTAACTGACATTTCAAAATTGATTATCCCAAACAATGTGTGCGCACTATACAGGTAAAGTTGTGCATGAAATGAGCACTGCCAACATGACACTCACCCAACATGAGAAACAAAACATTGGATTTTGAAGAATAAGTAACATAATTAGTTCATCTAAACATGAATGTCAATACAAAATGCAAACTTTAGTATGAACATAAATAATTAGGCAAATGTAAATGTTAAACAAAATAAAACAAATATTTACACTAAATATTCTCTTCTTTGGTTTCAGTTTTGAGGATGGACAACACAGGTCTACACAGATGTAACCTACAGCGCAACACAGGCCTAAGAAGAGGATTCTTTGTCACATAAAGGTAAATAATGTCTGTGTGTTGTTAAGTGTAGCAATATGTCCATAGTTAGTATGTCCTGTGTAAGTACAGGCTATTCTTTGGGTGTTGAAATCCCTAGGTTTTTTTTATTTTTATAAAAAGTAGCCCATTGGTTCCTGCATGATTTCCCACTCCCTGCATTGGTTCCTGCATGAACACAGGGACTGTTAATGCACAATGTTATTTTGCATTAATGCCACCTACTGCACTGGAGCGCACCCACCTCCCTCCCGTACTAACTTAAAAATTTACCAATAGAAGTTTAAAGAGAGGTTCTTGCAGATGCAGGAATGCCCACATGCAGGAACGCCCCGAAATGTGGCCAACAATTTCGGAACTGCAATCCGGCCACACTAGTCGCTGCTCAACTCCATCGTAAATCAGCGGCCAGCAATTTCTATAGACTGGTTGGTTACTTAACATCAAACCCAACACGTGCGCAAATATGGGGAAAAACGCAAATATGGGGAAAAACAGACAGGGTTGGCTTAGAATGTTGACGAGTTACCAGTAGTCTTGATTGTGCTGCATCTGACATTTCCAAGTTTAGAGTTCCCAGTTGTTTTGAATGTGGCATTAGCACAAGAGGTGACATCAGTCAAAACACCTAAAAACAAAACATGGTATCAAGAAGAAGAAAAAACTAGTTGAAACGAGCCATCTACAATTTCCCACACGGCAGCTTCTTGCCATTGCTGCTACCGATCTGGCCATTCAGAATCACAACATAGACTTTTGCCCCATTGAAGCGTGCACATAATTTCCGTGACATTGTCAGCTAACCCGTCTATATGTCACTACCAAATCCATCCAGGGTCGTGGAGCAGGAAGATATGTTATGTGACACGTTGGGTTGTGTTCTCTGCCTTTGTTGCCATGTTTTCATTCTCAGTGCTGGAAATGTTTTGAGAGCACAAAAGTAGGCTACATACTGAACATGAAAGACAATCAGGAAAAATAACAGAGTTATGTGTGCTTATGTAGGCCTTGCCAGTGTGTGTTCTGCATATAAAAGTCTTGTGCGGGCTACCTAAGTGTTTTTTCGGGCCACCTATGTCCAAACAGTAAAAAATATAAAATAGTGTTTTTGGGGGTGAAATAATTTTCGGTCGGGATTCGTGACAGTACCCTCCCCCTGACGCGCGTCTCCTGCAGCGCGCTGACCCTGGCCTCGAGGACGACCCGGAGGACGAGGCGCGGGGCGATCCGGGTGGAGGCGGTGGAAATCCCTCAAGAGGGAAGGATCTAAAATGTCCCTCCCCGGTACCCAGCACCTCTCCTCCGG
Organism: Oncorhynchus mykiss; assembly: GCF_013265735.2. Classification (NCBI taxonomy): domain Eukaryota; kingdom Metazoa; phylum Chordata; class Actinopteri; order Salmoniformes; family Salmonidae; genus Oncorhynchus; species Oncorhynchus mykiss. The sequence goes on along the minus strand of NC_048569.1, from coordinate 77,154,428 downwards.
ACCGTACCCCTCCCAGTCCACGAGGTACTGCAGGCCCCTCACCCGGCGTCTCGAGTCCAGAATAGCTCGTAATGTGTACGCCAGGGACCCCTCGATGTCCAGAGGGGGCGGAGGGACCTCCGGTACCTCACCTTCTTGTAGGGGACCAGCTACCACTGGCCTGAGGAGAGACACATGAAACGAGGGGTTAATGCGATAGTAAAAGGGAAGTTGCAATCTGTAACACACCTCGTTTATCCTCCTCAGGACTTTGAATGGCCCCACACACTGCGGCCCCAGCTTCCGGCAGGGCAGGCGGAGGGGCAGGTTTCGGGTCAAGAGCCAGACCCTGTCCCCTGGTGTGAACACAGGGGCCTCACTGCGGTGGCGGTCAGCGCTCTTTTTCTGCCGTTCACTGGTCTGCCTGAGAGAATCCTGGACTGCCCGCCAGGTCTCTCTAGAGCGCTGTACCCACTCCTCCACCGCAGGAGCTTCGGTCTGACTCTGATGCCACGGAGCCAGGACCGGCTGGTAGCCCAGTACGCATTCGAATGGCGACATGTTCGTGGATGATGACGAAGTGAGTTCTGGGCCAACTCTGCCCACGGGCCGTACCTCGCCCATTTCCTGGCCGGTCCTGGCAATACGACCTCAGAAACCTACCCACTTCCTGGTTTACTCTCTCCACCTGCCCATTACTTTTGGGGTGATAACAAGAGGTAAGGCTGACTGAGACCCCCAGCCGCTCCATAAACGCCCTCCAAACCCAGGATGTGAACTGGGGACCTCAATCAGATACGATGTCCTCCGGAACCCCATAGTGCCGGAAGACGTGGGTAAATAGAGCCTCAGCAGTCTGTAGGGCCGTAGGGAGACCAGGCAATGGGAGGAGACGGCAGGACTTAGAGAACCGATACACAACGACCAGAACGGTAGTGTTCCCCTGAGATGTGGGAAGATCAGTAAGAAAATCTACCGAGAGATGAGACCATGGCCGTTGTGGAACCGGAAGGGGTTGTAACTTCCCTCTAGGCAGATGCCTAAGAGCCTTACTCTGTGCGCATACCGAACAGGAAGAGACATAGAGCTTCACATCCTTAGCTAAGGTGGGCCACCAGTATTTCCCCCTAAGACCCCGCACTGTCCTATCAATCCCTGGATGACCCGAAGAAGGTAGTGTGTGAGCCCACCGAATCAATTTATCAAGGACACCAAGCGGCACGTACCTCAGACCGGTCGGACACTGTGAAGGCGCAGGTTCAACCCTCAACGCCTGCTCGATGTCCGCGTCCACCTCCCATACCACCGGGGCCACCACCCGAGAGGCTGGAAGGATGGGAGTAGGATCGATGGACCGGTCCTCTGTGTCATAGAGACGGGACAGCGCGTTGGCCTTAGTGTTAAGGGAACCTGGTCTGTAAGAGATCGTAAATCTAAAGCATGTAAAGTACATTGCCCACCTAGCCTGACGCGGATTCAGTCTCCTTGCTGCTCGAATATACTCCAGATTGCGGTGGTCAGTCCAGATGAGGAAAGAATGTTTAGCCCTCTCTAGCCAGTGTCTCCACACCTTCAGTGTTTTTACCATAGCTAGTAACTCCCGGTCCCCCACATCATAGTTCCGCTCCACCGGACCCAGCTTCTTAGAAAAGAAAGTGCAGGGACGGAGCTTCTGTGGTGTGCCCGAGCGCTGTGACAGCACGGCTCCATACCCAGCCTCGGACGCATCCACCTCCACTATGAATGCTAACGAAGGGTCCGGATGCGCCAACACGGCAGCTTCAGTAACCAGAGCCTCGGCCGACCATCGTATATGCACCTGCCCTCCCTTCAGCAGTGAGGTAATGGGCGCCGCCACTTGGCCAAAACCCCGGATAAACCTCCGGTAGTAATTGGCAAACCCTAAAAACCGCTGCACCTCCTTTACTGTGGTCGGAGTCGGCCAATTACGCATGGCGTTAACGCGGTCACACTCCATCACCACCCCCGAGGTGGAAATGCGATAACCCAGGAAGGAAACGGCTTGTTTGGAGAACACACATTTCTCAGTCTTGACGTATAGGTCATGCTCCAGCAGTCGCCCAAGGACCTTGCGCACCAGGGAGACATGCGCGGCGCGTGTGGCAGAATAAATCAAGATGTCATCAATATATACTACCACACCCTGCCCGTGCAAGTCCCTGAGAATCTCATCTACAAAGGATTGAAAGACGGCTGGAGCATGCTTCAACCCATACGGCATGACGAGGTACTCATACTGGCCTGATGTGGTACTAAATGCTGTTTTCCACTCGTCTCCCTCCCGAATACGCACCAGATTAAACGCGCTCCTGAGGTCCAGTTTTGTGAAGAAACACGCTCCGTGGAATGATTCCACCGCACGGACGCAGTCCTCCATCCTTTTTCGTCACAAAAAATAAACTCGAGGAGACGGGTGACATGGAGGGCCGAATGTACCCCTGTCTCAGAGCTTCCGTGACATATGTCTCCATAGCCAACGTCACCTCCTGTGACAATGGGTACACGTGACTCCTGGGAAGTGCAGCATTCTCCTGGAGGTTTATCACGCAATCCCACTGTCGATGGGGTGGTAATTTGGTCGCCTTTTTCTTACTAAAAGCGATAGCCAAATCAGCATATTCTGGGAGATTGCGCATGGTGGAAACCTGGTCTGGACTCTCCACCGACGTGGCACCGATGAAAACTCCTATACACCTACCTGAACACTCGTCTGATCCCCCCTGAAGAGCCCCCGCTCTCCAGGAAATGAGGGGATTGTGAATAGCTAGCCAGGGAACCCCCAACACCACTGGAAACCCAGGTGAATCAATAAGGTAGAAACTGATCTGCTCCCTATGATCCCCCTGCGTTACCATGTCCAGCGGAATCGTGGCCTCCCTGACCAGCCCTGACCCTAACGGTCGGCTATCTAAGGAGTGCACGGGGAAAGGTGGGTCTATCTGCACCAACGGAATACCCAACTTACGGGCGAGTTCGCAATCCACAAAACTCCCAGCTGCGCCTGAATCGACTAGCGCCTTATGCTGGAGAGAGGGGAAAAACGCAGGGAAAAAAATAAACAAAAACATGTGACCAACAGGGAGCTCTGCGTGAGTTTTGTGCCTACTCTCCTGGAGTGGCCGAGAAGTGTTCCGCCTTCCAGCTCGACTCCCAGAGGGACTCCTCCAGCACCGGTCCGAAGTGTGTCCTCTCCGGCCACAGTAGGCGCAGGAGGAGCCTCCTCCTCCGGTCCCCCTAGATGCAGCTCCTCCCAACTCCATCGGAGTTGGAGAGGGAGGGCTGGAAGGTGGAATTGACAGGACCCCTTCTGAATGCGGGCAGCTAGCAGGTTGTCCAGTCGGATCGACATGTCTATAAGTTCATCGAGGGAGAGTGTGGTGTCCCGACAAGCTAGCTCCCAGCAGACGTCCTCCCGGAGGCTGCATCGGTAATGGTCCATCAGGGCCCTGTCATTCCACATTCCACATTCCACATTCCACCAGCAGCCAAAGTCCGGAACTCCAACGCGAAGTCCTGCGCACTCCTCGTTTCCTGTCTGAGGTGGAACAGTCGCTCACCCGCCGCTTTGCCCTCTGGTGGGTGGTCGAACACAGCTCGAAAACAGCGGGTGAACTCCGGGTAGTGGTCCCGAGCCGAGTCTGGGCTGTTCCAGACAGCGTTGGCCCAGTCCAGGGCCCTACCCGACAAACAGGAGATGAGGAGGCTCACACTCTCCTCACCCAAGGGAGTCGGACGCACTGTAGCCAGGTAGAGCTCGAGCTGGAGCAAAAATCCCTGGCACCCAGCCGCCGCTCCATTGTACTCCCTCGGGGGGGGAGAGATGCAATGTGCTGGACCCAGACGATGACGTTGGTGGAGTGGGTTGCGTCGTCTGTGGGGGAGCTGGGGTAGACGTCGGTAGACCACTCCTCTCCCATCGCTCCATCCTCTCCATCATCTGGTCCATCGCTGAACCGATCCGATGGAGGACAGCTGAATGATGATGGACGCGCTCCTCCATAGTTGGGAGAGGGGTGGTCGCTGCTTCTGCTGACTCCATTCTGTGTGGTGCGAGCTTCTGTTATGGCTTCTATGAATGGTGGGTGGAGGAGTCAAGTGCAGAGAGCAGGTTAGTTCCGTACGTGGATCTTTATTCCAATGACAGCGAAAAACGGACATGCAAAACACAAGGGCGCTTGAAACAACCCGTCCAAACAAACAGGACTAAAACTGTCCGGAAAAATAGAGACCACAAAATAAACCAACACCATAAAACAGAGAACAAGCCCGCGCAATAGCCAGCGGGCCTAGTGCCCTTAAATAGCCTACAAACAAAACTAAACTCAAAACAGGTGTAACCAATTAGACCAAACTAACAGAAACAAAAGGAAAGGGAATCGATGGCAGCTAGTAGGCCGGCGACGACGACCGCCGAGCGCCGCCCGAACAGGAAGAGGCACCATCTTCGGCGGGATTCGTGACAGTTCATCTTTGAGAACTAACAGTCATCAAAATAAAAGCAGTGAGATTCTAAATTCCATAAATGATGCATTCAGAAGTATTTTTGTCATGGTATGGGCCCACCAATGATTTTGTTATGTTTGATCCACTCAGATTTGTTTATTTATTCTTTATTTAACCACCTGGGGAAAGTAACAAAACATAACAAGGAACATAAGCCAACAAGGAACATAAGCCAAAATGTGTTGAATTACACAAAATTACATTTAAAACTGCAAAATTGTATCTCCGCCACATGGCAAAATGTGTAGATTTGCAGGAAATTTGCTTTAAACCAGCTACATTTTGTGACTGCGGCCAACAGAATATTTCCGGTAGTCAACCACTCCATTGGCCACACCCATGGCCACTCCCCTGCCACACCCACCACCTAAGCCCCATTTTGATCTAGAAAAAACCCTGATGTGTGTAAGCACAAGTGCATGCACGCAGATCCTCCTCTGTGAGTGTGTGTTCCGTGTACATGTGTGTAGCTTAGCACATATGAAAGCATCAGAGACAGCCTGCAGACTGCAGGATGGTACATGACTTTCCCTCTTTGTCTCTCTCAGCCGAATAGAGGCCTCTGACAGAAGGATGCCTAGATCCTTTCATCTAGCTCAGTGTGGGTAAAATATCTGTCATGTTTGATTGACAGACTGACATGCAGTCTATATGGACACACCGATGGGTGGAGTGGAGAGAGAGCATTCTTCTCCTCTGAGTCCCTATGACTCAGATAGATATGTCAAGAGTGGGGTAGTAATGGTTGATATGATATCTTGCACATAAGATCTGAGCCTATGCTCTTTTCTACTGCCATTAGATTTAAATGGATTGGTGCAACGGAGAAGTTGCCTTGAGGTTGATTTTCTCTTCCATTATGGTAGTTCTGTTGTTTATTTTGTTGTTTGACTTGGGTGGGTCGATATCACACAAATTAAGCAGTTGTATCCTCCTAGTTTAATTTGCTCATCATCAGGTAAGCGAATAAGCACCCCACTCTCATCTCCACTCCAATGGGTTGGAACCTGGAACTGGAGAGACCGAAATCATTTAACTAAAGAGAATATATGCATCAAATAAAAAACAGATGAAAAAAGCATGCAATTATGTCCTTGATTGGTTCAAGTCTTTCTCTGCCAGCAGCGCAAGCTACTATCTGTGCTCCAAATGGCACCTTATTTCTTAATGTAGTGCACAACTTTTGACCAGGGTCAATAGGGCTCTGGTAAAAAGTAGTGCATTATGTATTGAATAGGGTGCCATTTGCGATGCAAACCCTATATCAGTAGAACCTGACCCAAATGGGTGGTTTCCATGTTCCATCCTGCATGTCTGGGCCAGGCCCCAAAAACACGTCAGGCTCAGGCCAACACTGTGACCATATCTCTTTCCACATTTACCATTCCTCAGATCCACGGCCAGGGTGCTCTGCGCCTCTTGCCCTTCTCACTCTGCTCTATCGTTCCTCACTCCCCCTCTGTCTCGCTCCCCCTGCTCTGCTCTGCTCTCCCCTCCCTTCCCTCTCTCCCCTTCCTCCCCTCTCTCTCCTCTCTCCCCTTCCTACCCTCTCTCTCCTCCCTTCCCTCTCTCACCTCTTGCTCCTATCACCCACCCCCTTCTCCTCTCTCCGCATCTCTCTCCTCTCCTCTCCTCCCATCTCTCTCCCCTCCATCTCTCCTATCCCCTCTCTCTCCTCTCCCCACCCTCCTCTCTCCCCACCCTACTCTCTCTCTTCTCCACACCCTCTTCTCTCTCCTTTCCCCTCTCTCCCCTCTCCCCACCCTCCTCTCTCTCCTTTCCCCTCTCTCCCCTCTCTCCACCATCCTCTCTCTCCTTTCCCCTCTCTCCCCTCTACTCACGCTCCTCTCTTCTCTCCATATCTTCGTCCCAGATAATGCAGATCTCTCTCTCTTCTGTGTCTGCCAGGGCTCCATGGCTGTCTCCCATTGGCACCCTATTGTCTATATAGTGCACTACTTTTGACCTGGGTCCTGGTCAAAAGTGTAGTGCACTATAAAGGGAATAGGGTGCCATTTGGAACACACATGCTCCATGCTGCAGCCCCAGGCCTGGGAGTGATGACCAGAGGGGAGACTTTGTGACAGCCAGGGTATAATAACGCCTCCAGCCACGGACAAAGCAGACCCCGGGGGTCAATTTTTAAATACTTTATGCTTTAGACCAATGGTGAGTCATTTGTTGTATTTTTAGGTCATATACTGTATATGAATAGTGTGTAGTTATTATAAAGACTTAAGGCATGGTTGCTATTCATGCCAGAGGGTGTTCATGTTTTGATTTACTAGAATAGTTATAAGATAACATTTGTTGTAAGATTGAAGAGACAATTGGACCTTAGTAGGCTGCAAGTTATCAAAATGGTATAACACAGGTACACAGAGAAGAGCAGAGAGACACCTGTTGATTAATTGTTTTCCCTTAAAGGTTAATTACAACAGAAGCACAGGGTCTTGCCCTATGGAGCAGAATATAGTTATATTTGGGACGCACGGAGGCCATTTTCACATTGACAATAGCAAAGGGACATTTTTGAGAGATTCTCAAGAGGTATCGATTCTCCAGAGACAATACTTTTGTGGAAATTTGCAAAATTACCACATCTCGAGCGTTACCTCTGGAGGTCGCCTCCCAGTGTGAGCAGAATTGTCTCATTGAGCTCAACACTCCTACAGTAAAAATGGTAATAGGCGAGCAATGTTTTTGAAACAGCTGAAATGTATAGGCATTTTCCTTATATTTGAGACTTGTTTTATTGAGGTTTTAACTGAAATTGCAGTAACAGCCTATTACTTTCTAAAGTTGTCTCAGTAGCTGCCACCTGTCGACTACACAGTGCCACGGAAAACTATGGAAGCTCGTTCCCGCCACCATAATGTTGACTTATGTAAGTCAACATTTTGAGATATGTAAGTCAAACTACTTAAGTCAAAATGTAGATAGTAGATCATACAAATACAATATGTTTTTTCATTTGTAACATTGTATGATGATTTCAGAGTTGGCACCACAGGTCCCAGAGTAATGGGGGAGGGGAAACTGTTTTCATGGGGCCCAGAGTTTTTCCTGATCTGGTAGGCTAACCTAACCAGGTTAAACTCTGGTTATGACAAATCAGCTGTAAAAACGAATTTACATGTATATGGGCTATGATGAGACCTGATTATTTCTAATCAGGTCATATGATTTAAAAAAAAGAAATAATGGAAAAACTCCTGGCCCTAGGGAAGACAAAAACATTACAATCCTGTCAAACAAATAATGAGGCGAATCAGTCTAAACAACAGTACTTTGTCCCTCATTTCAACGCTTTTGTGTCAATATTTTTTATTAATACCAAGTGCTGTGACAAATGTCAGATGCCACACGTTTGCCGGCGGCCCAGCTGTGCTGATCTTGGGGATACTACAAATGAAGAAACATAACCTACTGTATATGTATGATCTACACTGAGTGTACACAGCATCAAGGACACCTGCTCTTTTCATTACAGACTGGCCAGGTGAATCCAGGTTTAAGCTTAGATCCCTTATTGATGACACTTATTAAATCCAATTCAATCAGTGTCGATGAAGGGGAGGAGACATGTTAAAGAAGGATTTTTAAGCCTCGAGTCAATTGAGACATGGATTGTGTATGTGTGCAATTCAGAGGGTGAATTGGCAAGACAAAAGATTTAAGTGCCTTTGAACGGGGTATACTAGTAAGTGCAGGCACACCGGTTTGTGTCAAGAACTGCAACGCTGCTGTTATATGGGCTTCCATATATGACAGCTCAACATCTCAACTCCCTGGTAAATTATAGCCTACGGATGTTTTCAGTCGCAATTTGCTTTTACCACAGTGCCTTCAGAAAGTATTCACACCCATTTCCTTGTTCCACATTTTGTTGTGTTACAGCCTGAATTTGGATTAAGTTTAGATTGTGTGTCACTGGCCTATACACAATACCCCATTGTCACACCCTGGTCAAAGTATTTTGTGTTTATCTTCATTTATTTTGGTCAGGCCAGGGTGTGGCATGGGTTTTTGTATGTGGTGTGTTGGGATTGTAGCTTAGTGGGGTGTTCTAGTGAAGTCTATGGCTGTCTGAAGTGGTTCTCAATCAGAGGCAGGTGTTTATCGTTGTCTCTGATTGGGAACCATATTTAGGCAGCCATATTCTTTGGGTGTTTTGTGGGTGATTGTCCTTAGTGTCTTGATGTCCTTGGGCTGTGTGTATGTGCACCAGTATTAGGCTGTTTCGGTTTTCGTTATGTTTAATGTTTTGTAGTGTTTGTATTTAGATTCGTGTTGCTTCAGTTTAAATAAACATGGATCGCAATCTACACGCCGCATTTTGGTCCGACTCTACTTCAACCGAAGAAAGCCGTTACACCCATAATGTCAAAGTGGAATTATATTTTTAGAAATGTTTATAAATGAATTAAATATGAAAAGCTGAGATGTCTTGAGTCAATAAGTATTCAACCCCTTTGTTATGACAAGCCTAAATAAGATCAGTAAAATGTGCTTAATAAGTAACTTAATAAGGTGCATGGAATCATTCTGTGTGCAATAATATAATTACATAGGATTTTTGAATCGCTACCTAATCTCTGTACCCCACACATACAATTATCTGTATGGTCTCTCAGTCGAGCAGTGAATTTCAAACACAGATTCAACCACGAAGACCAGGGACATTTTCCAATGCCTCTCAAAAAAATGGCAACCAATTAGTAGATGAAAAGCTTACATTTGATATCCGTTTGAGCAATGTGAAGTTATTAATTACACTTTGGATGGTGTATCAATACACCCAGTCACTACAAAGATACAGACGTCCTTCCTAACTCAGTTACCGGGGAGGAAGGAAACTGCTCAGGGATTTCACCATGATGCCAATGGTGGCTTTAAAACAGTTACAGAGTTTAATGGCTGTGATAGGAGAAAACTGTGGATGGATCAACAACATTGTAATTATTCCACAATACTAACCTTAACAGCAGAGAGAAAAGAAGCCAGCTTGTACAGAATAAAAATGTTCAAAAACATGCATCTTGTTTGCAATAAGGAACTAAATTAAAATTGCAAAAAATGTGGCAAAGAAAATAACTTTGTCCTGAATACAAGGCATTTAGTTTGTGGCAAATCCAACACAACACATCACTGAGTACCAGTCTTAATATTTTGAAGCATGGTGGTGGCTACATCACGTTATGGATATGCTTGTCATTGGCAAGGAGTAGGGAATTTTTTTTAGGGTAAAAGGAAATGGAATAGAGCTTAGCACAGGCAAAACCATAGAGGAAAACTTGGTTCAGTCTCTTTTCCAACAGACACAGGGAGACAAATTCCCCTTTCAGCAGGACAATAACCTAAAAGACAAGGCCAGTGTACACTGGAGTTGCTTACCAAGAAGACATTCAATGTTCCTTAGTGACCTAGTTACAGCTTTGACTTAAGTCAGCTTGAAAATGTATGGCAGGACACGAAAATGCCTGTCTAGCAATGATCAACAACCAACTTGACAGAGCTTGAAGAATTAAAACAATTATTATGTGCCTACATAGTACAATCCAGGTGGACAAAGCTCTAAGAGACTTACCCAGAAAGATTCACAGCTGTAAATGCTGCCAAAGGTGATTCTGTCATGTATTGACTCAGGTGTGTGAATAATTATGTAAATTGGATATTTATGTGTTTAATTGTCAATACGTTGGTAAAAAAATCTAAAAACATGTTTTCACTTTGTCATTATGGGGCATTGTATGTAGATGGTTGAGAAATGTTGAATTCAGGCTGTAACACATCAACATGTGGAATAAGTCAAGGGGTATAAATACTTTCTGAAGTCCTTGTAGCCTAATGATTTGCATGATAATGATTTAAATTAAGCACGGTTTATTCTAATGTTGTAAGGTTGGCATGCTGTACTTTTATATTCGTATTAGATGGGTAATCCATCATTTTTGATAGGCTAATGTTAATTGATGAAAACATGTTAGCTTTAGCTAACAGTAACCCTGTGCTTTTGTCTTGAAGCTAAAATGTAATGAGTGTACAGATGAGAAAATAAACCCTTTGTCTGCACATGCACACTTATTCAAGTGTGTAATATGGCTTTGTTACAATAATTAAGAGTGTAATATTGTAGATAAATTAAGAGTTGCTTGCTTAAAAACCTCTTGAATCTAGGGGGCACTATTTTCATTTTTGGAAAAATAACGTCCCCAAAGTAAACAGGCTATTCCGTCAAGACAAGATGCTAGAATATGCATATAATTAACAGCTTAGGATAGAAAACACTCTAAAGTTTCCAAAAGTGTAAAAATATTGTCTGTGAGTATAACAGAAATGATATTGCAGGCGAAAGCCTGAGAAAAATCCAATCAGGAAGTGACTCTTATTTAGAAACCTCTACGTTCCTATGCGTTCCTATTGAGCAGTGAAAGGGATATCAACCAGATTCCTTTTTTCTATGGCTTCCCTAATGTGTCTAGTGTCTCAATACATAGTTTCAGGCTTTTATTTTGAAAAATGAGCCTGAACGTCAACATTGCGTCAGTGGTCAGCTGAAGTCTCTCAGAGTGTTTTGTGCGTACTAAGAAGCCACCAGTCCCGATTAATATATTATCGAATAACACCTTGAGGATTGATTATAAACAACGTTTGCCATGTTTCTGTCGATATTATGGAGCTAATTTGGAATATTTTTCGGCGTTGTCGTGACCGCAATTTCCGGTCGATTTCTCAGCCAAACGTGAAGAACAAACGGAGCTATTTCGCCTACAAAAATTATAGTTTTGGAAAAAAGGAACATTTGCTATCTAACTGGGAGTCTCGTGAGTGAAAACATCCAAAGCTCATCAAAAGTAAATTATTTAATTTGATTGCTTTTCTGATTTTCGTGACCAGGTTACCTGCTGCTAGCTAGGCATAATGCTATGCTAGGCTATCAATAAACCTACACAAATGCTTGTCTTGCTTTGGCTGTAAAGCATATTTTCAAAATCTGAGATGACAGGGTGATTAACAAAAGGCTAAGCTGTGTTTCAATATATTTCACTTGTGATTTCATGAATAGGAATATTTTCTAGTAATATTTATGTCCGTTGCGTTATGCTAATTAGTGTCAGTTGATGACAACGCTCCCAGACCCGGGATGGGTAGTATCAAGAGGTTTTAACGTTAGCGTGTAGCTGGGTAGCTAGTAGAATAGTTTGCAATGGTTAGCCTCCTGGCTAGTGGCTAATGTGACATTCATGGTACTTGTGAGCTTAAAGCAAAAAAATAAACTGAACCCTTTCTCGACTTGTGACATTCGTGAAAAGTGTTTGTACAAATTATGTAAATTGAAATTTCATCCTGATAACTCAATTCAATGAGAATAAGCCATTAGAGATAGTCTATCAGCAGTTAAATGCTTAACACTTGCCTGGAAGCTAGAGAGGGGTAGGGGTTAAGCTTGCCTGGAAACTCAAAGTTGTATTGCATTGAATTTTACATAGGGCAGAAATGAGAGTTTGAATCAGGAAATGTTCCTCTCACGACCTCTACAACCCAGAATATTAAATACAATTATATTTTAACATACATTAGTGGTTGTCCCTGTGGTTCGTCCTTTTGGCGGTAGGAATGTGAGACAATATATCCACAGGAAAGTATAATTACATCAACTTTTTAAAGTGCTGGTAGTGTGTTCAGATTTCTATCACCTGAAGCTTAACCCCCACGCACACTCTAGCTCTCAAACTCTAGGTGGCGTTCTGCCTTCTTCCTACAGTCCTCAGCCATTAGCTTTGCCCATAACTGCCTCATGTGAACTACAATCCCGAAGCTGTGTTTTAACATTTAGTAACATCAATAATCATCGTTTGCGATACGACTTTTGAAACATATGATCCTTATCTTTCATCACCAAGAAATAATTCTTCAAATAAAAAATATACACTTACTGTAGCAGTTTTGCGCAGATCCATACAGCTATGGTTGCCTCCATCTGAAGAACTACATGTCCGCTACACTTCTCGAGTTACCCTTACACACAGGTGTGTAGAGCATGTTGGATAGCTAATTAGCACAGGTGTTTGCCTCTTGTTTTCCGTCTGTTTTCCGTAAACAAGCGCTGTAACATGGAGATATGGCTGTGTGGGAACACTAACCCTATCAACGTGTGTATCAAATTAACCTTTTTTTTATTATTATTTCTCGCTAAGCTCCTTATGTTTCCAATACCGTACCGCAAGCGATGCTTGTTGATGTTCAGATTGAGCGTCATTGATCTGAACAAAATACCCTACAGAGAACGCCTTCGTCCAATGAGTCTTATGTGTAATGTAATGGAATTGAGAGTCATGATCAAGTGCTACCCGCCTCCAACCCATGCACTCCACAATCAATTTATCTCCTCAGGGTATATGGAAACTCAAAGATTTCACCTCACTTAAACCTTAAACAGCACTTTTAAATAGAACAAGGAGATTTTGAAGATTTGCGGAACAGTTTTGAAGTTATCATTACACCTGGGGTTGTGCCAATTTTTCTCAGGTCAGATGACAGTAAACCGTATGTTAATTGGAGCTAAACAGGAGATTCAACAGAATTAGTGCAGAATAACAGCTTTAAAAGGGCCCTGTATTTGTGCCACACATAACCGACACACCCTGGGAGGCCTACACATTGCATGGCAAGGGAAGCTTGGCTCTTTCTTAATGATGAATATATTACAATCTATATGATAATTGTTCTCTTCTCTCTGATGCCCAGAGCTACCAATTTGGCAGTCGCCATACCTGTCACGAGAATTTTCAATCCGAATGATAATAACTAACAATCAATAGCTTTGACTAATCCCAGAGGTTTGTAAGACCATGGGTTTAATAATAATTAGGCAAAGACTCAGCTTATGCAAAAGGTTAGTACAGTTTATTCACAAGAACGTTCTAAGTCCATTATATAAAGACATCAATTTTATACCTTGCTCCTTACTTACGCACATACTTCCACACAAACAGTAGATATCCTACGCACATACATACACACGAACAGTAGGTGAGTTGTATCCTTCTCCAGAGTTCTCACCACTGTGTATCACTACCTAGCCGACAGTTCCATTTTGAGAAGTACTTCCTGTCCTATCATAAATTTCTCAGAGTTCTAGCCAGGTCGGGTCAAATATTTAATTTTTCTCTGTATTTTGTTAGGCACACACATACACACACATTTCTCTCCCTTACAGGTCTCATCTGAGCCTAGTTGGACTTACATTTAATACTTTAATTATTCCTTATACCTGCTACATAAACTCTAATCCCGAATAGTTAGGTTTCAGGGGGAAATTATTTAATCATTATCTTTAAGCATATAAATTCCCTTATCAATACCCTAACTCAACACCAATAATTTAAAATAGGCTACTAAAATCCTTCCAATCCCGATTAAAAGGCAAATGTAGTTTAGATGTATTAGCTGCTGATTTTAAGATAATGTGGATGCCTGGAAGCAGGAATGGAAAGCTGTTTTATGTCTGTCTGGCTTTATGGAGAGGGCATTGATGCAGCTGCAGGGAACAGTGCAACTTTTCTCAGAACAGTAGAAAAGGTAAAGATGGCTGAGTAGATGGATTTGGCAGGTAACTGCTGTTTTACTTGATGTGAAATTAAACTAGAGATTTAATCCCGGTGCTGAGCTAGTGCATAGCAGTTGTTATACAACGGGTGGGTCTAATCCTGGATGTTTCCACCGGCTAAGGCGATGACGTTGAAATGCCTATGTACTGTTCCATCTCCCTGTGCTCAGGTCTCATCAGCCCAACCAGGCAATTTATAAACTTGTTTATATGTGTCGCGACCCCAATTTTGAATTCCACTGGTCTAGATGTTTTTTTTTTAATCCAAAATATATATGAAAAACAAAATCAATACAGTACCAATAGTTTTGACACAACTACTCATTACAGGGTTTTTATTTATTTTATTTTTACTATTTGATGCATTGTAGAATAATAGTGAAGACATCACAACTGTGAAATAACACTCATGGAATCATGTTGTAACCAAACAAGTGCTAAACATATCAAAATATATTTTATATTTGTGATTCTTCAAAGTAGCCACCCTTTTCCTTGATGACAGCTTTGCACACTTGGGATTCTCTCAAGGGTTCATGAACCAGCTTCATGAGGTAATCACCTGGAATGCATTTAGCGTCCCACCTCGTCCCACCGCTAGCGTCCCACCTCGACAACAGCCAGTGAAATTGCAGGGCGCCAAATTAAAAACAACAGAAATCCCCAAATTAAAATTCCTCAAACATACAAGTATTATACACCATTTTAAAGATAAACTTCTTGTAAATCCAGCCACAGTGTCTGATTTCAAATAGGCCCTACGGCGAAAGCACACCAAACGATTATGTTAGATCAGCACTTAGTCACAGAAAACCATACAGCCATTTTCCAGCCAAGGAGAGGGCTCACAAAAGACAGAAATAGCGATTCAATTCATCACTAACCGTTGATGATCATCATCAGATGGCACTCACAGGACTTCATGTTACACAATAAATGTGTGTTTTGTTCGATAAAGTTAATCTTTATGTCCAAAAACCTCATTTGAAATTGGTGTGTTATGTTCAGAAATGCATTGTCTCAAACAAACTTCAGGTGAAAGTGCAGAAAGCCACATCAAATAACAGAAATACTCATCATAAACATTGATAAAAGATACAAGTGTTAAACATACGAATATAGATAAACTTCTCCTTAATGCAACCGCTGTGTCAGATTTCAAAAAGGCTTTACGGCGAAAGCACACTTTGCGATTATGTTAGGTCAGCACTTAGACACAGAAACCCATACAGCCATTTTCCAACCAAGTAGAGTGTCACAAAAGTCAGAAATAGCATTAAAATTAACCACTTACCTTTGATGATCTTCATTTGGTGGCACTCCAAGGTCTCCATGTTAAACAACAAATGTTTGTTTTGTTCGATAAAGTTCATCTTTATGTCCAAATACTTCCGTTTGTTGGTGCGTTTAATTCAGAAATCCAAAGGCACAATGCACGCTCTCAACACCAAGACGAAAAGTCAAAAAAGTACAATAAAAGATAGTAGAAACATGTGAAACTATGTTTAAAATCAATCCTCAGGTTGTTTTTGTCATAAATAATCAATAATATTTCAACCGGACAAAAGCTTCGTAAGTGGAAAAGGTAAACAAGAAATGTGCGCTTCCGGTCACATGCTTGGTACATGTCTGGAAATTTCCACTGTCCTCTCATTGAACGTGGTGTATCGCCCTCATTTTTCAGAGTAAAAGCCTGAAACAATGCCTAAAGACTAGTCACATGTTGAGGAAGCCATTGAGATCGGGAACTGGGTCCTCAGTCTTTGTATTGTGGATAGGCTTTCAATGGAAAAACAACCTTTCAAAATAATAGTACTTCCTGATTGGATTTTCATCGGGTTTTCTCCAGCCATATCAGTTATGTTATACTCACAGACATTATTGTAACAGTTTTGGAAACGTTAGAGTGTTTTCTATCCAAATCTACTAATTACATCCATATCCTGGCTTATGGGCCTGAGTAGCAGGCAGTTTAATTTGGGTATGCTTTTCATCCAGAGGTGAAAATACCGCCCCCTGCCCAAGACAGGTTAAAAGTTAATTTCCTTCTTAATGCGTTTGAGCCAATCAGTTGTGCTGTGGTATACAGAAGATAGCCCTATTTGTTAAATACAAAATCCAGCTGTTGCAAGAACAGCTAAAGTAAGCAAAGATAAATGACTGACCATCATTACTTTAAGACATGAAGGTCAGACGATGCGGAAAATTTCAAGAACTTGAAATTGAAAACTTGAAAGTTTCTTCAAGTGCAGTTGCAAAAACCAACAAGCGCTATGATGAAGCTGGCTCTCATGAGGACTGCCATAGGAAAGGAAGACCCAGAGTTACCTCCGCTGCACAGGATAAGTTCATTAGAGTTACCAGCTGCAGAAATTGCAGCCCAAATAAATGCTTCACAGAGTTCAAGTAATAGCTATATCTCAACATCAATTGTTCAGAGGAGACTGCGTGAATCGGGCCTTCATGGTGGAATTGCTGCAAAGAAACCACTACTAATGGACACCAATAATAAGAAGAAACTTGCTTGGGCCAAGAAACACAAGCAATGGACATTAGACTGGTGGAAATCTGTCCTTTGGTCTGATGAGTCCAAATTTGAGATTTTTGTTTCCAACCGCCGTGTCTTTGTGAGGCGCAGAGTAGGTGAATGGATGATCTCTGCATGTGTGGTTCCCACCGTGAAGCATGGAGGAGGAGGTGTGATGATGCTTTGCTGGTGACAATGTCTGTGATTTATTTTGAATTAGAGGCACACTTCACCAGCATTCTGCAGCGATACGCCATTCCATCTAGTTTGTGCTTAGTGGAACTATCATTTGTTTTTCAACAGGACAATAACCCGAAAGACACCTCAAAGCTGTCTAAGGGATATTTGACTAAGAACAAAAGTGATGGAGTGCTGCATCAGCTGACCTGGCCTCCACAATCATCCGACCTCAACCCAATTTTTTTATTTATTTAACTAGGCAAGTCAGTTAGGAACAACTTCATATTTACAATGACAGCCTATGAACAGTGGGATAACTGCCTTGTTCAGGGGCATAATTACAGATTTTTACATTGTCAGCCAGGGGATTTGTCCTCTCATTGAATGTAGCAACCTTTCGGTTATTGGCCCTACTTGAGAGAATTGTGTGCAAAGCTGTCATCAAGGCAAAGGGTGGCTACTTTGAAGAATCTAAAATCTAAAATACATTTTATTTGATTAACACTTTTTTGGTGGACTCCAATCAAGGTGTAGAATCACATCAAATCAAATTGTATTTGTCACATACAGAATACAGTGAAATGCTTACTTACAAGCCCTTAACCAACAATGCAGTTTTAAGGAAATTCCCAAAAAAGTAAGAGATAAGAATAACAAATAATTAAAGAGCAGCAGTAAATAACAATAGTGTGGCTATATACAGGGTGTACCAGTACAGAGTCAATGTCAATGTGTGGGGGCACCGGTGTCGAGGTAATTGAGGTAGTATGTCTGGGTAGCCATTTGATTGGATGTTCTGGAGTCTTATGGCTTGGGGGTAGAATCTTTTTTAGTATCCTCTTGGAACAAGACTTGGTGCTCCGGTACTGCTTGCCATGCGGTAGCAGAGTGGCAGGAGTCTTTTTTTTTTTTTACCCCGAATTTCGTTGTATCCAATTGGTAGAAGTTACTGTCTTGTCTCATCGCTGAAACTCCCGTACTGACTCGAGAGAGGCGAAGGTCGAGAGTCATGCGTCCTCCGAAACACAACCCAACCAACGCACATCCAACCCAGAAGCCAGCCGCACCAATGTGTCGGAGGAAACACCGTACCCCTGACCTGGTCAGCGTGCACTGCGCCCGGCCCGCCACAGGAGTCGCTAGTGCGCGGTGAGACAAGGATATACCTGCTGGCCAAACCCTCCCTAACCCGGACGACGCTGGGCCAATTATGCGTTGCCCCATGAGCCTACCGGTCGCGGCCGGCTGCGGCAGAGCCTGGGCTCGAACCCAGAGTCTCTGGTGGCACAGCTAGCACTGCGATGCAGTTCCTTAGACTATTGCACCACCCGTGGCTGGAGTCTTTGACCATTTTTACGGCATTTGACACCGCCTGGTATAGAGGTCCTGGAGCTTGGCCCTGGTGATGTACTGGGCCGTACGCACTACCCTCTGTTGTGCCTTGCGGTCGGAGGCCAAGCAGTTGCCGTACCAGGCAGTGATGCAACCCGTCAGGATGATCTCGATGGTGCAGCTGTAAAACCTTTTGAGGATCTGAGGACCCATGCCACATCTTTTCAGTCTCTTGAGGGGGAATAGGTTTGTCATGCCCTTTTCACGACTATCTGGTGTGCTTCAACCATGTTAGTTTGTTGGTGATGTGGACACCAAGGAACTTGAAGCACTCAATCTGCTCCACTACAGACTCCTCACAAATCCTCAACTGGCATCTTCATTAAATAGTACCCGCAAAACACCAGTCTCAACGTCAACAGTGAAGAGGCAAATCCGGGATGCTGGCCTTCTAGGCAGAGTTCCTCTGTCCAGTGTCTGTGTACTTTTGCTTATCCTTTTGCTTATCCTGTTATTTTTATTGGCCAGTCTGAGATATGGCTTTTTCTTTGCAACTCTGCCTAAAAGGCCAGCATCCCGGAGTCGCCTCTTCACTTTTGACGTTGAGACTGATGTTTTGCGGGTGCTATTTAATGAAGCTGCCAGTTGAGGACTTGTGAGGCGTATGTTTCTCAAACTAGACACTCTAATGTACTTGCCCTCTTGCTCAGTTGTGCTCCGGGGCCTCCCACTCCTCTTTCTATTCTGGTGAGAGCCAGTTTGCGCTGTTCTGTGAAGGGAGTAGTACACAGCATTAACCAAGAGCTTTCATTTTTTGATAATTTCTCAGAACAAGAATAGACTGACGAGTTTCAGAAGAAAGATCATTGTTTCTGGCCATTTTGAGCCTGTAATCGAACCCACAAATTCTGATGCTCCAGATACTCAACTAGTCTGAAGAAGGCAGTTTTATTCATCATCATCAATCAGTTTTATTGTTTCTTTAATCAGCCCTACAGTTTTCAGCTGTGCTAATATAAATGCAAAAGGGTTTTCTAAGGATCAATTAGCCTTTTCAAATTATAAACTTGGATTAGCTAACACAACAAGCCATTGGAACACATATGCCTATGTTGATATTCCATTTTTTGCCTATGTTGATATTCCATCTGTTTCCAGCTACAATAGTCATTTACAAAATTAACAATGTCTACACTGTATTTCTGATAGATGTTATGTTATTTTAACGGACAAAAAATTAGCTTTTCTTTCAAAAAAGAAGGACATTTCTAAGTGACCCCAAACTTTTGAACGGTAGCGTGTGTATAAATGTCCTTCTATTTTGAAAGAATATATATATATATATAACAGCTGGATATTGCATCTCTCTCTCTCTCTCTCTCTCTCTCTCTCTCTGTATATATATGTATATATATATATATATCAAAATTCAATATCCAGCTGTCCTCTGTCGGGAGTTGGGATGAGACAGCCAGTCGAAATCATGCAATCTGCATCATTTTTATGGGAAAGAAAACAAAATACACATATGTTGCTGTCTTTCCAGCTTTAGTTTGAAGTGATTGGGTTAGCTCTGTAGTCGGCTAGCTCCTCTGAACAGTGTCCTAGCAAGATAACAAATGTTCTATGCCATGCGAAATCGCACATAATTAGCTCATTGTTATGGATGTATCCAAATACATTTCACTAGAAAACAGCTTAAACAAATGCAAATGTAGCTACTTTTCTGTTATTCTGGCTGCATTGTTTGATGTGACAGTGTTAGCCCAAGCAAGGGGATAAGAACGTTAACAGCCTGCATGCCAATGGAACATTTATAACGAACGACTGGGTCACATCCATAGATGTAAAATAAAAATATATCACAATTGGGTCGCGCCTCTGGCAACCTAACCGATAGAATGAACAACCAGCCGGCTTGTGGGGCAACCTTAGATTTGTTTTGGGACTATATCTCGTGGAAGGATGAAATGGTATGAATAAATTCATCAAAATAATGTTTTTAATGAAAGTGTCAATCATTATTTGAATATGTTTGTAACCCGTTGTATAAGTGATAATGCCCTCAAAGCCGGTGTTTGGATATATATTGACACGGTTTGCCGACCCTCGACAAATATATCCTCCAAACGCCAGGATCTTGGGCATTATCGCTTAATAAAGTCCCCTATTGACTGAGGTAAATTAAGCTACATCAACAAGGTGATAAGGGCTTGAGTACCTTTTGCTTGTTTTTGCTGTTCTCCAAGTTACATTTGAAAGTTTAAAATTGTATGGAAATGTAGTAAATTTGCTTCAATTTGATAAAAAATACCTTGGAGTGGGGGAACCCCCCACTCTCAAAACCCCCCTATCACTATGCCTACCATACCATTTTGTTTAGCTGAAAGGACATCACTGACGTTTAGCCCTTTAAACTTTATTGAGGAGGAAGTTCCCTGGAAGAAGGATAAGGAAGTTTTCTGGAAGTTCTCTGTTCAGAGACTGATCCACACAGCTTGTACATTGGTACAGACCATGGTAAATAATCTATAGGTTGCAATGTAACAATACCACTTGAAGTGTGAAGAAAAAAGAGGCACCATGTGGTTTGTGCCGGTATAGTTTCCACCCAGCTGGAAAAAGTGGTTGAAATCATGACATTGTGTTGAAATGTAATGTAAATGTAAATGACATCAGTTTACAACATGGTTGCAATTTGACTTTACTTTATTTCAAACAGTTTTGCCAGCTGGGGAGTGTTAGTGCTGGTGGTGTATCTAGTGTGCTGATGCGAAGATGGAGTGGTTAAGGATACATAGTTACTGCGTCCCAAATGGCAGCCAAATGGCCCATAGGGCTCTGGTTTAGTAGTGAATAGGGTGCCACTTGGGACTCAACGATAGTGAGTTGTATGGTGTGCTGAGGGGAAGGGATGGTTGCTAGATAGCAGCTGTAATAATAGATGGAGATCAGCTGGACTAGCAGACTAAAGGGAACGCTTCAGGAAGAGAAAGGACAAGACAGAAAGAATGGGGAAGGAATGTACTTCACTTTATTGATTTTGTCGATCGATGAGGGGCACTTTAGGCCAAAGGTTCAGTCCTGAGTCTATGCCTGGTCTGTGATGCTCTAGGTAGTGCATGTAGTCTCCATGCCAGCACAGGCATGGAGACTACATGGATTACAAAAATAATGTTATATCAATATATTATTATTGATTATTATTGATTATTATTATTGCAATTCCAGTGATACAGTAGCCTATCATAGCCAATCTAACCACATTGGTGTGGGAACAATACATACTTCCTGTTGAGAACTAGAATAGTGGAATACACAATGTTCATGTTGTGCATCAGCAGTTTTTATCATGTTTTGTTAGTCACTAACAATCACTCAATAAGCCAAGCAGTTAACAATTTTTTGATTGGTAAGTCAGTCTAGCCAGTTATCTAAACTTGTTGTAATCATGGCTGAATACCGACCAGACATACGTACGTGCCCAGGGTCCTTGACCTCCAGGGGGACCCCACTGATTTTGTTAGTCACTCTCATCCAGATATCATGGAATAAGTGATGACAAAATGGATAGAATTGCAGGAAATTAGCTTTAAAACTGCAAAAAACGTATCTCTGCCCCATTGCAATATGAGTACATTTACATATCATTTTTTTAAATAAAAATGGAAAATGTAATTTATGCCCCATGACAAAATGTGTAGAATTGCAGCAATTCATCTTTTAAACTTTCTCTCTGCTTTCAAAATCGGGGCCACTAACCTTTTTGGCCTGCTTGATGGGGGAGCCCCCAACCAACTCTCACTTAGGGCCCCCAAAAGGCTAGAGCAGGCCCTGATCATCCTGACCTCTCTGTACTGTTGCTTATAATGGAGACGAAGGATGCATCCCAAATGGCACCCTACTCCCTAAATAGTGCACTACTTTTGACCAGAGCCCTATTAGCCCTGGTTAAAAGTAGTACACTGTAAAGAGAATAGGGTGCCATTTTGGACGGAGCTGCAGTAGATGCTATAGCAGCATATTCATCACACGTCGTAGTCACTTATAAATGGCTTCTTCAGGCAAACATTGATTAACTTATCACAGTGTCACCTTGCTTTAAGACATGGTCCATAATCAATGACGACCTGTCTGTTAGAACCTTAGCGTTTTGCCAATTTTAGATTTTGACAGACATTCTAAGTAGATAAGCAAGTGTTTGCCATTAGAGTATTGGCCTGTTTAGCTAGTCCCAGAAGTCCTCTAGTGCCTGGGTACATGTTATGGATTCTGTTTCTGGATTTATTGAGTATAATACTGTCCATAGGGAATGTGGATATTGGAGATTTGACTGGAACTTAATGCGATCCAGAGTGTCACTCAATGGAGTGGTGGCCAGTGGCCAAGGACTTGGAAACGCAATTGGTTAATTGGCCCTTCCAAATGAAGTAGATCAGGGTTTTATGAGATACAAGTTTTTGTGCTTGTCTCCAAGCAGAGGGTTGAACTTGACCAGGTTGTATCTATTTACAATTACTACTGTATTGTGATCTTGTCTGGATCTAGTTTCTGAATGTCTTTGTTATCCCTGTCATTTTCCTTTGTCTAACTTGTGTCTAGATCTGTTTAGTTCTGGGGAGAGAATAGACTAGAGACTATTACCTTACTGGCTTTACCCTCCTCCATCCCCAACCCTCCACCCCATCCCTACACCCCCCACCCCCACCCCCCAACCCACCCCTCCATCCCCACCCCTCTATCCCAATGCTTCTGTCCTGCAAATCATCTCCTACGATGGTATTTTCTATCACCTTCATAAGCTTCCTCATCTCTTGTGTCTCTTGTTTCATTACAAAAAAATCCCAAAGAAAGCTGGGTGTGGGATCAATCAGTCGCAGCTAGACTACAGGCTCCTCTCTGTGGTTCTCTTGTTCTTTATTAAAGAGTAATCAAACATCGGGTTTAAGTGGAAAATAAATATCCAGATCTAATAAGCTGCTCAGCCGGATCGTGTAAATGCTAATTTTCAAGCTGGTTCCTATCTGCCCCTGCCAAGGGAGGGGGAGAACATCACCCTCCACTGCTCTTCTACACTCTGCTCCCTTCTGCCTTGCGACTGTAAATCAGGAGAAACGGTGGGATAATGACCAGTTTGTGGACTCAAGCAGATTGAATGATAACAAACGCTATGTGTCGCAAGCAGCTTTTCATTTAGCATGTTATCAGGGGGAAGGTGTGTGAAGCCTGGACGGTACGGCGAACAGCTTGGCTCGCCTCATTAAAAGGGTTGTCGAATGCCTTGTACATTTCCAGGAGCATGGGTTGGAAATTCACAAGCAAACTTCCATGATAGGAGGGGAATACAGAGGTTTATATCCCCCACTTCCACCCTACCCGTAAGGGCCTCATCCTGCCTCCTGTTCTCCTTCAAGAAGGGAGCCTGGAGATCTGAGCGGGCCAGATTGATTGCAGCTCTGTGTTTTCTAATGTAAGAGAGAGAGAAAAGGAAGAGAGAAGAAAAAACACCACCTAGACACACTAAATAATAGACATATAAATTGCTTGGTTTTCTTGTTTGCAGTGATGCCGATTTAGCTGCTAATTGGTGACAGAAGCTGTCAAACGGGTGGCAGGTAGTGATGCTGGTGGCTTCTGTCACGATTAGGTGAGAGGAGAGGAGGGAGAAAAAAATGGCATTTTTCTAGTGAAGGCAGGCAAGAAAGATATGACGACAGTCCCCCCTCCTTCCCCTTGTCAGATATTTACCCAAAACACATTATAAAGACAAAGAAGAGCGAGCAAAAGAAACAGTAAGCTTGGCATTGTGGACCCTGTGTCCCGCTTTCCTCTCCTGATCTCACTTCCCTTCTTTCTTCTCTTCTCTCCTCTCTCTGCTGTCGCGCAGATTGATCAACGTGTTTGTTTGTAGAATTTACTTGCGGGATAGAACGGAACACAACAAGCATACAGACATGCATACATACAGACATGGATGCACAGAGATATGCATACACACAAACACGGTGTAAACACATACATACACAAACACATGCACCAGCGGACACAGACGTGTACACACAGACACGCAGAGGGAGAAAGTAGGATAGACAGAGAGGAGGAGAGGCAGACTAACAGAGAGAGAAAGAGAGAGAGAGAGACAGATAAAGGCTGAATGACTGATCTCTTGGGACCGTCTCCCCCTCGCCCTGCCTTGACTCTCCTCTCGTCTCTCTGGAGCATTAGAATGAACAGTAATTAGGCTTTGATACTCTGGCAAATGAACAGTAATTATCCTGCTACAGCAGTTCCTCTCTCTCTCTCTCTCTCTCTCTCTCTCTGCTGCTCATCTAATATTCACACCATTATTGAATGTTAAGATTAGCTCTGTGGCTGAGTGCCACTGTGCACAAACACCATTGTGGCATGGCAACCGCCTCTTGCTGATGGAGTGGGTTGGGGGGCAGGGTGGGTGGGGCGGGGGGCTGGTGGATGGAGGAGGGAGAAAGGCCTCCCCAGCCTGGCGGACCCTCAGAGGGGATTTTGTGGTTATTAGATCCCGCCAGATCATGGGCCAATTATAAAGAAAACTGTCAGTCAAGGCAAAGTGGCTATGTGATTAGCAGAAAAGGACAAAATCAGGTGAGGAGTGTGAATCTTTCTGGGGGCAGCTTTGATTTGCTAATAAGAGAGGAGAGAGAGATGAGCTGTAGCTCTGCTTTGCTCTCTTCATTTTCACTGTGACCTTAGCGCTGCGGCTCTAATCTGCGCGGCGGAGGGAGACAGAGGGGATGGCTCTCGCGGGGGTTCCGAGGCTCAGTGCTCTGAGAGTTATCACATGGGGGTCAGTCGAAGCTGCCAAAAAACAGAGCCAACACCCCCCTGCTCTCTGCTCACTGCTCAAAGCCGGGCCAGAGGGGATGTAGTGAGTAATCAACGCCTGTATCCCAAATGGCACCCTATTCCCTATTTAGTACACTACTTTTGACCAGAGGCCATAGACGTCTGGTCAAAAGTAGGCATCTGGTCATAAGTAGTGCACTACATAGGGAATAGGGTGCCATTTGGGAAGCTGACAGTGTTTCTTCTCCCTCGACTCGCCTGGCAACAGAGGCCAAAGGATGCTTAATTACCCTAATAGTTCTAAATAAACTTCTGTTCTGTTCCTGCCCACAAACACTCACTTAAAAACAGATATGGCACAAAGGGAGGGGGGAGTGGAGAGGTAAAAGAGGACAAGAGGAGGAAGGGAGAGTCACAGCATGTTTGAGAGAGAGAGCAGGTGAGCGGTCTTGACAGAGGTAGAGGAGAGAGTCAGGCAAGCAGGCAGACGCTCACCGGTCCCTAATTTCTAAAAGCACAACCATGACAGTGTATCCTAATTTAGTGGTTGGCATAGCTGGGGCTGACATTGAGGGGCGTGGCAGGGCCTTGTTTCAGCTGTGGCTCCAGCAGGCTCCATGGCTCTGTCCCAAATGATGCCCTATTCCCTAGGGCCCATATGGCTCTGGTCAAAAGTAGTGCACTAAATAGGGAATAGGGTGCCATTTGGGACATACCCTAGGCTGGGGAGAGGAGAGGCCAGGGTAGCTCTGAGTTGCTCTGAGGGGAGACAGGCAGTCAGCAGCCCAGCCGCAGAGCAGTGGTGGTGGGGTCTATAATGAAGAAGCTCGGTGTGGGACAGCAGGCGAGGCGGCATGGCTGACAGCTCTGGCAGGTGATGCATGGGGCCCATGCTAATTCCTCTGCAAACCAGTGATGGATCTTGAAATCTTGACCACTCATCCCATTAGCCCCTGTCTGTGACAGGAAAATCAAGATATTAAAAATTGGGGCAGGACTGGGAGTAGGGGTGTGGGGGGACGGGGGACACAGAGAGCCAGTCAAAGAGCCTCCTCATGCCAAACTATGGATGCAGCTCAAATGGCACCCTATTCCCTACATAGGGCCATGGAACCCTGTTCAAAAATGGTGCACCATATAGGGAATAGGGTGCCTTTTTGAACGCATACCCTGACTGAAGTCTCCAGCCATCTATATTTTCCTTGGCTAGCAGCAGTAAAGTTATTGATGAGTTAACCTCTGGGGTTAGGGTTAGGAGGTGATGGATACTGTGCATCACCACGGGTCGACCAACAGAGATAACAAGCCACACGGTGAATCACCTGGCCCTTCCCAACCTCCTGTATAAAAATAGAATATGATATGACATGCTATGCAGTAAATTTTGAATAGGTTACAGTATAGCTAGCTGTACAGTAGCCTATATGTTTGGCCAAATATGCCATAAGATTAATACATATGCGTTCAATCGTTTACATTTTGTATTTATTGAATGCTTATGAGTGTCATCTTATGTCACATTTGGCCAAGCATATCGCCTACTTTAGCTAGCTGTTGTATTGCTTCACTTCTGTAACTTGTAAAAGAGATGAGTGAAGTGGACCTTTCTGCTGTAAATAGATTAGCTAGCTACTCAATGAATGGATTTTCCCTGCTCTCAGCTGTTCTGTGCTCTGCATCCCCACTGCTCCTAGCTTTTGCATTTCAGCACTCTGAATACACAAGTGGTTTATTAAGGCCCCACTCTGCTGCCTTCCTGCCTGTGCTAGCTTCTCTCCTCTGCGGCTCGTTGAGGGCAAAAAAAAGAGAGAATAAAATCTCTCCGCTATCAGGAATCCAGGTGTGTTTACCATGTATCTTTTATCTTCTCACGTGGGTCAGGCTAAATCTTTGACAAGTTTTTCTGCAAGATATAAATGACCTAGTCTTCGGACAAATAGGAAAACTAGTCGCTAGGCGATGGCGCAGCGAGCAGAGCTACAGCCGGGTGCTCTCCCGAATCTTCTTCGCCATATATTTCTCTCAGGGTTGACAAATAACAGCACGGAAGTTTCCGGGGGAAACTGAGAGGTTACGGTGACAGACAAGGAGCACAATTATCACACCATGATGAAGGAGGGCTGGTGAGGAGCGCAGCGCTCCGTTAATTACGCTCCTTTCTCTACCGGCCTCTAATGTGAAGAAAAAGACGCAGTGACAAGTGTGTAAAAGAGCAAGCACTAAATTACTGCCAGGAAAAATAAACGGAGGAAGAGGCGGTCAGCGTGGTGATTTACGGGGGCAATTAGTCACTGCCCCATGGAGATGCTGAGGACAGCAGTGTGGCGAGAAGAGGGGCGGGAGGGACCTTGTCAGGTAGAGAGAGAGAGAGAGCGTGGCACTGCACCCCCCTCTGATCTACCCACAGAGTTAAAGAAACAAGGGAGAAAGTAAAAGGGTGGTTTTCTGTGCTCTTGTATTGACTGACCTTTGCAGGACCCATCTCATCTCCACCATTCCTTCCTGGTTTTGAATTTAAGTGGATAGAAGCTAAGTAGAAGTTCCACCACATTTCCAAACCAGCATTTTCTGTGGTGGTGGTGGTGGGGGGGATTAGCAAATCAACGTCATGGTTTGTCCATTGTGCTAAAAAGTAGGCCTACAGATTTCAATTGGCAGTAAAAAGTAATTTTGGGTGTTATGTAGTTGCACATGAATAACATGATGTGGTATTGGTCAGATTATCTATATCTATTTAATGTAACATCACATACTGGTATTGTCATTCATTATATTTAGTAACAGGCCTTTTACCAGTACACAGAATTAATATTGAAGCCTTTTCTCTTTTCAGTGGAAGACTTCAGAACACTTGAATCGCTAAACGTTTAAAATGAGCACAGTCCTACAAGCTTTACACACATCAATGGACCATAATCGCAGCTAAAAGTGACACCAGCAAGACACTTCACACTAAAGGCTTCTGGGTTTCTCAGAATGACACTTCTTCTTGATTTCTTTGTATTGTATCTCCAAACAGGGGCTCAGAAACAGGGGGGTTACGTTTAAAGTCGTCACATGTCCATCACTTTTCTTGCTCAACGTGAAACAAGGCTTTTATCACACATTAGAATACCTGCTGTACTTTTTAGTAAAGCCATTGGGAATATGCAGAGCAGGCGATGGAGCTCATTGATATGTAATGACTGACGACAGATTGTCAAATCATTTTTGTTAATTTCACTCATTCCAGATCCATTGAACAAGCGTGGCATGCCCACCTCTCCCAGAGAGAGGAGAATACTCTCTGATGTGATATTGTTGAACAAATGTGAAACTGTCCTCAGTAAGACATTGTCACATTGTGTGATATTGTACAGAGAAGTGATGAAATGGAGCATTTGTCAAGGAAGGGAATATAAAAGATGTGTTGGAGAAAGTTTTGCATTTACCAGCATCTGCACGTTTCCATCACAGTAAGATAGATGAGTGAATTAGACCCCACTGGAATTCCACTCCTGGCTGTACACATTTAGATCTTTATCAGCCTGTACGCTCCAGATCATATGATAAGAAACCATAAAGATGAAAAAAACCTGATCAAATGTAAGGAGTAACCCATGTATTCTTCTGTTTAGTTGTGTATGCGTCAGTCTTTTACTGTGAACCTTTACGCTCTGTTTAGTTGTGTGTCTTCAGTCATTTACTGTGAACCTTTACGTTCTGTTTAGATGTTTAGCTGCGAGTAGGACAATGCTAACTATGGAGCCCTGGCTTTTGAAAAGGTTGTCGTAATAATATACGGTACCATAAAGACAGTCTATACTCTCCGTGTTTGTCTATTTTCCTTTTTATTGAGGGAAAGATCTGTTGTGAATACAAAAACATTGGAAATCTGATCAAATGTAAGGAGTAAGCCATGTATTCTTCTGAAAGATGTTGTGAGTGATGGTCGAAGGGAGGCGGGACCTTTCCTTCCTTGGCCAGCAGTTCCAGTAGACCGGGCCGGGGATACTGAGTAGATCAGTGAGGTTGGGCCACATTACCATTTCCAGGTCAGTAGACTTGATCATGCTTGGTTACAGCTGTCTTGCCCATACATATTGACAGAGGTGCCATAAGACAGGACTGCAAGGAGCAGTAGCCAAAGTGGTGGAGGAGGTGGAATAGATGGGAGGAACCACAAGTACGTCTTTGTCCAGTAGACCTCAGTAGAGTGTTCAGCACATGCACACACACACACGCACATACACGCTTCACTGCATCATTAACTTCTTCTACGGTGCTATAAGCGTCAGGACATCAAGCTTCCCTCCTCAAACTGTCATCTATGTCTACATCCCAAATGGCACCCTATTTGCTGTATAGTGTACTACTTTTGACCAAGAACCGTAGATTGCCATTTGGGACACAACCCATGTCTTTCCACTGCACTGGAACACAAAGAAAGGAGGGATGAGGAGGAAGAGAGAAACAATGTAAACAGCTGGTGGAGTCAAGAGGTTTATTATGTAGAGGAACTCTGGCAAAGAACTATAAAAACTGTTTTGTAACTTAGGCAGCTAACTGTGTTACCTTCAGCAGACAGACTGTGGCTGGTCAAGGGCATCTTTTTCTGTGGTTGATGCAGGTCAATACATACATGACAAACACTCTCACATCTTATTTTTTATCTTTAGTAGCACCCTCTCTCACCCCCCTCTCCTCTTTCCCCCCTCTCCCGTCCTCCTCTACAACTACAGCCATTCCCAGATCCCTGCTTGTTGGGGGAGATATTTTTCAGACATTCTTTAAGTCAGTTCAGTGCAGAGCTGTCAACACACACTGACATTTACAATCAATATTAGTAAAAAACAACTGTAGTTTACCCTCTCCCTATAAGCGGTGCTTTGTCAATATATAACTGTGCTAGGTTGTGTATGTTCAGTCATTTACTGTGAAACTTTATGTTCTGTTTAGATTGTTTGCTCTCAGAAGGGCAACGATAACTACAGAGCCCTGGCCCCTGAAAAGGTTGTAGTGCTTCTCATTATAACTGTAATATTTATTATGCATATGTAAATGAATACTACATATACATGTACTATTACATGATTTTAACATTTGTGGGATGTAACATTGGACTTTTGTTGCTGAAGGGACTTGATGGTAGTGGAAATGATCATTCTTAAAAAGATCAGCACACGTGTGGTATAGCCTAAACATTCGTCTTGCATGGGGATTGATGGCAGCTAAAATAAAATCCATGTATTTAGAGTCATTGTTTAATAACTAGGCCAGAGGCATGGTATAAATTGTTACCTTCAGTTGTTCAGTTCCTTTCATTATTGGCCTTGTTTCAGGGTAGAATTGCTTGAATTGCTTTAATTTGAGTCAATATAAGAGCATGTTCTAGAGGAATAAAACACAGCTAAGACAACTGGCTGCATTGATGTTGACTGGTGTCCAGGGAAAAGTCTTTGAAGCCATTCCAATACCAACATGTTTTTCTGTGTATTTACATTTTTGTCAGTGTTTCAGTATTGCATTGTGATTGGTACTAATAACGAAGGTGTTAGTTAAAACAGTTTCTAGATTTACATTTTTAACAGTGAAAACAGTGTTGATGAAATTATGTGTTTAATGTTTGGAGGGGAAGATGTGACTAAGTCAGTCATGATTCGATTAGTTTAAATATTGATTAATTTGCTTATTATTTATGATTTCATTCCTTTCTTTGTAGTATATTAGATAAAACAGGCCATATTAAACCAAGCCCACTTACTGTACCAAGTTTGATTATAAGCAATAGAGAGCCACTGCACTGAGAACAGGAGGTATAAAGAAGGCCCATGAATCAATCAGGCTAATGGGGGAAGGCCAAAAGTAATAAATAATACAATAACAAGCCTAACTAATGAGCCGTTGCCATGGTGAGACGTCTCACAGCAATATAGTCCCCTCGTACCAAACCCCGCTAATAATCTCAGGGAGCTTCTCCTCAGCCACCTCGCCGTGCTGTGTTCTCTGGATGATGAAACGTTGCCATAAGGCAACACCTGTGCAATTAAATCCTCAGAATTATTTTCTCACGTTACATTAATTTCAGGCCTTTTGTAAAGGCACAGCGATGAGCGCACTAATAATGTGGTCTACTTGACTCTGCGTCTCACTGAAACAGGGCGTCTAATTAGGTAAAGGTAATTAATTAGAGATAAACGGAGCTAATCAGGGTCTGTTAGCACTCCTCTCTTCTCTTCTCTTCTGTTCTCTTGGCATTAAGACACCACCAAGGTATCCTGCTCTCTCATTGGCTGGCCCAGTGACCCTGTCATCTGTGGAAAAGAACATGAAAAATACATGTTTTTAATAGAAGCACTGCTTGAATCCCTAATGGCACCCTGTTCCCTATATAGTGCACTACTTTTGACCAGAGTCCTATAGGAAATAGGGTGCCATTTGGGAAGCACACACTCAGATCTGGAGGAGGAAGAGAGGAGACACCCCTTTGCTTTGGTTGAGATCAAGTTCTCTTTCTTGTTAACTTAATTATTTGTTTGTATGTCATTGTGAGGACAGACTCTGGAGAAGAGAAGCAAGTACAGGGAGTGAACTTTTAATGAAACACGGACAGGAACAGAATACGGACAGCGTCTGGACAGGCGAAAACAAAACGACAATAACGCTGACACAGGGATCTTTATTTTACCTTTATTTAACTAGGCAAGTCAGTTAAGAACAAATTCTTATTTTCAATGACGGCCTAGGAACAGTGGGTTAACTGCCTGTTCAGGGGCAGAACGACAGATTTGTACCTTGTCAAATATGGGGATTTGAACATGCAATCTTTCAGTTACTAGTCCAACTCTCTAACCACTAGGCTACCCTGCCTCTAACCGAGGAACAGACAGATATAGGAGAGGCAATCAACATAGTAATGGGGTCCAGGTGAGTCCAATGAGCGCTGATGTGCGTAATGATGGTGACAGGTGTGCGTAATGATGGGCAGCCTGGCGCCAGAGAGCGCCAGAGAGGAGGAGCAGGAGCAGGCGTGACAGTATTCCCCCCCCCCCTTTAGGGGAGCCACCCGGCATCCCACCTGGATGAGCCTGATGGGCCGGCTGAGGCGTAGAAGCCCGACGAGCCGGCTGACACATGGGAGCCCGACGAGCCGGCTGAGGCGAGGGAGCCTGACGATCTTGCTGAGGTGTGACAGCCTGACGAACCGGTTGAGGCATGATGTGGGATTTGAGCCTGATGAGCCGGCTGAGGTGTGGGAGCCCGACGAGCCGGCAGAGGCATGAGGTGGGATGGGTGCCTCCCGAGCCAACGAGGTCGAAAGCCCAACGAGCCAGCTGAGGCACCCCCGGTTCCAACGGCAGGGGCACCCGGACCCGACGTCACCAACAAAACAAAAAACCTCCCTTATGCTTCAGATATTGGTGTCAGCATTCTGTGAGGACAGACGCTGGAGACGGGAAGCCAGTACAGGGAGTTAACATGTAATTAAACACGGACAGGAACAGAATACGGACAGCATCTGGACAGGGGAAAACAAAACGACAATAATGCTGACACAGGGATCTAACCGAGGAACAGACAGATATAGCAGGGGCAATCAACAAGGTAATGGAGTCCAGGTGAGTCCAATGAGCGCTGATGCGCATAATGATGGTGACAGGTATGCGCAATGATGGGCAGCCTGGCGCCCTTGAACGCCGGAGAGGAGGAGCGGGAGCATGTGTGACAGTCATTGTAGGGCACCCGCTTCTTTAAGGATAAGCACAATTCCGTTTATATCTACAGTACTGTATCAGCTACTGTACTGTATATTAAAATTCAGTATGAATGCAATTTGGAAATAGCAGTTGGGATACACATTAATCAAACATTTGAGATTTAAAATAACTTCTAACAGGAAAGCTTCAGTGCATCAGTAAAACTGGAATGTGATACAATGGTAATAAAAAGGATAAAAGCAAACTTAGCAGGCTCCAACATTTCCCCTCACCATTAATTGGCAGTATGATTTTGCAGGGACTGTAGATGCGGTGCAATGTTTAACACAGCATCACATTAACAGGGTATGGCTATGAATCTGTGTCTGTGAGTGTTTCATACCCCCATCGTTTCATGAAGAATACATTATACGCACCGTATATTCAGCTTGCTATCATTTCACTTCTAATTATAAAACAGTCTGAGTTACGAGAGGAGCCTAAAATACACACACACACACACACACACACACACACACACACTACACATTGCTGTTCCAGTAGTGTTGATACCCGGATGATGTTGTACCAGTAGGAAGGCCTCTCTCTTCTTCTGCTGCACGCCACTGTACCTATCATGGCCAATTGTCCCAATTTGATTATCCAAGTCTTCACAGAGGTAGTGGGAACAGATAGAAAACAACAAGTTAATGGTTATCGTAATGAATGTTGACTTTGTGTTGCAACATAATGAAAATGAAGCGGAACAGAAAGTGAAAATAGAACGAGAAAGTGTTAGAATAAATATTAATGATAGAGGGAATAAGAAGGAGTGGATTGTTGGGATGCTGCTGTCTCCTCCTCTCCTCTCCTCTCCTCTCCTCTCCTCTCCTCTCCTCTCCTCTCCTCTCCTCTCCTCTCCTCTCCTCTCCTCTCCTCTCCTCTCCTCTCCTCTCCTCTTCTCTCCTCTCCTCTCCTCTCCTCTCCTCTCGGTACACAAGGGAGTGTTCAGCCTGCTACAAGGAGTCAGGGTTGCTCCCTCGGCACTCATCATTAGACAGGGTTTTACTAGCGACAAGCAGGCTATTTGGCTGTCATTGGGATTGTTTGAAGATAATATGTTTCTGTAGCGTACTCAGGGGAGACCCGCCGCATCAGGAAACAGAAAAAACCCAGGCAGATCACCGCTTGACACTGCTGTTATGCATTTGTCAATATTAAGGCTAATAGATGAGGGCCCGGCTGGCTGCATGTGTAAATTGGACGCTTGCCGACTGCTAGCTGCCCACAAATGTTACTTGACCTCTAACCCCTCTTGTCAGTCTCTCCCTGACCTTGTGCTTGCTAATTAAAGTGGAGTGTATTATGGTATTATTTCTTAGGTGAACAATGTGTGTTTATTGGGCTGGAAATGTTTGACATGGTGGGGTTGGAGTACAGTCTTGTCTTGCAGCTGTATGTAATGTAGCTCAGGAACAGTGGACTGTAAAAACATGGGTTTGTAATGTTTAGAATACAGTATGTATGAAGCTTGTACTGTTTCATATAATGACGTCTGACTTTAGCATGGATGCATTTGTAATGATTTTATTAAGACATATCTAATTTACTACCACCCACTGAGACGTACCTATATACAGTGATGTAGCTGGAGGAGCTGTAAAGTAGTACTAATGGGGGAATAAAAGCACAATTTCAAATAAAATAACTTAAGTATAACGATGGAAGAATCTAGAGGGAGCCCCTACGCAGCTGCATAAAAAGCCTAACGTCTGTAGCCTACATTGATGTAAAGTAGACCGTTGGAGACAGCAGTAGTGAGCAGTGAAATGGGGTCTGGTGTCTGACTATGTCGTTGTGTGGACATGATGGACTGTCAGAAGGAGAGCGTGGCCCATAATGCTGCCATCACCAGTCCAAAGTGCAGGGTGTTTCAGCAGAAGCAGCAGCAGCGTTTACAATTGAAATGAGACAGAATGGAGGCAGAGGAAGAGTCCCAAATAGCACCCTATTCCCTTTATACTGCACTGCTTTTGACCAAGGCCCATAGGAACTACATAGGAAATAGGGTGCCATATGGGATGCAGACATCCTCATTATGCTGCCTCCCTGAGGGCCATGTGACTGTGGCCAGCCTGAGTCTCCACTGCTGTGTCAGATGAGGAGGAGGAGGAGGAGGAGACAAGTGCATCCTCTCAGTGCTACAAA
Organism: Oncorhynchus mykiss; assembly: GCF_013265735.2. Classification (NCBI taxonomy): domain Eukaryota; kingdom Metazoa; phylum Chordata; class Actinopteri; order Salmoniformes; family Salmonidae; genus Oncorhynchus; species Oncorhynchus mykiss. The sequence goes on along the minus strand of NC_048569.1, from coordinate 77,119,567 downwards.
GAGACAGGGTTGGTACAGTTAATAGACAGGGTGCTAGAACAACAAGCAATTCTCAAATTAGATGAAAAAGTACACACACACAGACACAAGCAGTGGATAATATTAATGTTTTCTCTTATTGATGTCTGTATGATGTTTGTGTTCCATTTTTCTTTTGCTCACCACAGGCAAAACAGGCAGACATGATGAGAACATGGGCCACATCTGATTCCCAACCATTAGAGGAGAAGAGAGAGGAATAAAGGAGAGGAGAGAGGAGTAGAGAAGAGTGGGGTGGATAGAAGATGGGAGGGAGAAAGGAGAGGAGAGAGGAGTAGAGAAGAGTGGGGTGGATAGAATATGGGAGGGAGAAAGGAGAGGAGAGAGGAGTAGAGAAGAGTGGGGTGGACAGAAGATGGGAGGGAGAAAGGAGAGGAAAGAGGAGTAGAGAAGAGTGGGGTGGATATAAGATGGGAGGGAGAGGAGAGAGGAGTAGAGAAGTGGGGTGGATAGAATATGGGAGGGAGAAAGGAGAGGAGAGAGGAGTAGAGAAGAGTGGGGTGGATAGAAGATGGGAGGGAGAGGAGAGAGGAGTAGAGAAGTGGGGTGGACAGAAGATGGGAGGGAGAAAGGAGAGGAGAGAGGAGTAGAGAAGAGTGGGGTGGATAGAAGATGGGAGGGAGAAAGGAGAGGAGAGAGGAGTAGAGAAGAGTGGGGTGGACAGAAGATGGGAGGGAGAAAGGAGAGGAGAGAGGAGTAGAGAAGAGTGGGGTGGATAGAAGATGGGAGGGAGAAAGGAGAGGAGAGAGGAGTAGAGAAGAGTGGGGTGGATAGAAGAGTGGGAGGGAGAAAGGAGAGGAGAGAGGAGTAGAGAAGAGTGGGGTGGACAGAAGATGGGAGGGAGAAAGGAGAGGAGAGAGGAGTAGAGAAGAGTGGGGTGGATAGAAGATGGGAGGGAGAAAGGAGAGGCGAGAGGAGTAGAGAAGAGTGGGGTGGATAGAAGATGGGAGGGAGAAAGGAGAGGAGAGAGGAGTAGAGAAGAGTGGGGTGGATAGAAGATGGGAGGGAGAGGAGAGAGGAGTAGAGAAGAGTGGAGTGGATAGAAGATGGGAGGGAGAAAGGAGAGGAGAGAGGAGTAGAGAAGAGTGGGGTGGATAGAAGATGGGAGGGAGAAAGGAGAGGATAGAGGAGTAGAGAAGAGTGGGGTGGACAGAAGATGGGAGGGAGAAAGGAGATGAGAGAGGAGTAGAGAAGAGTGGGGTGGACAGAAGATGGGAGGGAGAAAGGAGAGGAGAGAGGAGTAGAGAAGAGTGGGGTGGATAGAAGATGGGCGGGAGAAAGGAGAGGAGAGAGGAGTAGAGAAGAGTGGGGTGGATAGAAGATGGGAGGGAGAAAGGAGAGGAGAGAGGAGTAGAGAAGAGTGGGGTGGATAGAAGATGGGAGGGAGAAAGGAGAGGAGAGAGGAGTAGAGAAGAGTGGGGTGGACAGAAGATGGGAGGGAGAAAGGAGAGGCGAGAGGAGTAGAGAAGAGTGGGGTGGACAGAAGATGGGAGGGAGAAAGGAGAGGAGAGAGGAGTAGAGAAGAGTGGGGTGGATAGAATATGGGAGGGAGAAAGGAGAGGAAAGAGGAGTAGAGAAGAGTGGGGTGGATAGAAGATGGGAGGGAGAGGAGAGAGGAGTAGAGAAGTGGGGTGGATAGAATATGGGAGGGAGAAAGGAGAGGAGAGAGGAGTAGAGAAGAGTGGGGTGGATAGAAGATGGGAGGGAGAGGAGAGAGGAGTAGAGAAGTGGGGTGGATAGAATATGGGAGGGAGAAAGGAGAGGAGAGAGGAGTAGAGAAGAGTGGGGTGGATAGAAGATGGGAGGGAGAAAAGAGAGGAGAGAGGAGTAGAGAAGAGTGGGGTGGACAGAAGATGGGAGGGAGAAAGGAGAGGAGAGAGGAGTAGAGAAGAGTGGGGTGGATAGAAGATGGGAGGTAGAAAGGAGAGGAGAGAGGAGTAGAGAAGAGTGGGGTGGACAGAAGATGGTAGGGAGAAAGGAGAGGAGAGAGGAGTAGAGAAGAGTGGGGTGGATAGAAGATGGGAGGGAGAAAGGAGAGAGGAGTAGAGAAGAGTGGGGTGGATAGAAGATGGGAGGGAGAAAGGAGAGGCGAGAGGAGTAGAGAAGAGTGGGGTGGATAGAAGATGGGAGGGAGAAAGGAGAGAGGAGTAGAGAAGAGTGGGGTGGATAGAAGATGGGAGGGAGAAAGGAGAGGCGAGAGGAGTAGAGAAGAGTGGGGTGGATAGAAGATGGGAGGGAGAAAGGAGAGGAGAGAGGAGTAGAGAAGAGTGGGGTGGATAGAAGATGGGAGGGAGAGGAGAGAGGAGTAGAGAAGAGTGGAGTGGATAGAAGATGGGAGGGAGAAAGGAGAGGAGAGAGGAGTAGAGAAGAGTGGGGTGGATAGAAGATGGGAGGGAGAAAGGAGAGGATAGAGGAGTAGAGAAGAGTGGGGTGGACAGAAGATGGGAGGGAGAAAGGAGATGAGAGAGGAGTAGAGAAGAGTGGGGTGGACAGAAGATGGGAGGGAGAAAGGAGAGGAGAGAGGAGTAGAGAAGAGTGGGGTGGATAGAAGATGGGCGGGAGAAAGGAGAGGAGAGAGGAGTAGAGAAGAGTGGGGTGGATAGAAGATGGGAGGGAGAAAGGAGAGGAGAGAGGAGTAGAGAAGAGTGGGGTGGATAGAAGATGGGAGGGAGAAAGGAGAGGAGAGAGGAGTAGAGAAGAGTGGGGTGGACAGAAGATGGGAGGGAGAAAGGAGAGGCGAGAGGAGTAGAGAAGAGTGGGGTGGACAGAAGATGGGAGGGAGAAAGGAGAGGAGAGAGGAGTAGAGAAGAGTGGGGTGGATAGAATATGGGAGGGAGAAAGGAGAGGAAAGAGGAGTAGAGAAGAGTGGGGTGGATAGAAGATGGGAGGGAGAGGAGAGAGGAGTAGAGAAGTGGGGTGGATAGAATATGGGAGGGAGAAAGGAGAGGAGAGAGGAGTAGAGAAGAGTGGGGTGGATAGAAGATGGGAGGGAGAAAGGAGAGGATAGAGGAGTAGAGAAGAGTGGGGTGGACAGAAGATGGGAGGGAGAAAGGAGATGAGAGAGGAGTAGAGAAGAGTGGGGTGGACAGAAGATGGGAGGGAGAAAGGAGAGGAGAGAGGAGTAGAGAAGAGTGGGGTGGATAGAAGATGGGCGGGAGAAAGGAGAGGAGAGAGGAGTAGAGAAGAGTGGGGTGGATAGAAGATGGGAGGGAGAAAGGAGAGGAGAGAAGAGTAGAGAAGATTGGGGTGGATAGAAGATGGGAGGGAGAAAGGAGAGGAGAGAGGAGTAGAGAAGAGTGGGGTGGACAGAAGATGGGAGGGAGAAAGGAGAGGCGAGAGGAGTAGAGAAGAGTGGGGTGGACAGAAGATGGGAGGGAGAAAGGAGAGGAGAGAGGAGTAGAGAAGAGTGGGGTGGATAGAATATGGGAGGGAGAAAGGAGAGGAAAGAGGAGTAGAGAAGAGTGGGGTGGATAGAAGATGGGAGGGAGAGGAGAGAGGAGTAGAGAAGTGGGGTGGATAGAATATGGGAGGGAGAAAGGAGAGGAGAGAGGAGTAGAGAAGAGTGGGGTGGATAGAAGATGGGAGGGAGAGGAGAGAGGAGTAGAGAAGTGGGGTGGATAGAATATGGGAGGGAGAAAGGAGAGGAGAGAGGAGTAGAGAAGAGTGGGGTGGATAGAAGATGGGAGGGAGAAAAGAGAGGAGAGAGGAGTAGAGAAGAGTGGGGTGGATAGAAGATGGGAGGGAGAAAGGAGAGGAGAGAGGAGTAGAGAAGAGTGGGGTGGATAGAAGATGGGAGGGAGAGGAGAGAGGAGTAGAGAAGAGTGGAGTGGATAGAAGATGGGAGGGAGAAAGGAGAGGAAAGAGGAGTAGAGAAGAGTGGGGTGGATAGAAGATGGGAGGGAGAGGAGAGAGGAGTAGAGAAGTGGGGTGGATAGAATATGGGAGGGAGAAAGGAGAGGAGAGAGGAGTAGAGAAGAGTGGGGTGGATAGAAGATGGGAGGGAGAGGAGAGAGGAGTAGAGAAGTGGGGTGGATAGAATATGGGAGGGAGAAAGGAGAGGAGAGAGGAGTAGAGAAGAGTGGGGTGGATAGAAGATGGGAGGGAGAAAAGAGAGGAGAGAGGAGTAGAGAAGAGTGGGGTGGACAGAAGATGGGAGGGAGAAAGGAGAGGAGAGAGGAGTAGAGAAGAGTGGGGTGGATAGAAGATGGGAGGTAGAAAGGAGAGGAGAGAGGAGTAGAGAAGAGTGGGGTGGACAGAAGATGGTAGGGAGAAAGGAGAGGAGAGAGGAGTAGAGAAGAGTGGGGTGGATAGAAGATGGGAGGGAGAAAGGAGAGAGGAGTAGAGAAGAGTGGGGTGGATAGAAGATGGGAGGGAGAAAGGAGAGGCGAGAGGAGTAGAGAAGAGTGGGGTGGATAGAAGATGGGAGGGAGAAAGGAGAGAGGAGTAGAGAAGAGTGGGGTGGATAGAAGATGGGAGGGAGAAAGGAGAGGCGAGAGGAGTAGAGAAGAGTGGGGTGGATAGAAGATGGGAGGGAGAAAGGAGAGGAGAGAGGAGTAGAGAAGAGTGGGGTGGATAGAAGATGGGAGGGAGAGGAGAGAGGAGTAGAGAAGAGTGGAGTGGATAGAAGATGGGAGGGAGAAAGGAGAGGAGAGAGGAGTAGAGAAGAGTGGGGTGGATAGAAGATGGGAGGGAGAAAGGAGAGGATAGAGGAGTAGAGAAGAGTGGGGTGGACAGAAGATGGGAGGGAGAAAGGAGATGAGAGAGGAGTAGAGAAGAGTGGGGTGGACAGAAGATGGGAGGGAGAAAGGAGAGGAGAGAGGAGTAGAGAAGAGTGGGGTGGATAGAAGATGGGCGGGAGAAAGGAGAGGAGAGAGGAGTAGAGAAGAGTGGGGTGGATAGAAGATGGGAGGGAGAAAGGAGAGGAGAGAGGAGTAGAGAAGAGTGGGGTGGATAGAAGATGGGAGGGAGAAAGGAGAGGAGAGAGGAGTAGAGAAGAGTGGGGTGGACAGAAGATGGGAGGGAGAAAGGAGAGGCGAGAGGAGTAGAGAAGAGTGGGGTGGACAGAAGATGGGAGGGAGAAAGGAGAGGAGAGAGGAGTAGAGAAGAGTGGGGTGGATAGAATATGGGAGGGAGAAAGGAGAGGAAAGAGGAGTAGAGAAGAGTGGGGTGGATAGAAGATGGGAGGGAGAGGAGAGAGGAGTAGAGAAGTGGGGTGGATAGAATATGGGAGGGAGAAAGGAGAGGAGAGAGGAGTAGAGAAGAGTGGGGTGGATAGAAGATGGGAGGGAGAAAGGAGAGGATAGAGGAGTAGAGAAGAGTGGGGTGGACAGAAGATGGGAGGGAGAAAGGAGATGAGAGAGGAGTAGAGAAGAGTGGGGTGGACAGAAGATGGGAGGGAGAAAGGAGAGGAGAGAGGAGTAGAGAAGAGTGGGGTGGATAGAAGATGGGCGGGAGAAAGGAGAGGAGAGAGGAGTAGAGAAGAGTGGGGTGGATAGAAGATGGGAGGGAGAAAGGAGAGGAGAGAAGAGTAGAGAAGATTGGGGTGGATAGAAGATGGGAGGGAGAAAGGAGAGGAGAGAGGAGTAGAGAAGAGTGGGGTGGACAGAAGATGGGAGGGAGAAAGGAGAGGCGAGAGGAGTAGAGAAGAGTGGGGTGGACAGAAGATGGGAGGGAGAAAGGAGAGGAGAGAGGAGTAGAGAAGAGTGGGGTGGATAGAATATGGGAGGGAGAAAGGAGAGGAAAGAGGAGTAGAGAAGAGTGGGGTGGATAGAAGATGGGAGGGAGAGGAGAGAGGAGTAGAGAAGTGGGGTGGATAGAATATGGGAGGGAGAAAGGAGAGGAGAGAGGAGTAGAGAAGAGTGGGGTGGATAGAAGATGGGAGGGAGAGGAGAGAGGAGTAGAGAAGTGGGGTGGATAGAATATGGGAGGGAGAAAGGAGAGGAGAGAGGAGTAGAGAAGAGTGGGGTGGATAGAAGATGGGAGGGAGAAAAGAGAGGAGAGAGGAGTAGAGAAGAGTGGGGTGGATAGAAGATGGGAGGGAGAAAGGAGAGGAGAGAGGAGTAGAGAAGAGTGGGGTGGATAGAAGATGGGAGGGAGAGGAGAGAGGAGTAGAGAAGAGTGGAGTGGATAGAAGATGGGAGGGAGAAAGGAGAGGAGAGAGGAGTAGAGAAGAGTGGGGTGGATAGAAGATGGGAGGGAGAAAAGAGAGGAGAGAGGAGTAGAGAAGAGTGGGGTGGATAGAAGATGGAAGGGAGAAAGGAGAGGAGAGAGGAGTAGAGAAGAGTGGGGTGGATAGAAGATGGGAGGGAGAAAGGAGAGGAGAGAGGAGTAGAGAAGAGTGGGGTGGATAGAAGATGGGAGGGAGAGGAGAGAGGAGTAGAGAAGAGTGGAGTGGATAGAAGATGGGAGGGAGAAAGGAGAGGAGAGAGGAGTAGAGAAGAGTGGGGTGGATAGAAGATGGGAGGGAGAAAGGAGAGGAGAGAGGAGTAGAGAAGAGTGGGGTGGATAGAAGATGGGAGGGAGAAAGGAGAGGAGAGAGGAGTAGAGAAGAGTGGGGTGGACAGAAGATGGGAGGGAGAAAGGAGAGGCGAGAGGAGTAGAGAAGAGTGGGGTGGACAGAAGATGGGAGGGAGAAAGGAGAGGAGAGAGGAGTAGAGAAGAGTGGGGTGGATAGAATATGGGAGGGAGAAAGGAGAGGAAAGAGGAGTAGAGAAGAGTGGGGTGGATAGAAGATGGGAGGGAGAGGAGAGAGGAGTAGAGAAGTGGGGTGGATAGAATATGGGAGGGAGAAAGGAGAGGAGAGAGGAGTAGAGAAGAGTGGGGTGGATAGAAGATGGGAGGGAGAGGAGAGAGGAGTAGAGAAGTGGGGTGGATAGAATATGGGAGGGAGAAAGGAGAGGAGAGAGGAGTAGAGAAGAGTGGGGTGGATAGAAGATGGGAGGGAGAAAAGAGAGGAGAGAGGAGTAGAGAAGAGTGGGGTGGACAGAAGATGGGAGGGAGAAAGGAGAGGAGAGAGGAGTAGAGAAGAGTGGGGTGGATAGAAGATGGGAGGGAGAAAGGAGAGGAGAGAGGAGTAGAGAAGAGTGGGGTGGACAGAAGATGGTAGGGAGAAAGGAGAGGAGAGAGGAGTAGAGAAGAGTGGGGTGGATAGAAGATGGGAGGGAGAAAGGAGAGAGGAGTAGAGAAGAGTGGGGTGGATAGAAGATGGGAGGGAGAAAGGAGAGGCGAGAGGAGTAGAGAAGAGTGGGGTGGATAGAAGATGGGAGGGAGAAAGGAGAGAGGAGTAGAGAAGAGTGGGGTGGATAGAAGATGGGAGGGAGAAAGGAGAGGCGAGAGGAGTAGAGAAGAGTGGGGTGGATAGAAGATGGGAGGGAGAAAGGAGAGGAGAGAGGAGTAGAGAAGAGTGGGGTGGATAGAAGATGGGAGGGAGAGGAGAGAGGAGTAGAGAAGAGTGGAGTGGATAGAAGATGGGAGGGAGAAAGGAGAGGAGAGAGGAGTAGAGAAGAGTGGGGTGGATAGAAGATGGGAGGGAGAAAGGAGAGGATAGAGGAGTAGAGAAGAGTGGGGTGGACAGAAGATGGGAGGGAGAAAGGAGATGAGAGAGGAGTAGAGAAGAGTGGGGTGGACAGAAGATGGGAGGGAGAAAGGAGAGGAGAGAGGAGTAGAGAAGAGTGGGGTGGATAGAAGATGGGCGGGAGAAAGGAGAGGAGAGAGGAGTAGAGAAGAGTGGGGTGGATAGAAGATGGGAGGGAGAAAGGAGAGGAGAGAGGAGTAGAGAAGAGTGGGGTGGATAGAAGATGGGAGGGAGAAAGGAGAGGAGAGAGGAGTAGAGAAGAGTGGGGTGGACAGAAGATGGGAGGGAGAAAGGAGAGGCGAGAGGAGTAGAGAAGAGTGGGGTGGACAGAAGATGGGAGGGAGAAAGGAGAGGAGAGAGGAGTAGAGAAGAGTGGGGTGGATAGAATATGGGAGGGAGAAAGGAGAGGAAAGAGGAGTAGAGAAGAGTGGGGTGGATAGAAGATGGGAGGGAGAGGAGAGAGGAGTAGAGAAGTGGGGTGGATAGAATATGGGAGGGAGAAAGGAGAGGAGAGAGGAGTAGAGAAGAGTGGGGTGGATAGAAGATGGGAGGGAGAGGAGAGAGGAGTAGAGAAGTGGGGTGGATAGAATATGGGAGGGAGAAAGGAGAGGAGAGAGGAGTAGAGAAGAGTGGGGTGGATAGAAGATGGGAGGGAGAAAAGAGAGGAGAGAGGAGTAGAGAAGAGTGGGGTGGACAGAAGATGGGAGGGAGAAAGGAGAGGAGAGAGGACTAGAGAAGAGTGGGGTGGATAGAAGATGGGAGGGAGAAAGGAGAGGAGAGAGGAGTAGAGAAGAGTGGGGTGGACAGAAGATGGGAGGGAGAAAGGAGAGGAGAGAGGAGTAGAGAAGAGTGGGGTGGATAGAAGATGGGCGGGAGAAAGGAGAGAGGAGTAGAGAAGAGTGGGGTGGATAGAAGATGGGAGGGAGAAAGGAGAGGCGAGAGGAGTAGAGAAGAGTGGGGTGGATAGAAGATGGGAGGGAGAAAGGAGAGAGGAGTAGAGAAGAGTGGGGTGGATAGAAGATGGGAGGGAGAAAGGAGAGGCGAGAGGAGTAGAGAAGAGTGGGGTGGATAGAAGATGGGAGGGAGAAAGGAGAGGAGAGAGGAGTAGAGAAGAGTGGGGTGGATAGAAGATGGGAGGGAGAGGAGAGAGGAGTAGAGAAGAGTGGAGTGGATAGAAGATGGGAGGGAGAAAGGAGAGGAGAGAGGAGTAGAGAAGAGTGGGGTGGATAGAAGATGGGAGGGAGAAAGGAGAGGATAGAGGAGTAGAGAAGAGTGGGGTGGACAGAAGATGGGAGGGAGAAAGGAGATGAGAGAGGAGTAGTGAAGAGTGGGGTGGACAGAAGATGGGAGGGAGAAAGGAGAGGAGAGAGGAGTAGAGAAGAGTGGGGTGGATAGAAGATGGGAGGGAGAGGAGAGAGGAGTAGAGAAGTGGGGTGGATAGAATATGGGAGGGAGAAAGGAGAGGAGAGAGGAGTAGAGAAGAGTGGGGTGGATAGAAGATGGGAGGGAGAGGAGAGAGGAGTAGAGAAGTGGGGTGGATAGAATATGGGAGGGAGAAAGGAGAGGAGAGAGGAGTAGAGAAGAGTGGGGTGGATAGAAGATGGGAGGGAGAAAAGAGAGGAGAGAGGAGTAGAGAAGAGTGGGGTGGACAGAAGATGGGAGGGAGAAAGGAGAGGAGAGAGGAGTAGAGAAGAGTGGGGTGGATAGAAGATGGGAGAGAGAAAGGAGAGGAGAGAGGAGTAGAGAAGAGTGGGGTGGACAGAAGATGGGAGGGAGAAAGGAGAGGAGAGAGGAGTAGAGAAGAGTGGGGTGGATAGAAGATGGGAGGGAGAAAGGAGAGAGGAGTAGAGAAGAGTGGGGTGGATAGAAGATGGGAGGGAGAAAGGAGAGGCGAGAGGAGTAGAGAAGAGTGGGGTGGATAGAAGATGGGAGGGAGAAAGGAGAGAGGAGTAGAGAAGAGTGGGGTGGATAGAAGATGGGAGGGAGAAAGGAGAGGCGAGAGGAGTAGAGAAGAGTGGGATGGATAGAAGATGGGAGGGAGAAAGGAGAGGAGAGAGGAGTAGAGAAGAGTGGGGTGGATAGAAGATGGGAGGGAGAGGAGAGAGGAGTAGAGAAGAGTGGAGTGGATAGAAGATGGGAGGGAGAAAGGAGAGGAGAGAGGAGTAGAGAAGAGTGGGGTGGATAGAAGATGGGAGGGAGAAAGGAGAGGATAGAGGAGTAGAGAAGAGTGGGGTGGACAGAAGATGGGAGGGAGAAAGGAGATGAGAGAGGAGTAGAGAAGAGTGGGGTGGACAGAAGATGGGAGGGAGAAAGGAGAGGAGAGAGGAGTAGAGAAGAGTGGGGTGGATAGAAGATGGGCGGGAGAAAGGAGAGGAGAGAGGAGTAGAGAAGAGTGGGGTGGATAGAAGATGGGAGGGAGAAAGGTGAGGAGAGAGGAGTAGAGAAGAGTGGGGTGGATAGAAGATGGGAGGGAGAAAGGAGAGGAGAGAGGAGTAGAGAAGAGTGGGGTGGACAGAAGATGGGAGGGAGAAAGGAGAGGCGAGAGGAGTAGAGAAGAGTGGGGTGGACAGAAGATGGGAGGGAGAAAGGAGAGGAGAGAGGAGTAGAGAAGAGTGGGGTGGATAGAATATGGGAGGGAGAAAGGAGAGGAAAGAGGAGTAGAGAAGAGTGGGGTGGATAGAAGATGGGAGGGAGAGGAGAGAGGAGTAGAGAAGTGGGGTGGATAGAATATGGGAGGGAGAAAGGAGAGGAGAGAGGAGTAGAGAAGAGTGGGGTGGATAGAAGATGGGAGGGAGAGGAGAGAGGAGTAGAGAAGTGGGGTGGATAGAATATGGGAGGGAGAAAGGAGAGGAGAGAGGAGTAGAGAAGAGTGGGGTGGATAGAAGATGGGAGGGAGAAAAGAGAGGAGAGAGGAGTAGAGAAGAGTGGGGTGGACAGAAGATGGGAGGGAGAAAGGAGAGGAGAGAGGAGTAGAGAAGAGTGGGGTGGATAGAAGATGGGAGGGAGAAAGGAGAGGAGAGAGGAGTAGAGAAGAGTGGGGTGGACAGAAGATGGGAGGGAGAAAGGAGAGGAGAGAGGAGTAGAGAAGAGTGGGGTGGACAGAAGATGGGAGGGAGAAAGGAGAGGAGAGAGGAGTAGAGAAGAGTGGGGTGGATAGAAGATGGGCGGGAGAAAGGAGAGGAGAGAGGAGTAGAGAAGAGTGGGGTGGATAGAAGATGGGAGGGAGAAAGGAGAGGAGAGAGGAGTAGAGAAGAGTGGGGTGGATAGAAGATGGGCGGGAGAAAGGAGAGGAGAGAGGAGTAGAGAAGAGTGGGGTGGATAGAAGATGGGAGGGAGAAAGGAGAGGAGAGAGGAGTAGAGAAGAGTGGGGTGGATAGAAGATGGGAGGGAGAGGAGAGAGGAGTAGAGAAGAGTGGAGTGGATAGAAGATGGGAGGGAGAAAGGAGAGGAGAGAGGAGTAGAGAAGAGTGGGGTGGATAGAAGATGGGAGGGAGAAAGGAGAGGATAGAGGAGTAGAGAAGAGTGGGGTGGACAGAAGATGGGAGGGAGAAAGGAGATGAGAGAGGAGTAGAGAAGAGTGGGGTGGACAGAAGATGGGAGGGAGAAAGGAGAGGAGAGAGGAGTAGAGAAGAGTGGGGTGGATAGAAGATGGGCGGGAGAAAGGAGAGGAGAGAGGAGTAGAGAAGAGTGGGGTGGATAGAAGATGGGAGGGAGAAAGGAGAGGAGAGAGGAGTAGAGAAGAGTGGGGTGGATAGAAGATGGGAGGGAGAGGAGAGAGGAGTAGAGAAGAGTGGAGTGGATAGAAGATGGGAGGGAGAAAGGAGAGGAGAGAGGAGTAGAGAAGAGTGGGGTGGATAGAAGATGGGAGGGAGAAAGGAGAGGATAGAGGAGTAGAGAAGAGTGGGGTGGACAGAAGATGGGAGGGAGAAAGGAGATGAGAGAGGAGTAGAGAAGAGTGGGGTGGACAGAAGATGGGAGGGAGAAAGGAGAGGAGAGAGGAGTAGAGAAGAGTGGGGTGGATAGAAGATGGGCGGGAGAAAGGAGAGGAGAGAGGAGTAGAGAAGAGTGGGGTGGATAGAAGATGGGAGGGAGAAAGGAGAGGAGAGAGGAGTAGAGAAGAGTGGGGTGGATAGAAGATGGGAGGGAGAAAGGAGAGGAGAGAGGAGTAGAGAAGAGTGGGGTGGACAGAAGATGGGAGGGAGAAAGGAGAGGCGAGAGGAGTAGAGAAGAGTGGGGTGGACAGAAGATGGGAGGGAGAAAGGAGAGGAGAGAGGAGTAGAGAAGAGTGGGGTGGATAGAATATGGGAGGGAGAAAGGAGAGGAAAGAGGAGTAGAGAAGAGTGGGGTGGATAGAAGATGGGAGGGAGAGGAGAGAGGAGTAGAGAAGTGGGGTGGATAGAATATGGGAGGGAGAAAGGAGAGGAGAGAGGAGTAGAGAAGAGTGGGGTGGATAGAAGATGGGAGGGAGAGGAGAGAGGAGTAGAGAAGTGGGGTGGATAGAATATGGGAGGGAGAAAGGAGAGGAGAGAGGAGTAGAGAAGAGTGGGGTGGATAGAAGATGGGAGGGAGAAAAGAGAGGAGAGAGGAGTAGAGAAGAGTGGGGTGGACAGAAGATGGGAGGGAGAAAGGAGAGGAGAGAGGACTAGAGAAGAGTGGGGTGGATAGAAGATGGGAGGGAGAAAGGAGAGGAGAGAGGAGTAGAGAAGAGTGGGGTGGACAGAAGATGGGAGGGAGAAAGGAGAGGAGAGAGGAGTAGAGAAGAGTGGGGTGGATAGAAGATGGGAGGGAGAAAGGAGAGAGGAGTAGAGAAGAGTGGGGTGGATAGAAGATGGGAGGGAGAAAGGAGAGGCGAGAGGAGTAGAGAAGAGTGGGGTGGATAGAAGATGGGAGGGAGAAAGGAGAGAGGAGTAGAGAAGAGTGGGGTGGATAGAAGATGGGAGGGAGAAAGGAGAGGCGAGAGGAGTAGAGAAGAGTGGGGTGGATAGAAGATGGGAGGGAGAAAGGAGAGGAGAGAGGAGTAGAGAAGAGTGGGGTGGATAGAAGATGGGAGGGAGAGGAGAGAGGAGTAGAGAAGAGTGGAGTGGATAGAAGATGGGAGGGAGAAAGGAGAGGAGAGAGGAGTAGAGAAGAGTGGGGTGGATAGAAGATGGGAGGGAGAAAGGAGAGGATAGAGGAGTAGAGAAGAGTGGGGTGGACAGAAGATGGGAGGGAGAAAGGAGATGAGAGAGGAGTAGTGAAGAGTGGGGTGGACAGAAGATGGGAGGGAGAAAGGAGAGGAGAGAGGAGTAGAGAAGAGTGGGGTGGATAGAAGATGGGAGGGAGAGGAGAGAGGAGTAGAGAAGTGGGGTGGATAGAATATGGGAGGGAGAAAGGAGAGGAGAGAGGAGTAGAGAAGAGTGGGGTGGATAGAAGATGGGAGGGAGAGGAGAGAGGAGTAGAGAAGTGGGGTGGATAGAATATGGGAGGGAGAAAGGAGAGGAGAGAGGAGTAGAGAAGAGTGGGGTGGATAGAAGATGGGAGGGAGAAAAGAGAGGAGAGAGGAGTAGAGAAGAGTGGGGTGGACAGAAGATGGGAGGGAGAAAGGAGAGGAGAGAGGAGTAGAGAAGAGTGGGGTGGATAGAAGATGGGAGGGAGAAAGGAGAGGAGAGAGGAGTAGAGAAGAGTGGGGTGGACAGAAGATGGGAGGGAGAAAGGAGAGGAGAGAGGAGTAGAGAAGAGTGGGGTGGATAGAAGATGGGAGGGAGAAAGGAGAGAGGAGTAGAGAAGAGTGGGGTGGATAGAAGATGGGAGGGAGAAAGGAGAGGCGAGAGGAGTAGAGAAGAGTGGGGTGGATAGAAGATGGGAGGGAGAAAGGAGAGGCGAGAGGAGTAGAGAAGAGTGGGATGGATAGAAGATGGGAGGGAGAAAGGAGAGGAGAGAGGAGTAGAGAAGAGTGGGGTGGATAGAAGATGGGAGGGAGAGGAGAGAGGAGTAGAGAAGAGTGGAGTGGATAGAAGATGGGAGGGAGAAAGGAGAGGAGAGAGGAGTAGAGAAGAGTGGGGTGGATAGAAGATGGGAGGGAGAAAGGAGAGGATAGAGGAGTAGAGAAGAGTGGGGTGGACAGAAGATGGGAGGGAGAAAGGAGATGAGAGAGGAGTAGAGAAGAGTGGGGTGGACAGAAGATGGGAGGGAGAAAGGAGAGGAGAGAGGAGTAGAGAAGAGTGGGGTGGATAGAAGATGGGCGGGAGAAAGGAGAGGAGAGAGGAGTAGAGAAGAGTGGGGTGGATAGAAGATGGGAGGGAGAAAGGTGAGGAGAGAGGAGTAGAGAAGAGTGGGGTGGATAGAAGATGGGAGGGAGAAAGGAGAGGAGAGAGGAGTAGAGAAGAGTGGGGTGGACAGAAGATGGGAGGGAGAAAGGAGAGGCGAGAGGAGTAGAGAAGAGTGGGGTGGACAGAAGATGGGAGGGAGAAAGGAGAGGAGAGAGGAGTAGAGAAGAGTGGGGTGGATAGAATATGGGAGGGAGAAAGGAGAGGAAAGAGGAGTAGAGAAGAGTGGGGTGGATAGAAGATGGGAGGGAGAGGAGAGAGGAGTAGAGAAGTGGGGTGGATAGAATATGGGAGGGAGAAAGGAGAGGAGAGAGGAGTAGAGAAGAGTGGGGTGGATAGAAGATGGGAGGGAGAGGAGAGAGGAGTAGAGAAGTGGGGTGGATAGAATATGGGAGGGAGAAAGGAGAGGAGAGAGGAGTAGAGAAGAGTGGGGTGGATAGAAGATGGGAGGGAGAAAAGAGAGGAGAGAGGAGTAGAGAAGAGTGGGGTGGACAGAAGATGGGAGGGAGAAAGGAGAGGAGAGAGGAGTAGAGAAGAGTGGGGTGGATAGAAGATGGGAGGGAGAAAGGAGAGGAGAGAGGAGTAGAGAAGAGTGGGGTGGACAGAAGATGGGAGGGAGAAAGGAGAGGAGAGAGGAGTAGAGAAGAGTGGGGTGGACAGAAGATGGGAGGGAGAAAGGAGAGGAGAGAGGAGTAGAGAAGAGTGGGGTGGATAGAAGATGGGCGGGAGAAAGGAGAGGAGAGAGGAGTAGAGAAGAGTGGGGTGGATAGAAGATGGGAGGGAGAAAGGAGAGGAGAGAGGAGTAGAGAAGAGTGGGGTGGATAGAAGATGGGCGGGAGAAAGGAGAGGAGAGAGGAGTAGAGAAGAGTGGGGTGGATAGAAGATGGGAGGGAGAAAGGAGAGTAGAGAGGAGTAGAGAAGAGTGGGGTGGATAGAAGATGGGAGGGAGAGGAGAGAGGAGTAGAGAAGAGTGGAGTGGATAGAAGATGGGAGGGAGAAAGGAGAGGAGAGAGGAGTAGAGAAGAGTGGGGTGGATAGAAGATGGGAGGGAGAAAGGAGAGGATAGAGGAGTAGAGAAGAGTGGGGTGGACAGAAGATGGGAGGGAGAAAGGAGATGAGAGAGGAGTAGAGAAGAGTGGGGTGGACAGAAGATGGGAGGGAGAAAGGAGAGGAGAGAGGAGTAGAGAAGAGTGGGGTGGATAGAAGATGGGCGGGAGAAAGGAGAGGAGAGAGGAGTAGAGAAGAGTGGGGTGGATAGAAGATGGGAGGGAGAAAGGAGAGGAGAGAGGAGTAGAGAAGAGTGGGGTGGATAGAAGATGGGAGGGAGAAAGGAGAGGAGAGAGGAGTAGAGAAGAGTGGGGTGGACAGAAGATGGGAGGGAGAAAGGAGAGGCGAGAGGAGTAGAGAAGAGTGGGGTGGACAGAAGATGGGAGGGAGAAAGGAGAGGAGAGAGGAGTAGAGAAGAGTGGGGTGGATAGAATATGGGAGGGAGAAAGGAGAGAGGAGTAGAGAAGAGTGGGGTGGATAGAAGATGGGCGGGAGAAAGGAGAGGAGAGAGGAGTAGAGAAGAGTGGGGTGGATAGAAGATGGGAGGGAGAAAGGAGAGGAGAGAGGAGTAGAGAAGAGTGGGGTGGATAGAATATGGGAGGGAGAAAGGAGAGGAGAGAGGAGTAGAGAAGAGTGGGGTGGATAGAATATGGGAGGGAGAAAGGAGAGGAGAGAGGAGTAGAGAAGAGTGGGGTGGATAGAATATGGGAGGGAGAAACGAAAAGAGAGGAGAGGAAAAAGAGGAGAGATGGGGATGGATGGATGAGGGGTGGTGGTGTTAGACAGCATTGCAGCACTCGGCCACGTGTCCAAAAGTATCTGCATCAGTGGTGCTGATTGCGAGGCACCCACTGGCGCTGTTTAGATAGTTTGACTACATTAAGTTCTCTTCCAGACGGCTCTTACTGGTGCCATTAGACGAGGCTGAAGATGAAAGGTGTTCGGTGTATTTTTAAAATTGTTGATTTTCCGTGTAATGATAGCTCGTGCAATTAAGCACTGGCTTCAGGCTCAGCATGTCCTTGTGTGAAAAATATCAATGATATACAGTATGTGCATGCGTGTGAAAGTGTGTGTGTGTGGGGGGGGGGGGGGGGAGTGTGTGTGTGCGCGTGAGTGTGTATGTGCGTGTGTGAGTATGTGTGCCTGCATGCATAAATACTCTCAGATTGATTTTCTACATAGGAAATTAATATGTTCATAGCATACACTGCACAGGTTTATTTTATTAACAGTATGTTCATAGCATACACTGCACAGGTTTATTTTATTAACAGTATGTTCATAGCATACACTGCACAGGTTTATTTTATTAACAGTATGTTCATAGCATACACTGCACAGGATTATTTTATTAACAGTATGTTCATAGCATACACTGCACAGGTTTATTTTTATTAACAGTATGTTCATAGCATACACTGCACAGGTTTATTTTATTAACAGCGTTTTGACAGTTCTTGAATTGAATTACTATTTTTATTCATAGAATTCTATGGCACAGAAATGACATTTGTACATTTTCTTTGAACATATTATTCAAATCCTTTATCTCATAAAGATCTGTAATGATCTTAAAATATTAGTCACAAAGAAATACTATTTAATATGAAATACAAAGAAATCCTATCAAAGTTGAGACATTAGTGATAGTTGAACACTAATTGTTCGGCAGTTCTGTAAAGAAATCCTTATGCTGGAAGTGTCCACATGCTGTACTTAAATGTCAGTGTCATACAGTATGCCCTCATGGCATTTATTGAATAAAAAACTTACTGACATCAACTATTTCACCTTGGGAAGAACCATTTTCTTTGTCTTCCAGTGTAGTTCATGGTATGGATGATATGATACGTTAGTGTTTGTTTGTGTGTGTGTGTGTATGTGTGTGCGTGTGCGTGTGTGCGTGTGTGTGTGTGTGTGTGTGTGTGTGTTTGTTTTACTGCAGGGCTATAGAGTAGATTGTCAAAAGGGCTGAAATTGCCATGAGAGTAATTGCAGTTCCATGACATTCACTTCTGCTAAGTGTAATCACTTTAAATAATGTCAGTGACATCTTGTGAAGTATTTGGTGGAAGAAAATACACTATGTAGGGCAGGCATCATAGTGTGTGATCCTGACTGTCTGCCTTATTCTCCCTTTCATAAGAGATGAACAGCCCGGGGTGGTAGGGGTGTGTGTGTGTGTGTGTGTGGGGGGGGGGGGGGGCTTGTGTGTGTGTGTGCATGCAGGGGGTGGGCAGTGGGTACGTAGGGGGTGGTTTCGCCTCAAATGGTAAGCAGGATTTTAACAGTTACAGCTCCAACGTTCTGCCCAGAAGACAAAAGTGACTGATGATTAGCTTAATATTTGTTGCACAATGCACCATAGGGCTGAACGCTGTGAACATTTATTGCTAGTGCCAGGCTCTTTCAGATAGCATTTCATCACACCAACTCTGGCCCTGTGAAATCCCTTGTAATTTTACTAGCAGTCACACAGTGTGTTTATTAGGGGAAAAAAGAGTCTATATCTTATTGCAACGGCTGCCTGATGTGCTCATTCCATTCATACCTCGAGGCATAGTGCTGGAAATTTCGGCGTGAACTTTCGACACTTAAATGCTAAAAAGTGACTGATTTTGAATGATAATAAGGGCCTTAATAAAAGCAGATTTATTTGCAATGGTTTGGAGGAGTCGTCCTATCGTATCACACGCTGGCTGCCGTAATGCAATGTGAGTGGACAGCTTCGTGGGAAAAAAAATGTGAGGAAGGATAGAAGGGTAGAGATACTGAAGGATAACACAATGCGCAATCCTCCTCACTGGCTGAGAGGGAAACATGTCTATCAGTGTTGCTATGTATCAGGGTGAGAGAGAGGAGAGGGGAGCAGGAGACTAGAGCAGTAACAGGAGACAAGGAGAGAGGGTGGGAAGGAGAGAGGGAGAGACAGTAAGTGTATCTGGCAGAGTGAGGATCGAGGCGAGGGGGGGCTTGACGGTGTAAAAATGGAGCTGACCCTTTAGCCCTCTAAGAACCACAAATGGACGGAGGCGTCAAACAGGACAGGCCTGGAGTCGGAGACCGACCTGCTCAAGGTTGTCAGCAGCCAGGGTCAACCTTCACCCAACCCCCCAGGAATACTGTAAACAAGCTGCTGCCTGGCTGGGTGGAAGAAGAAGCAGCCTAAAGAGCCAGGAGCAGGGTTCCTCCATGGTAATTCTCAGCCTCTATTGTCATGGTGAATTGGCCCTGGATGGTTGAGGACATATCCAAAATGGCACCCTATCTCCTATATAGTGCACTACTTTTGACCTGAACTCTATATAGGTGAATAGGGAGCCATTCGAGACACAGCTCTGGATTGCCTTGCAGGAAGGGAATGCTCCTCTTGTCATCATGAGACTAACAGACCTTACAGGCATCCCCTCCCTCCCTCCAACAGGGAGGGAATGAACACACAAAACGCTGAGCGATCATGGTAATGATATGGTAATTACTGATGTGGCTACAGTCTAATTAGTGTCCTCTTAATGAAAGTGATACTAATGCTCTCACAATAGAGTGATAATATATATTGGGAAACAGACAAAGGATGCGATGTAGATGAAGCATGATTTTAAAATACTTTTAAAGACATAGATGAAAAGGGTATAGATAGACCATTTTCCTAGTAGAGTAGAGTCTTTATTATCCCAAGGAGCAATTTATTTAGTAGGAAATGTAAAAAAACACAATGAACACTTGACATTAATATAAACCAAAACCAGTATGTACAGCAATATGTACACAGTACACAATAATATCTTGTTGAGGAAGCTGAAAACAGATGTGATGAAGGTGAGTGTAGACCTGTTAGTTTTAAACTTAGGGAGCTTGTATCTGCGTTCTGAAGGAAGCATCGTCAATTCATCAAACAAGGGATGCTGGGAGTCCCTCAGAATGGATTGCACCTTGCATATGGCTAGTTTCTGATACAGGTCTGATAGAAGGGCCGTTAAGTTTATGCCAATGATCCTGCTACCTTGTTTCACAATGTTACCTAACCCATTCATAGATGCTAACTAGTGCCTATTGATGATAGTATCATCTGGCCTGGGGAGTTTTGTTAAGAGCCCCGATACTCGTTCTGAATGCTAAAACGCATCGCTTGCGGTACGGTTTTGGAAACATAAGTAACATATCTTTCATATCAACAATACATCATTTTCTAAAAACGAAAGTTTAAATTACTACACACTTTTATAGGTTAAGGTTCCCACACAGCCATATTTCCAGGATACAGTGCTTGTTTATAGAAAACAGATGGAAGACAGAGGCGTACCTGTGCTAATTAGCTATCTGCATCTCTGAACACCTGTGTGTTAACGGAAGACGTGTTGTCACTGAAAAATACTGTCGGCTGCAACTGTGTTAAAATGGTTAAAGTGTGTATTTTGCATTTCTAATGATTTTTTATGTAATATGAAAGTAGAGGGCTTTGTGTTTCTAGAACCACTCTGCAATTAAGAATCGATCCACGTTTAGGTGGAATATTTGGCAGTTTCTTCTGCCAGAGCCAATTCGCCTCTAAACAGAACCTGTAAGTCCCTTACCCTTAGACTATAAAGAATTAGGTGAGGCTCCTTTAGTCCATTATTTGGCTAAATGTTACCCAGCCTATTCTTACCCTTTAAGTTAAAATTATAAAAACAGCAGATCATATTGAATGTTAAAATGGATTCAGTGAACGCTCCGTAAACGATGGTCATCAGCATCCTTTAAACCCTGAAACTCAGGACTTTCCTCAGTAATAACAGGCTGGTTTTCCTTTGCACAGATAGCATCCACATTGACCTCAAAACTCAGTTTGCTGTCAAGGAAAGTGCCAAGGTATTTGTATTGATCTGTGATCTCCACTGGCTCAGCATCAATCAGCGTCTGCATTGGTGGCAGAGGGCTCCTCTGGAAATCAATTGCCATATCCTTGGTTTTCTTGAAATTAATTTTTAAATAGGAGTGGTCACACCACCCAACAGACTCCTCCACCACTGGGCCATGGCTCACCTCCTCATCCTGTAAAATACACACAATAACATTCATCTACAAACTTACTGATATGTGTAGAGTCATGGTTACTCTGACAATCATTCGTGTACAGTAGAAAAACACCCTTGTGGTGAACCAGTGGAGGAGGATATTGATTTGGATAGGGAACTGTTGACTCTCACCCTTTGAGTTCTGTTGGCTAAAAAGTCAATCAACCAGCTAGCTGACTATGTTAAAATCAAGATCCAAATTGGACAAAAAAGCTGAACAGAACTGTATTGTTGTCCTTGACATATACCTGTCATTACAATTGCTATTGGTCTAGCCAGCAGGGTAATGTACAGTTTAAGTCGGAAGTTGATATACAACTTAGCCAAAAACAATTAAACTCAGTTTTTCACAATTCCTGACACTTAATCCTAGTAACATTTTCCCTGTCTCAGGTCAGTTAGGATCACCACTTTATTTTAAGAATGTGAAATGTCATGATAATAGTAGCTTTTATTTCTTTCATCACATTCCCAGTGGGTCAGAAGTTTACATACACTGAATTAGTACTTGGTAACATTGCCTTAAAATTGTTTAACTTTGGTCAAACGTTTTGGGTATCCTTCCACAAGCTTCCCACAATAAGTTGGGTGAATTTTGTCCCATTCCTCCTGACAGAGCTGGTGTAAGGCCTCCTTGCTGGCACACACTTTTTTAGTTCTGCCCACAAATTTCCTGTGGGATTGAGATCAGGGCTTTGTGATGGCCACTCCAATACCTTGACTTTGATGTCCTTAAGCCATTTTGCCACAACTTTGGAAGTATGCTTGGGGTCATTGTCCATTTGGATGACCCATTTGCGACCAAACTTTAACTTCCTGATTGAAGTCTTGAGATGTTGCTTCAATATATCCACATAATTTTCCTACCTCATGATGCCATCTATTTTGTGAAGTGCACCAGTCCCTCCTGCAGCAAAGCACCCCCACAACATGATGCTGCCAGCCCCGTGCTTCACGGTTGGGATGGTGTTCTTCGGCTTGCAAGCCCCCCCCCCTTTTCCCTCCAAACATAACAATGGTCATTATGGCCAAACAGTTCTATTTTTGTTTCATCAGACCAGAAGACATTTCCACAAAAAGTACCATCTTTGTCCCCATGTGCAGTTGCAAACCGTAGTCTGGCTTTTTTATGGCGGTTTTGGAGCGGTGGCTTCTTCCTTGCTGAACGGCATTTCAGGTTATGTCAATATAGGACTCGTTTTACTATGGATATAGATACTTTTGTACCTGTTTCCTGCAGCATCTTCACAAGGTCCTTCGCTGTTGTTCTGGGATTGATTTGCACATTTTGCACCGAAGTATGTTCATCTCTAGGAGACAGAACGCGTCTCCTTCCTGAGCGGTATGACGGCTGCGTGGTCCCATGGTGTTAATACTTGCGTACCATTGTTTGTACAGATGAATGTGGTAACTTGGAAATTGCTCCCAAGCATGTACCAGACTTGTGGAGGTCTACAATATTTTTTCTGAGATCTTGGCGGATTTCTTTTGATTTCCCCATGATGTCAAGAAAAGAGGCACTGAGTTTGAAGGTAGGCCTTGAAATACATCCACAGGTACACCTCCAATTGACTCAAATTATGTCAATTAGACTATCAGAAGCTTCTAAAGCCATGACATAATTTTCTGGAATTTTCCAAGCTGTTTAAAGGCACAATCAATTTAGTGTATGTAAACTTCTGACCCGCTGGAATTGTGCTACAGTGATAAGTGAAATAATCTGTCTCTAAACTATTGTTGGAAAAATGTATTGTGTCATGCACAAAGTAGATGTCCATCCTGCCGCTCTCTCTGATGGGCACTAGGGCTCACGCTGATCTACAGTAACAACAGAAAATAAGGTTTTATAACTTTCATTTTGTAAATCATATGATAGCCATATACATTTTGTCACATTCTACTCACAGTATAGTATGTACAGTATACAGGCTACAGTAGTTGGAATAGTAGTTATGTATTACATATTTTCCTCCTCAGTGTGAATATTACAACAAACAGCAGGCCCACGAAGAGAAAGAGAGAGAGAGAACAAAAGAGAGAGAAAAAGAGAGAACAATAGAGGAGAGAGCGGGAGAGAGAGAGGCAGAGAGAGAAAGAGAGAGAGAGGGAGAGAGAAGAAGAGAGAAAGCGAGAGTGAGAAAGAGAAAAAGAAAAAGAGAGAGAAAAATATAGGAGAGAGCGAGAGCAGGATAAAGAGAGAAAGTGCAAGGAAGAGAAAGAAAGGAAGGAAGGGAGAGAGAGAGAGAGAAAGGAGAGAGGGGGGTGAAGGAGGGAGAACAGGAAACTGCCAGCAGTGTCATATACTTCTCCCATTATTATTATTTCTGATGCATTTCATTTCCCCAGTTTTAACTTTGAAGACAATCTTTGGGGAAAATTGAAATAAGCGTTCTCTTCTGCCCTGCTTTCCCTTTCTCGTACAGACGGAAACTTAACTAATTAGCCTCATACCTATAGGCACACTTTTTTTATTTTCCCACATTTTTTTCTCCTTCTCCATGATATTATGAAGGAGACTTTGGCTCTTGCTGACTCCCACTCTCTCTGCCCTGTCCCTTTCTTTACCCTCCTCTGTTGTCTTGTTATCCAACTGTGCCATTGGCACTTTCTTTTTTTTTATTCATGCAAATTGGTGCTGAGTGTTTTTTACCAGTATCCTCCCATCCTATAAGTGGTTGCGGATCACGGAGGGCCCTGTTCTACACTCAAGGAGGCTGATGTAGACAGGCCAGCATACCGTATCCCTGTACCCTGGTACTCTCTCTCTATCCAGCACCATGCCTCCTTAAGGCTCTCTTAACCCGGTCCACAGCTCCTCCGTCTCGTTAATAAGAGGAGGTAGCATTCCGGCTCTACTGTTCTGCAGGAGTTCAAAGTTACGTACAAATCCTGCTGTCATACTGAAGTTAAGCTTGGGACCTTTTAAAATGCATTTGTGAAATCAATAGGGTTGTCCCTAGTGATGTCCCCCCCCCCCCCCCCCGCCTCTTTCTTTCAACAACCCACTGCCACCCTCCACCCCATCCTTCTATGAACTTGTCACAATTTCCTTTAAGAATACCGCAGTGATAACCTGCAGCTATATGATGCAGACTAAAGAGTCTGTTTTACATAGCCAAAGGGCCCAATGCAAGGTTCTCCCCATCACGTTAACGGATGGTTATTCCCAACAATATGCTAAGCACTGTCACCTGGGAACGCCTTAAAAGGAAGTAGATTTGTATATTAAAACACTTGGAAAGTCATTATTTACAGAAGTTTCATGACATGTTTTTACACCGTTGGATCCAAAAAGGTATCCTACCAATATATCATACAATCCATTGGTAAATGTTGCCTTAGATTTTGTGCCTTCTTCCAAGGCTAGTAGCTCCTTTGTCTTGCGGATGCCAGGTCACTCACCTCCTCCCTATAAGCTGTCATTGTCATCGCTGATTAGGCTTAACACCGTTGTGTCGTCAGCAAACATAATGATGGTGTTGAAGGGAGTTTAGGAGGGGACTCAGGGAGTTTAGGAGGGGACTAAGCAAGCAGGAAGTCCAGGATCCAGTTCCACATGGAGATGTTCAGTCCCAGGGTCCTGAGCTTAGTGATGAGCTTGGAGGGCACTATGGTGTTGTACGCTGAGCTGTAGTCAATGACCAACATTCTCACATTTGGAGTTCCTCTTATCCAGGTGGGAGAGGGCAGTGTGGAGTGCGATAGAGATTTAGTCTGTTTGGGCGGTATGCGAATTGGAGTGGGTCCAGGGTGTCTGGGATGATGGTGTTTATGTGAGCCATGACCATACTTTCAAAGCATTTAATGTCTACAGATGTGAGTGCTATGCGTACCAGTCATTTAAACAGGTTACCTTGGCGTTCTTGGGCACAGGAACTATGGTGGTCTGCTTGAAATGTAGGTATCACAGACAGGTAGAGGTGGAGACATCACCTAAAGACTTGAAACTTTGTACAGTGCCTTGCGAAAGTATTCGGCCCCCTTGAACTTTGCGACCTTTTGCCACATTTCAGGCTTCAAACATAAAGATATAAAACTGTATTTATTTGTGAAGAATCAACAACAAGTGGGACACAATCATGAAGTGGAACAACATTTATTGGATATTTCAAACTTTTTTAACAAATCAAAAACTGAAAAATTGGGCGTGCAAAATTATTCAGCCCCTTTACTTTCAATGCAGCAAACTCTCTCCAGAAGTTCAGTGAGGATCTCTGAATGATCCAATGTTGACCTAAATGACTAATGATGATAAATACAATCCACCTGTGTGTAATCAAGTCTCCGTATAAATGCACCTGCACTGTGATAGTCTCAGAGGTTCGTTAAAAGCGCAGAGAGCATCATGAAGAACAAGGAACACACCAGGCAGGTCCGAGATACTGTTGTGAAGAAGTTTAAAGCCGGATTTGGATACAAAAAGATTTCCCAAGCTTTAAACATCCCAAGGAGCACTGTGCAAGCGATAATATTGAAATGGAAGGAGTATCAGACCACTGCAAATCTACCAAGACCTGGCCGTCCCTCTAAACTTTCAGCTCATACAAGGAGAAGACTGATCAGAGATGCAGCCAAGAGGCCCATGATCTCTTTGGATGAACTGCAGAGATCTACACCTGAGGTGGGAGACTCTGTCCATAGGACAACATTTCGTATATTCGTATATATGTCGTATATTGCACAAATCTGGCCTTTATGGAAGAGTGGCAAGAAGAAAGCCATTTCTTAAAGATATCCATAAAAAGTGTTGTTTAAAGTTTGCCACAAGCCACCTGGGAGACACACCAAACATGTGGAAGAAGGTGCTCTGGTCAGATGAAACCAAAATTGAACTTTTTGGCAACAATGCAAAACGTTATGTTTGGCGTAAAAGCAACACAGCTCATCACCCTGAACACACCATCCCCACTGTCAAACATGGTGGTGGCAGCATCATGGTTTGGGCCTGCTTTTCTTCAGCATGGACAGGGAAGATAGTTAAAATTGATGGGAAGATGGATGGAGCCAAATACAGGACCATTCTGGAAGAAAACCTGATGGAGTCTGCAAAAGACCTGAGACTGGGACGGAGATTTGTCTTCCAACAAGACAATGATCCAAAACATAAAGCAAAATCTACAATGGAATGGTTCAAAAGTAAACATATCCAGGTGTTAGAATTGCCAAGTCCAGACCTGAATCCAATCGAGAATATGTGGAAAGAACTGAAAACTGCTGTTCACAAATGCTCTCCATCCAACCTCACTGAGCTCGAGCTGTTTTGCAAGGAGGAATGGGAAAAAAATTCAGTCTCTCGATGTGCAAAACTGATAGAGACATACCCCAAGCGACTTACAGCTGTAATCGCAGCAAAAGGTGGCGCTACAATGTATTAACTTAAGGGGACTGAATAATTTTGCACGCCCAATTCTTCAGTTTTTGATTTGTTAAAAAAGTTTGAAATATCCAATAAATGTCGTTCCACTTCATGATTGTGTCCCACTTGTTGTTGATTCTTCACCAAAAAATACAGTTTTATATCTTTATGTTTGAAGCCTGAAATGTGGCAAAAGGTCGCAAAGTTCAAGGGGGCCAAATACTTTCGCAAGGCACTGTATATACAGAGAAAAGAGTCGGCCCAAGGATTGAACCCTGTGGTTCCCCCATAGAGACTGCCAGAGGTCCGGACTACAGGCCCTCCGATTTGACACACTGAACTCTATCCGAGAAGAAGTTAGTGAAACAGGCGAGGCAGTCATTAGAGAAACCAAGGCTGTTGAGTCTGCCGATAAGAATACGATGATTGACAGAGTCGAAAGCCTTGGCCAGGTCGATGAAGACGGCTGCACAGTACTGTCTTTTATCGATGGCGGTTATGATATCGTTTAGGACCTTGAGCGTGGCTGAGGTGCACCCATGACCAGCTCGGAAACCGGATTGCATAGTGGAGAAGGTACGGTGGGATTTGAAATGGTCGGTGATCTGTTTGTTCACTTGGCTTTCGAAGGCTTTAGAAAGGCAGGGCAGGATAGATTTAACAGTTTGGGCTTAGAGTGTATCCCCTTTGAAGAGGGGGAAGACCACAGTCGCTTTCCAATCTTTAGGAATCTCAGACGATACAGATTGACAATGGCAAGGCATACGTTCAGCAGAATACACATTCAACTATGGTGTGCATGCCCTACTGAAGGACCCTACCTTACAGAATTGTTTAATTTGTATTTAACTAGGCAATTCAGTTAAGAACAAATTATTATTTTACAATGACGGCCGACCCCGGCCAATCCCTCCCCTAACCCGGACGACGCTGGGCCAATTGTGCACCACCTTCTGGGACTCCGCATCATGGTCAGTTGTGATATGGTTGTGATTACCATCTCTCTAAAGTAAATTTGATGACATCATAATATGGAAAAGTTGTTTCCAACTAGTTATTTGCCTACTTTATCAATGTCATTGTATTTCCATGCCACTGTTAGTCAGTGTAATTTAGACAAAAAGGTAACTTTAGCCTCTGAGGTGCAACCCATCCAAATAAATATTGGATGCAGCTATGGTGGTACTAGCTAACTCATGTCTGACTACATCCATGTACTATCTAGCAGCAACAAATCCAAACCAACCCAGGGCCATAGCAAAACATGTCACATTTGGTTACGTAGTGTAACGGTGTCACCGGTCTGAATCCAATCTGGAGCCAGTCAGTCTAAATCTGTAAAACATAGATTTAGTTTCCAAACAATATTACATTCTTTCATTATTACACTATTTACATTATGTTTATATTTGAGGTTTAACCTCTAGCGACGAGCAATCCCGTATCCGGGAGCGTAATCATAGCCTCAAGCACATTACCATAACGCAATGTTTCCTATTCATGAAAATCGCAAATGAAATGAAATAAATATATTCAAACACAAGCTTAGCCCTTTGTTAACAACACTGTCATCTCATATTTTCAAAATATGCGTTACAGCCAATTCTAGACAAGCATTTGTGTAAGTTTAGCATGGCATAATGCTATGCTAGGCTGTGCTGGCAGCAGGCAACATTTTCACAAAAATAAGGAAAGCAACCAAATTAAATAATTTACCTTTGAAGAACTTCATATGCTTTCACTCAGGAGACTCCTAGTTAGATAGCAAATGTTCCTTTTTTCCAAAAATAATATTTTTGTAGGCAAAAAACGTCACGTTTGTTCATCCTGCTTGGTTGAGAAATCGACAGAAAAATACTTCAACTATAACGCATTAGCATAACGCAACTTTTTCTATTCATGAAAATCGCAAATGAAATGAAATAAATATATTGAAATACAAGCTTAGCCTTTTGTTAACAACACTGTCATCTCAGATTTTCAAAATATGCTTTTCAACCAAAGCTACACAAGCATTTGTGTAAGAGTATTGATAGCCTAGCATAGCATTAAGCCTAGCATTCAGCAGGCAACATTTTCACAAAAACAAGAAAAGCATTCAAATAAAATAATTTACCTTCGAAGAACTTCAGATGGTTTCAATGAGGAGACTCTCAGTTAGATAGCAAATGTTCATTTTTTCCAAAAAGATTATTTGTGTAGGAGAAATCACTCTGTTTTGTTCATCACTTTTGGCTAAGAAAAAAACCGAAAATTCATTCACTACAACGCCAAACTTTTTTCCAAATTAACTCCATAATATCGACAGAAACATGGCAAACGTTGTTTAGAATCATCCCCAAGGTGTTTTTCACATATCTATTCGATGATAAATCCTTTGTGGCAGTTGGGTTTCTCCTCAGTAGCAAACGGAAAAGCACTGCAGCTGGAGATTACGCAATAATTGCAACGGAGGACACCAAGCGACCACCTGGTAAATGTAGTCTCTTAGGGTCAATCTTCCAATGATATGCCTACAAATACGTCACAATGCTGCAGACACCTTGGGGAAAACGTGGAAAAGGTAAGCTGACTCCTAGCTCCTCCACAGCCATATAAGGAGTCATTGCCATGAGGCGGTTTCAAAAAATGCGGCACTTCCTGATTGTATTTTTATCTGGGTTTTTTCTGTAACATCAGTTCTGTGGCACTCACAGACAATATCTTTGCAGTTTTGGAAACGTCAGAGTGTTTTCTTTCCAAAGCTGTCAATTATATGCATAGTCGAGCATCTTTTCGTGACAAAATATCTTGTTTAAAACGGGAACGTTTTTCATCCAAAAATTAAAAGAGCGCCCCCTATATCGAAGAAGTTAATGACAATCGTTCACCCTGTTTTTCTGTTAGACAAAGTCCACAGTTGGGTGCCAGACTGATCCCGCGTCATTAACAGATGTCGGAACTTACCAGAAGGAGTAAGGTGGGTATTATAACATGTCCAGCAATGATATTCAATGACATTCACGGTTCACTTTTTTCACACAAGACCTCAGAATAAAAGTGTGTCATGGGTGTCCAATCAAAAACGTTTATTTTGACCTATGGGTAAAATAATATGTTAACTGAGTAGATACACCTCTGATAAAAACAATAGTCCAAACCTCATGTCTCTATCATAATCTGTTCAAAAGTTTAGGGTGACTAAATCAATGGAGGCCAGAGAAAGAAAGTGGTCAAAAATCATTGAGGCTGGATGTTGTTCGAGAATTAACGCTAACTGACAGACTCACCGTTGAACTCATATATTTCTTCTCGAATCTGGAGGACATAAAACAATATATAGGCAAGATGGATATTGATTTTGAGACATGACATGTAGTATTTTCATATTTTAGAATACCCTTTTCATATTAATGTGAAATTTCTGTTTTTAATTCTCACAAATACAAGTGTATCTCCATGAGATGTCAATGGAGCACTGAGCATACCACAAGCTTTTTATTTTCAAAGCTTTTTATATTTAATTCAGCTTGTGTCATGTACATTTTTCAGATGACCTCCACAACATGTAAAGTCCTCTAAAGTTGCTGCGAGAAAGTGCACGGCTCTATCAACAGAGCTCGGTGCTTATTATCGGATGTATTAGGTTACGAAATCAGACTTTTGGGATATAATCTTCATGATATGTTAGAGAAAGACCCCACTGAACAATTCAGAACATGAAGAATCATGGAAAAATGTATTTTATAACGTAAGGAAGTGTAATTTCATTAACAAAGTGCATTTTTAACCATTCTGGGCAGAGTGGGTGGACACTTCCTTGTGACACCTCATCCGTTGCTAGAATCTCCCTGGACTGCTATGAAAAAGACATGCCATCAGGAGGCCAATGATAGTGACCTGTTACTGCCCTGATGACACAGATGGCTTCATCAGCAACAATAGATATTGTGTTATGCGAAAAGTTGCATTCAAAAATACCTTAGATAAACTAGTAGGCTAATTCCCCAGCCAAGCAGATACAACTGGTAGAGTAATTTTGGTTGTGAAGTGCATTAGCAAAAAACGTTTTCCTTTCTTTAAAACAAAATGCAATTTATCACTTGGCTGTCTATTATATCACCCTGTCACAGGCCCTCCCAGTCAATACCACCTCATAAGATTGCCTTCTGCAGTTGTTAAGAGAGATGTCCAGTTTGCAGCCGAACATGCAGCATAGAGAAGACCAGCAAGGAGGCCCTCATCAGCGTCATGCAGACATGCCCTCACTTTGGGCATTTCTATGAATGGAACAGTTAGCCACATGTTGGCAAGTATCCGACCAGTAACCTTCACCTTTCAGTGACAACAGCTTCCACTGGCTCATCATTTGTACAAATACAGAAGGTAACACACTTCATTACTTTGATACATTTGATAACCCGATTGTGAAACATAATTTATGTAAAGTGACATAATATGTTGCTTATTTTTTACTCCTTAGATGCATATAATGTCCAGGGCATAATCACTGTGCCTGATTGCTGGGCCCTCCATTCTATTTCACTTCAGATTTTATGCAGAGATAAGGTTGGTTCCACCAGGCTAATCATAACCACCATTGATAATGTAATCAGTGCTTTGTGGGTGTTTGTGTGTGTTTGTGTGTGATCAACCAGTATCTTTGAGGGGCCTGGAGCTGATATACGCTTCTATGCCCATCAATGGAGCTCTGGCAAAGACCTCACCTCTTGCCTGCTCACCAACGGTTGTCGATGGAAA
This sequence comes from Oncorhynchus mykiss, assembly GCF_013265735.2. NCBI lineage: Eukaryota > Metazoa > Chordata > Actinopteri > Salmoniformes > Salmonidae > Oncorhynchus > Oncorhynchus mykiss. The sequence goes on along the minus strand of NC_048569.1, from coordinate 77,089,447 downwards.
GAACAGAATTAGGTAGGTTTAGCATTACCTGTTCCACCTGTTCCAATTTCAACATAGTATCAGATATCACCTATTCTAACTTTAATTTGTAATAGAAAAGTGACTATGTGTGTATGTGTTCACAAATACCTGTATGGAGCCAGCACTTGGGAGACTTGCAAGATGATGTGATGGAGTCCAAGCAGAGAGATGGGCTTGATGCTGAGCACTCAGCAAAACATTGTACATCTATTAATTTGGATAATCTTTTGTTATTTTTGAATGTAACTATCAATGGGGAGGGGGAGGGGGAGAGATATGGGACACCATACAGGAAGGTATGATGACATGTTTGGCAAGGTACCCCCAGCACCACCAGACAAAATGTTAATAGGTAGAGTATCTGTATCGGCTGTGAATGACATCAAAAGATTAGTGTAACATTTGCACAGTGTTATATTAGCAGAACACTTTTTCCACAATATTACATGAAGGATGGCTTATTCTACATGGAGCTGTCACAATTTCAAGTTAGCGAAACACTTTGTTTAGAATATCTACATAAGTTCAGCAATTTCATTCTTCTCATATTACACTTGTAGGCTACTCAGTACGAGAAGAGTTCCATCCTCATACATCTCACATCTGCCTGTAGTTATTGAACTCTGCCTGCTGGATCCATGAGGCAGACTCTGACATATTCAGGATGGAGTGTCATGCTCTCCACCCCTCCTGCCACCTGACTGCACATGTCCATAACTTGTAATACATTACAGGAAGGGACTTCATCACCCACTGGAGACGTGCCAAGAAACTGAAGATCTCGTACAACGCTGTGTACTACTCCCTTCACAGAACAGCGCAAGCTGTCTCTAACCAGAATAGAAAGAAGGAGTGGGAGGCCCCGGTGCACAACTAAGTCAGAGGACAAGTACATTAGAGTGTATAGTTTGAGAAACAGACGCCTCACAAGTCCTCTACTGGCAGCTTCATTAAATAGTACTCTCAAAACACCAGTCTCAACGTCAACAGTGAAGAGGCAAATCCGGGATGCTGGCCTTCTAGGCAGAGTTCCTCTGTCCAGTGTCTGTGTACTTTTGCCCATCTTATCCTGTTAATTTTATTGGCCAGTCTGAGATATGGCTTTTTCTTTGCAACTCTGCCTCTTCACTGTTGACATTGAGACTGGGGTTTTGCGGGTACTATTTAATGAAGCTGCCAGTTGAGGACTCAAACTAGACACTCTAATGTACTTTTCATCTTGCTTCTCACTTGTGCACCGGGGCCTCCCACTCCTCTTTCTATTCTGTGAAGGGAGTAGTATACAGAGTTGTACGAGATGTTCAGTTTCTTGGCAATTTCTCGCATGGAATAGCCTTCATTTCTCAGAACAAGAATAGACTGATGAGTTTTAGAAGAACGGTCTTTGTTTCTGGCCATTTTGAGCCTGTAAATGAGTCCACAAATGCTGATGCTCCAGATACTCCACTAGTCTAAAGAAGGTCAGTTTTATTGCTTCTTTAACCAGGACAACAGTTTTCAGCTGTAGTAACATAATGCTAATGATCAATTAGCCTTTTAAAATGACAAACTTGGATTAGCTAACACAATGTGCCATTGGAACACAGGAGTGATGGTTGCTGATAACGGGCCTCTGTATGACTACGTAGATATTCCATAAAAAGTCAGCCGTTTCCAGCTACAATAGTCATTTACAACATTAACAATGTCTACCCTGTATTTCTGATAAATTTCATGTTATTTTAATGGACAAAAAATTTACTTTTCTTTCAAATACAAGGACATTTCTAAGTGACCCCAAACTTTTGAACGGTAGTGTATACTACCGGTCAAAAGTTTTAGAACACCTGCTCATTCAAGGGTTTATCTTTGTTTTATAATTTTCTATATTGTACATTAACCTTTCTAGCGCAGGGGTTCTGACCCCTTGACAACATTCCGCTGAAAAGGAAGTGCGCAAAATTCAAAAATAATTTTTTGAAATATGTAACTTTCACACATTAAACCTCTTGAAACTAGGGGGCACTATTTTCATTTTTGGAAAAATAACGTTCCCAAAGTAAACGAGCTATTTTGTCAGGACAAGATGCTAGAATATGCATATAATTAACAGCTTAGGATAGAAACCACTCTAAAGTTTCCAAAACTGTAAAAAATATTGTCTGTGAGTATAACAGAACTGATATTGCAGGCGAAAGCCTGAGAAAAATCCAATCCAAATCCAATCCGGAAGTGACTCATGTTTTGAAAGCTCTGCGTTCCGATGCGTCCCTATTGAGCAGTGAATGGGATGTCAACCAGATTCCTTTTTCTACGTATTCCCCAAGGTGTCTACAGCATTTTGACGTAGTTTCACGCCATTATGTTGAAGAATGAGCGTAAGCGACTACATTGCGTAAGTGGCCGGCTGAATGCTCTCAGAGTAATTATTGCGTAATAGACAGAGGTAGCTATTTTTCCTCCCGTTCTTACTGAAAATACAGCTGTCCCGGTTGATATATTATCGAATAGATATTTGAAAAACACCTTGAGGATTGATTATATACAACGTTTGCCATGTTTCTGTCGATATTATGGAGCTAATTTGATTTTTTTCCCCGGTGTTGTCGTGACCGCAATTTCCGGTCGAATTCCCAGCCAAACGTGAAGAACTAACAGAGCTGTTTTGCCTACAAAAATAATCTTTATGGAAAAAAGGAACATTTGCTATCTACCTGGGAGTCTAGTGAGTGAAAACATCCGAAGCTCATCAAAGGTAAACGATTTAATTTTATTGCTTTTCTGATTTTCATGACCAGGATTGCATGCTGCTAGCTAGGCATAATGCTATGCTAGGCTATCGATACATTTACACAAATGCTTGTCTTGCTTTGGCTGTAAAGCATAATTTCAAAATCTGAGATGACAGGGTGATTAACAAAAGGCTAAGCTGTGTTTCAATATATTTCACTTGTGATTTCATGAATATTAATATTTTCTAGTAATATTTTTTGTCCGTTGCGTTATGCTAATTAGTGTCAGTTGATGACAACAGGAAATGGAAATGCGCAACGCCAAATGCTAATAGTACTCGATAAAACTCAAACTTTCATTAAAACACACATGCAGGGTACTGAATTAAAGCTACACTCGTTGTGAATCTAGCCAACATGTCAGATCTTCAGAAGCTATTATGTTAGAAGCTATTATCTGATAGCATGCAACCCCCTGAAATACCTGAAGGTGACGTAAACAAAATAATTAGCATAGCCGGCGCTACACAAAACGTAGAAATAAAATCTAAAACATTCATTACCTTTGACGAGCTTCTTTGTTGGCACTCCTATATGTCCCATAAACATCACAATTGGGTCTTTTTTTTTGAATAAATCCGTCCATGTATACCCAAAATGTCCATTTATATAGCCCGTCTGATCCAGGAAAAAAATGCTTTCCAAAACGCAACGTCATTTTTTTAAATTAAAAAAGTTGCCTATAAACTTTGTCAAAACATCTCAAACTACTTTTGTAACCCAACTTTAGGTATTTGTAAACGTTAATAATCGATCAAATTGATCACGGGGCGATCTGTATTCAATAGCAGCTACTCTTGAAATCATGGTCCATTGTCTCTCTCCCATAAGCTTCCTTCTGTGTACTGGATGACAGGAAGTGCCTATTTCTCATTGCACCAAGGATTAATTTCAACTCAATTGCCAGTACTGGCGACCTCGTGTGGAAGCTGTAGGAACTGTAAACTGGCCGCTATCTATTTTCTCTTGCCATAGACAATTCAGAGACTGGCGGATGAATATATATATTTTTTTTGTGACCAGGTTTTTCTTGGGATTTTGCCTTCTGTTCACGTTCTGTTATAGTCACAGACATGATTTAACCAGTTTTGGAAACTTCAGAGTGTTTTCTATCCACACATACTAATATGCATATACTATATATGCATATGCATATACTATATTCCTGGCATGAGTAGCAGGACGTTGAAATGTTGCACGATTTTTAACAAAATGTTGAAAAAATTCAAGAGAGCTCTAAGAGGTTTAATCTACCCATTGTGTCCGATTTCAAAAATGCTTTACAGCTAAAGCACAACATATGATTATGTTAGATCACCGCCAAGTCGAAAAAACACACAGCCATTTTTCCAGCCAAAGATAGGAGTCACAAAAAGCAGAAATATAGATAAAATTAATCACTAACCTTTGATGATCTTCATCAGATAACACTCATAGAACATCATGTTACACAATACATGTATATTTTGTTCGATAATGTGCATATTTATATCCAAAAATCTCAGTTTACATTGACGCCTTACGTGCAGTAATGTTTTGATTCCAAAACATCCGGTGATTTTGCAGAAATACTCATAATAAACATTGATAAAAGATACTAGTGTTATTCACAGAATTAAAGTTAGACTTCTCCTTAATGCAACCGCTGTGTCAGATTTAAAAAAACTTTACGGAAAAAGCATAATCTGAGAACAGCGCTCAGAGCCCAAAACAGGCAGAGGAATATCCGCCATTTTGGAATCAACAAAGTTGGAAACAACACCATAAATATTCACTTACCTTTGATGATCTTCATCAGAAGGCCCTCCCATCATTTATGTCCAAATAGCCACTTGTTGTTAGCGTGTTCAGCCCAGTAATCCATCTTCATGAGGCGCAGGCACTTCATCCAGACAAAAACTCGAAAAGTTCCATTACAGTCCTTTAGAAACATGTCAAACGATGTATGGAATCAATCGTTAGGATGTTTTTAACATAAAACATCAATAATGTTCCAACCAGAGAATTCTTTTGTCTTCAGAAAAAGCACTGGAACGCGAGGTAACTGTTAGCGCGCGTCATGAGACCAAGGCTCTCTGCCAGGCCACTGAATCAAACAGATCTCATGAGCCCCTCCTTTATATTAGAATCCTCATTCAAGTTTCAAAAGACGGTTGCCATCTAGTGGAAGCCCTAGGAAGTGCAACCTCATCCATATCTCAAAATGTATTCGATATGCCAAGCTTTGAAAAACTACAAACCTCAGATGTCCCACTTCCTGGTTGGATTTTTCTCACGTTTTCTCCTTCCATATGAGTTCTGTTATACTCACAGACATCATTCAAACAGTTTTAGAAACTTCAGAGTTTTTTCTATCCAATACTAATAATAATATGCATAGATTAGCATCTGGGACAGAGTAGGAGGCAGTTCACTCTGGGCATGCTATTCATCCAAAAGTGAAAATGCTGCCCCCTATCCCAAAACGGTTTATAGTGAAGACATCAAAACTATGAAATAGCACATATGGAATCAAGTTGTAACCAAAAAAAGTGTTAAATAAATAAAAACATATTTTATATTTTGCCACCCTCAAATAGCTACCATTTGTCTTAATGAGAGCTTTGCACAAGCTTGTAATTCTCTCAACCAGCTTCACCTGGAATGCTTTTCCAACAGTCTTGAAGGAGTTCCCACATATATGCTGAGCACTTGTTGGCTGCTTTAAATTCACTCTATGGTCCAACTCATCCCAAACCATCTCAATTTGGTTGAGGTCGGGGGATTGTGGAGGCCAGGTCAGCCGATGCATCACTCCATCACTCTCCTTCTTGGTAAAATAGCCCTTACACATCCTGGAGGTGTGTTGGGTCATTGTCCTGTTGAAAAACAATTTAAAGATGGGAAGGCGTATCACTGCAGAATGCTGTGGTAGCCATGCTGTTTAAGTGTGCCTTGAATTAAATCACTGAGAGTGTCACCAGCAAAGCACCCCCACACCATAACAGCTCCTCCATGCTTTATGGTTGGGAATACACATGCGGAGATCATCTGTTCACCCTCACCACATCTCACAAAGACACTGCGGTTGGAACTAAAAATCTGCAATTTGGACTCCAGACCAAAGGACATATTTCCACAGGTCTAATGTCCATTGCTCATGTTTCCTTGCCCAAGCAAGTCTATTCTTCTTATTGGTGTTCTTTAGTAGTGGTTTCTTTGCAGCAGTTCGACAATGAAGGCCTGATTCCTCTGAACAGTTGATGTTGAGTTACTTGAACTCTGTGAAGCTTTTATTTGCGCTGCAATTTCCGAGGCTGGTAATTCTAATGAACTTATCATCTGCAGCAGAGGTAACTCTGGGTCTTCCATTCCTGTGGTGGTTCTCATGAGAGCCAGTTCTTGAAATTTCAAAGTTCTTGAAATTTTCCACATTGAATGATCTTCGTGTAATGATGGACTGTCGTTTCTCTTTGTTTTTTGAGTGGGTCTTGCGTAATATGGACTTCTTCTGTATACCCCTACCTTGTCACAACACAACTAATTGGCTCAAACGCATTAAGAAGGAAATAAATTCCGCAAATTAACTTTTAAGAAGCCACACCTGTTAATTGAAATGCATTCCAGGTGACTAATTCATGAAGCTGGTTAAGAGAATGCCAAGAGTGTGCAAAGCTGTCATCAAGGCAAAGGGTGGCTATTTGAAGAATCTCAAATATAAAATATATTTGGACTTTCTTGGTTACTACATGATTCCATATGTGTTTTTTTGTCGTTTTGATGTCTTCACTATTATTCTGCATTGTAGAAAGTAGTCAAAATAAAGAAAAACCCTTGAATGAGTAGGTGTTCTAAAACTTTTGACCGGTAGTGTATTATTTTGTGGATACCTAAAATTCAAAATCAAATAGCTGAAATCTAATCTTAGCCTGTGACCCGATCTTCACTGACATCACTATGGTGGGTTTATATACTTATTTATATCCTTTATATTTGTCATTTTCACTTTCATATTAGTACATCATTTTTATTTGAACTAAGTGACTGGACCAGTTTTACCGCTATCAAGCCAGTCTGAAACTGATGATGGGAAGATTTCACCTCGCAAACCTGTGTCACACAAAGCAATCTGGATGCAATTTCTGTTGCATATGAAACTTCCAAGTGACATCTCGAGCAACTTTGGACAAACACGAAGCAATTCAAACACATGGTTTCATAAATGATTTGTTTATCAAAAAGTTTGGTAATTGTAACAGCGTTGGTATTAGAGGTCGACCGATTAATCGGAATGGCCGATTAATTAGGGCCGATTTCAAGTTTTCATAACAATCTGAAATCTGTATTTTTGGGCGCCGATTTTTAAAATTATTATTATTATTATAAATATATTTTTATACCTTTATTTAACTGGGAAAGTCAGTTAAAGAACACATTCTTATTTTCAATGACTGCCTAGGAACGGTGGGTTAACTGCCTTGTTCAGGGGCAGAATGACAGATTTTCACCTTGTCAGCTCGGGTGATCCAATCTTGCAACCTTACAGTTAACTAGTCCAACACTCTAACCACCTGCCTCTCATTGCACTCCACGAGGAGATTGCCTGTTACGCGAATGCATTAAGCCAAGGTAAATTGCTAGCTAGTATTAAACTTATCTTATAAAAAACAATCAATCAATCATATTCACTAACTACACATGGTTGATGATATTACTTGTTTATCTAGCATGTCCTGCGCTGCATATAATCGATGCAACGCTGGGGGATGATTTAACAAAGCGCATTTGCGAAAAAGCACAATCGTTGGACGATTGTACCTAACCATAGACAACAATGCTTTCTTAAAATCAATAAACAGAAGTATATATTTTTAAACCCGCATATTTAGCTAAACGAAATCCAGGTTAGCAGGCAATATTAACCAGGTGAAATTGTGTCACTTCTCTTGCGTTCGTTGCACGCAGAGTCAGGTTATATGCAACAGTTTGGGCAGCCTGGCTCGTTGCGAACTAATTTGCCAGAATTTTACGTAATTATGACAACATTGAAGGTTGTGCAATGTAACAAGAATATTTTGACTTAGGGATGCCACCCGTTAGGTAAAATACCAAACGGTTCCGTATTTCACTGAAAGAATAAACGTTTTGTTTTTTAAATGATAGTTTCCGGATTCAACCATATTAATGACCAAAGGCTCGTATTTCTGTATGTTATGTTATAATTAAGTCTATAGAGCAGTCTGACTGAGCGATGGTAGGCAGCTGCAGGCTCGTAAGCATTCATTCAAACAGCACTTTTGTGTGTTTTGCCAGCAGCTCTTCGCAAGCACAGCGCTGTTTATGACTTCAAGCCTATCAGCCTAATGGCTGGTGTAACCGATCTGAAATGGCTAGCTAGTTAGCGGGGTGCGCGCTAATAGCGTTTCAAACGTCACTCGCTCTGAGACTTGGAGTAGTTATTCCCCTTGCTCTGCAAGGGCTGCGGCTTTTGTGGAGCGATGGGTAATGCTGCTTCGAGTATGGCTGTTGTTGATGTGTTCCTGGTTCGAGCCCAGGTAGGGGCGAGGAGTGGGACGGAAGCTATACCGCTACACTGGCAATACTATAGTGCCTATAAGAACATCCAATAGTCAAAGGTACTTGAAATACAAATGGAATAGAAATAGTCCTATAAATACTATATTAACTACAACCTGAAACATCTTACCTTGGAATATTGAAGTCTCATGTTAAAAGGAACCACCAACTTTCATGTTCATGTTTCATGCTTTTTTACATGACACATATTGCACTTTTATTTCTCCAACACTTTGTTTTTGCATTATTTAAACCAAATTGAACGTGTTTCATTATTTATTTGAGGCTAAATAGATTTTTATTGATGTATTATATTAACTTCTTATGGTATAGGGGACGCTTGCATCCCACTTGGCCAAACACCAGGGAAAATGCAACTCGGCAAATTCAAATAAATTGATATAAAAATCAAACTTTCATTAAATCACACATGTAAGATACTCAATTAAAGCTACACTCGTTGTGAATCCAGCCAACATGTCAGATTTCAAAAAATATTTTAGGCGAAAGCATAAGAAGCTATTATCTGATGATAGCACAACAGTAAACAAAGAGGGTAGAATATTTAAACCCTGCAGGCGCTACACAAAACGCAGAAATAAAATATAAAACATGCCATGCCTTTGACGAGCTTCTTTTGTTGGCACTCCAATATGTCCCATAAACATCACAATTGGTCCTTTGTTCAATTAATTCCGTCCATATACAGTGGGGAGAAATGTATTTGATACACTGCCGATTTTGCAGGTTTTCTTACTTACAAAGCATGTAGAGGTCTGTAATTTTATCATAGGTACACTTCAACTGTGAGAGACGGAATCTAAAACAAAAATCCAGAAAATCACATTGTATGATTTTTAAGTAATTCATTTGCATTTCATTGCGTGACATAAGTATTTGATCACCTACCAACCAGTAAGAATTCCAGCTCTCACAGACCTATTGTTTTTCTTTAAGAATCCCTCCTGTTCTCCACTCATTACCTGTATTAACTGCGCCTGTTTGAACTATTACGTGTATAAAAGACACCTGTCCACACAATCAATCAAACAGACCCCAACCTCTCCACAATGGCCAAGACCAGAGGGCTGTGTAAGGACATCAGGGATAAAATTGTAGACCTGCACAAGGCTGGGATGGGCTACAGGACAATAGGCAAGCAGCTTGGTGAGAAGGCAACAACTGTTGGCGCAATTATTAGAAAATGGAAGAAGTTCAAGATGACGGTCAATCACCATCGGTCTGGGGCTCCATGCAAGATCACACCTTGTGGGGCATCAATGATCATGAGGAAGGTGAGGGATCAGCCCAGAACTACACAGCAGGACCTGGTCAATGACCTGAAGAGAGCTGGGACCACAGTCTCAAAGAAAACCATTAGTAACACACTACGCCGTCATGGGTTAAAATCCTTTAGCGCACGCAAGGTCCCCCTGCTCAAGCCAGCGCATGTCCAGGCCCGTCTGAAGTTTGCCAATGACCATCTGGATGATCCAGAGGAGGAATGGGCGTAGGTCATGTGATCTGATGAGACAAAAAATAGAGCTTTTTGGTCTAAACTCCACTCGCCGTGTTTGGAGGAAGAAGAAGGATGAGTACAACCCCAAGAACACCATCCCAAACGTGAAGCATGGAGGTGGAAACATCATTCTTTTGGGATGCTTTTCTGCAAAGGGGACAGGACGACTGCACTGTATTGAGAGGAGGATGGATGGGGCCATGTATCGCGAGATCTTGGCCAACAACCTCCTTCCCTCAGTAAGAGCATTGAAGATGGGTCGTGGCTGGGTTTTCCAGCATGACAACGACCCAAAACACACAGCCAGGGCAACTAAGGAGTGGCTCCGTAAGAAGCATCTCAAGGTCCTGGAGTGGCATGGCCAGTCTCCAGACCTGAACCCAATAGAAAATCTTTGAGGGAGCTTAAAGTCCGTATTGCCCAGCGACAGCCCCAAAACCTGATGGATCTTGAGAAGGTCTGTATGGAGGAGTGGGCCAAAATCCCTGCTGCAAGGTGTGCAAACCTGGTCAAGAACTACAGGAAACGTGTGATCTCTGTAATTGCAAACAAAGGTTTCTGTACCAAATATTAAGTTCTGCTTTTCTGATGTATCAGAAATACTTTTGTCAATGAAATAAAATGCAAATTAATTACTTAAAAATCATACAATGTCTTTTTCTGGATTTTTGTTTTAGATTCCGTCTCTCACAGTTGTAGTGTACCTATGATAAAAATTACAGACCTCTATATGCTTTGTAAGTAGGAAAACCTGCAAAATCGGCAGTGTATCAAATACTTGTTCTCCCCACTGTATATCCAAAATGTCAATTTATTTGGCCCGTTTGGTCCAGAAAAAAACAGCTTCCAAAATGCCAATGTCAGAACAAAATATTTTAAAAGTTGCCTATAAACTTTTCCAAAATATTTCAAACTACTTTTGTAATACAACTTTAGGTATTTTTAAACGTTAATAATCGATCAAATTGAAGACGGGTCTATCTGTGATCAATACAGGAACACAACAAACCAAGCTACTTTTCAAGTCTTGTGCAACTCTCAACAGTGTTACGCAGTTCCGAGTTGGCCCTACTTCTTCATTGCACAAATTAATAACCTCAACCAAATCCAAAGACTGGTGACATCCAGTGGAAGCGGTAGGAACTGAAAACAAGTTCCTAAGAAATATCGTTTGCCAATGAGAACTCAGTGAACAGACAGAGACCTCAAAAACGGTTAGTCCTCAGGGTTTTGCCTGCTACATGAGTTCTGTTATACTCACAAACATGATTCAAACCGTTTTAGAAACTTCAGAGTGTTTTCTATCCAAATCTACTAATACTATGCATATCTTATATTCTTGGCATGAGTAGCAGGAAATTGAAATTGGGCACGCTATTTATCCAAAAGTGAAATTGCTGCCTCCTATACCTTAAGAAGTCAAGTTAAAATAAGTGTTCATTCAGTAATGTTGTAATTGTCATTATTACAAATAAATGTAAAAAATTGGCCGATTTAATCGGTATAGGCTTTTTTTGGTCCTCCAATAATCGGTATCGGTATCGGCGTTGAATAATCATAATCGGTCGACCTCTAGGTGGTATACACAACATTCTAGTGGTACAATTTAGCTAGCTAGCCAAAATGTTGCCTGTTTGACAACCATGTTTTACCAAGCCACACGTCATTGGCACCGGTGGCACCATAACATACAAGAGCAATAACCATTGATCAAGTAGACTTTGTCTGATGTAAGGGATGTTAGATTTAAACTATGCAGATGAGCAATGTTAAATATTGTGATTGTTATATCTGTATAATAACTCATTATTGACATTTTATGTGGTCTGAATGTTGAGAAAAGTGGAAAGTTGGATAAAAATAGAAACCTGAAGTCCTGCCGCTTGTGCACTTAGCGTATAATATCTGTGAGAGTGTATTGAAGCATTTTGAAATGCTAATGTGGAGTGTACCCACTGAGATTTAAATCAACATGGTAATGCTTTCACTGATTGCACATAAAGGAAGATACAGTAGTTCCTAAATGATAGAGTGCTTGCTTTGTTATCCAACTGATCTTGTGTCCTGTCTGTCATCTGCTCACAGCTATATCAATGTAGATCTCATCATTTTAGTGAGCAGTACAACATGATATTGATGTCTCTTTTCATGGTAAATGATTGAGCAGAGTTAAATCTAACGTCATCATGTTTTTGGAAAGATAGGGAGTTTTGAAGATATACCTTGCCTCGGTGACAGTATAGTGTAGTACACTACTCTGAAAAGTGCAGTTCAGATTTGTTCTGTGGCATCTCTATGTAGAAGAGATGTATTCTGAAATGCTTCATCCAGACATGTACATGGAGAGGGGAGGGGAGGGAAGAGGGGAGAAGACGGGAGAGGAGAGAGGCGAGGAGAGGAGAGAGAAGGGGAGAGGGAAGAAGAGAGAAATAACTGAAAAGGAGGAAAAGAGAAAAGAGGAGAGGAGATGCTATCAAAGTCTCTCAATGTGCCATTTGTTATGATACGGGTAGCCTCACAGGACAGAAGCAGGCTTTAACTGCGCTGTAAAGCATTGTGACAGGGTCTCTGAAGAGCTCCATGATGACACTGGCTATAAACCTATGCAGATGGTTGCAGATGATCAGTACAGTGTGAGAGAAATACAATATAATGACTGCAGTAAGTCTTATTTGAAAGTGTAGATCATGACAGGACAAAAGAGAAGCAATGATTTAGCTGTGGGTTTGGTGATTTACACAGGACTATGATTAGAATACCACTAGAACTACTTTGTGGGGCCCCAGTGTTGAGGATCAGCGAGGTGAAGATGTTGTTTCTTACCTTCACCACCTGGGGGCGGCCCATCAGGAAGTCCAGGACCCAATTGCACAGGGTGGGGTTGAGACCCTATGATGTTGAAAGCTGAGCTACAGTCAATGAAGAGCATTCTTACCTAGGTATTCCTCTTATCCAGATGGGATAGGGACAGTGTGCAGTGTGATGTTGATTGCATTGTCTGTGGACCTATTGGGGTGGTATGCAAATTGAAGTGGGTCTAGGTTGACAGATAAGGTGGAGGTGATATGATCCTTGACTCTCAAATCACTTTATGATGACAGAAATGAGTGCTACGGCGGCGATAGTCATTTAGTACAGGTACCTTTGCATTCTTGGGTACAGGAACAATGGTGACTATCTTGAAGCATGTGGGGACAGCACACTGGGATAGGGAGAGATTGAATATGTCCGTTACCACACCAACCAGTTGGTCTGGGCATGCTCTAAGGATGCGGCTAGGGATGACGTCTGGGCTAGTAGCCTTGCGAGGGTTAACACGTTTAAATATCTTACTCATGTCAGCCATGGAGAAGGAGAGCCCACAGTCCTTGGTAGCAGGCCATGTCGGTGGCACTGTATTATCCTCAAAGCGCGCAAAGAAGTTAGTTTGTCTGGAAGCAAGACGTTGGTGTATGTGGCGTGGCAGGTTTTCCTTTTGTAGTCCGTGATTGTCTATAGACCCTGCCACATACGGTATGTCTCGTGTCTGAGGCGTTGAATTGTGACTCCACGTTGTCTCTATACTGACATTTGGCTTGTTTGATTGCCTTGCGGAGGGAGTAACCACACTGTTTGTATTCAGCCATTTTCCCAATCACCTTTCCATGGTTAATGCGGTGGTTCGTGCTTTCAGTTTTGAGTGAATTCCGCCATCTATCCACGGTTAGGGTAGGTTTTAATAGTCACAGTGGGTACAACATCTCCTATACACTCCCTTATAAACTCCCTCACCGAATCAGCATATACGTCAATATTATTCTCTGAGGCTACTCGGAACATATCCCAGTCTGCGTGATCAAAACAATCTTGAAGAATGGATTCCGATTGGTCAGACCAGTGTTGAATAGTCCTTAGCATGGGTACTTCCTGTTTGAGTGTCTGCCTGTAGGAAGGAAGGAGCAAAATGGAGTCATGGTCGGATATGTCGAAAGGAGAGTGGGGGAGGGCCATGTATGCATAGCGGAAGTTATAATAACAGTGGTCCAGTGTTTTTCCAGCGTGAGTGCTACAGTCAGTATGCTGATAGAATTTAGGTAGCCTTGTTCTCAAATTTGCTTTGTTAAAATCCCCCGCTACAATAAATGCAGCCTAAGGATATATGGTTTCCGGTTTGCATAAAGTCCAGTAAAGTTCTTTGAGGGCCATCGTGGTATCGGCTTTAGGGGGGAAATACACGGCTGTGACAATAACCGATGATAATTCTCTTCGGAGATAATAGGGTCGGCATTTGAATGTTAGGAATTCTAGGTCAGGTGTTACAATTACACCATGAGTCGTTAGTCATGAAAGAGACCTCCCCGCCCTTTTTCTTCCCAGAGAGATGCTTATTCCTGTCAGCGAGACGCACTGAGAACCCAGGTGGCTGTACCGACTTCGACAGCATAAACCCGAGAGAGCCATGTTTCCGTGAAACAGAGTATGTTGCAATCCCTGATGTCTCTGTGGACCCTTGCCCTGATTTTGTTGACCATGTTATCTAGGGACTGGACATTAGCGCTTCCGAAGTCTGACCAGAAGACCGCTCCGTCTTCCTCTTCTCCGGCGGCGTTGTTTTGGGTCAGCCTCTGGAATCAGTTCAAATGCCCTGGGTGGTGCGGACAAAGGGTCTGCTTTGGGAAAGTCGTATTCCTGGTCATAGTGCTGGTCAGTTGAAGTCGCTCTGATATCCAACATTTCTTCCCGGCTGTATCTAATAACACTTAACATTTTCTGGGCAAACAATGTAAGAAATAATACTTAAAATACAAAATACTGCAAAGTGTCCTGGGGACTAGAAGTGAGGCAGCACTCTCTGTCGGCGCCATCTTGTCATTCGCCCCAGTCTGAGGTCTTGAATGCTCTGGAGCAGGTTTTCATCAAGGATCTCTCTGTACTTTGCTCCGTTCATCTTTCCCTCAATCCTGACTAGTCTCCCAGTCCCTGTCGTTGAAAAACACCACAGGTGGACTCCAATCTCAAGGATGATCAATGGAAACAGGATGCACCTGAGCTCAATTTCGAGTCTCATAGCAAAGGGTCTGAATACTTATGTAAATAAGGTATTACTGTTTTTTACTTTTAATAAACGTGCAAACATTTCTAATAACCTGTTTTCACTTTGTCATTACGGGGTATTGTGTGTAGATTGATGAGCAAAAATTTTATTTAATCAATTTTATAATAAGGCTGTAAAATGTAGAAAACGTGAAGGGTCTGAATACTTTCCCTTGTAAGTGAACAGCTAAAATAGTTTTTATTTACTAACTCTATTTTATCAATGTACCAATCAGGCTTCAGGAAGAAGCATAGCACAATTGCAGCAGCCATGAAGGTTTTAAATAATATCACTGAAGCCATTGACAAAAAACAGCACTGTGTCTCACTTTTTAATGATCTCTCTAAGGCTTTTGATACAGTTGATCATGCTATACTAAGGCAGAGATTGCGAGTGTAGGTCTTTCGGAGCATGCAGTTGCATGGTTTGCTAACTATCTGTCCGATTGAACTCAGTGCACTCAATTTGATGGGCTTATGTCTGTTAAATTGTCTGTCTTGAATGGTGTGCCCCAAGGCTCTGTACTTGGTCCTCTCTTATTCACTATTTATATAAATGATTTAGACAAAAATATCCAAAATGCACAACTTCATTTTTATGCTGATGATACTGTTATTTACTGTTGTGCCTCGTCTCTTACAAAAGCTTTCCAGAACTTGCAAACTGCTTGTTGTACTGTTCAACATACCTTGTGTCAATTGAAGCCTATCCTCAATACTGACAACTAAACTAATGGTGTTTTCTAATGCAAGAAATAGACCTCTGAACCTTTCACCTATTACTACCTGTCAGGGCAAGGAGATTGAGGTTGTAACCTCATATAAATATCTTGTAATTTTAATTGATGACGGCCTCTCTTTTAAATTGCATATTCAACAACTTACAAAAAAAATGAAGCTGAAATTGGGATTTCATTTCAGGAATAAGGCCTGTTTTTCTTTTGAAGCCAGAAGGAGGCTAGTTTATGCCTCAGCTACATTTATGCCTTTACTAGACTATGGGGATATTTTATATATGAATGCTTCCGCTCAGTGTTTGAGATCAATTGATACTCTTTACCATGGCACATTGAGATTTATTTGAAGCTGCAAAACCCTTACTGCACTTTGTATACCAGGGTTGGCTGGGTTGGCTGGCCTTCTCTAGTCACTCGTAGGCTCAGTCAAAGGTATACTTTTATTTACAAAGCCATTTTGGGTTTACTTCTTATTTGTGCATTTTTATTGTTCAGAAATGTGGTGGGTACTCTCTTCATTCGCTGGACTTTATCCTGCTAACTGTTCCAAATGTCCGAACTGAATTTGGTAAAAGGGCTTTTATATACTCTGCGCCATCGTCTTGGAACACCGTACAAAATACTTTTAAACTGGAAGAACTTGTCCCGATTGGTGTTTTTAAATCACTGATGAAGGATTTTGAGGCTGTTTCCCTGACCTGTCAATGTTTTTAATTTGCTGTTTTATACTATTGTGAATTCAATGGTTTTTACTAGATTACTTGTAGTTTTTCATGTTGTCTGTCTGTAATTTTTTTGTAATGACTTGGTGCTGCCTATCTTGGCCAGGGCGCTCTTTAAAAAGAGACTTTAATCTCAATGAGCCCTTCCTGGTTAAAGAAAATTAATAAATGAATTCATACATTTCCAAATGCACTGTATATTTTCTGAAGAATATGTGTGTGTGTGTGCTTTTGTGTTTTGTAGTCTTTGATTTATGGCCTAGTTAGATGTGTATTTAGTATACATTCTAGTTGTTTAAAAATGGCCTAGATCCTTGTAGTATACATGTTTAAACCATTTTTACCCATATTATTTTCATGGAAAATGCTTAAACTTTTATTTCGTGAAACTCTAAAAATATTTATTTTATTTATTTAAACCCATTAAACCCAGGTCAGTCTTAGCTATTATATTGCATACTACATACTACTACTAATACTACAACATTGAGTACATTTACTTGCACACTAATAATTAGATATTAAACTGATTATGGAGAGTGCCAACCAGTTGTGCAGGCCACAGAAAGTGAGCACCGTGGCACACAGTGAGGAGGACAAAGAGAGGCAAGGAGTGAGTCTACAGAGGGAGGGGAACGAAGCTCCTGGAGGCACAGAGCCGAACATGAGAAGAATGACTGAGCCAACCCTCACTTATTTAGGTGTCATGTTCATTTTTGTTTCCTTGTAAAGTTCTGTTTTCTCACTAAAACCTTCCTGTCTCTGTGTCCATCTCTGCACGCTCAACCCAACACCCCACGGTTTACCACATATGGTGGAGAATGTGGGCAACTCAGTAGCTTTGGGTGCCGTGTGGTCAAGCGTACGGAGATTACCCTGGAGGAACTGGTGACTCTGTTCGTCTTCAGCCAGCAGAAGCAACAGCCTCTCCAGCAAGGACTGTAGGAGCAGCGCCAACAAAACCTCAACCTGGTAGCGGAGGCAACCCAGCGGAAGGGTGATATGGCTCAAGACTCTAGCCCAAATCAGTTCCTGGTCAAGCTAATGGAGGAAGATGATATGGAGACGTAATTGTGCACTTTCGATTGGACTGTGCAATGGGAAGGAAGGATGACCCAAGCCCAGGTGTTTTGGTATCCTCCCTTTTGGCCTACTTCGACTTGAAATCCGACCAGGCAGCGAATTATGAGGGATTCAATAGCGAGATCCTGAGCCGTTATGGATTCAGCCTCACACTCCGTGCACAACTGGTCCATGACTGGACCTTTGACTCCACCATCTCTCCCCGAGCTCAGATGAGTGACCTGGTCCGCCTTACCAAGGGCTGGCTACCGACCGACATACCGTCCCTCCCAATAATAGATAAAGTTTTTCTGGATCGGTACCTTTGGCCTCTCCTCTATACGACATGAAAAAGCAGTGAGTCTGCAGAACCCCAAGAGCCTGGAGGAAATGCTGTCCGCGGTGGAAACCCACCTGAACACCCAGGACCTGCTGAAAGGGGCACGTGCAGAGAGAGTGGATGCATGGAGGGGGAAGAAAAGCATGGAGAGAGGCGAGGGGCTGAAGGGCGCCCGGACAGAACCAGCCAAGACCGGGAAGCAGGAGGGCGACCTCAACCGATGAAAACGTCTTCTGCTGGACCTAGATCAGAGGCGCTGCTATGAGTGTGCGGCGAGCAAAGGACACCTCGCATTGAGCTGCCCTGGCCGGGAGGAGTCCATGCCCTCCGCATCCCCCAGCTCCGGAGGGTGAGTTATGTCACCTCATGTTGGGCACACAGAGAGATGGCCCCTCCGCTGGTTCCAGTATGAATCGATGGTGTCGAGTGCTCTGATGGATTCCGTCAGCATGGTGACCCTGGTCCAACCGCATCAGACCAGGAGGAGGGAGACCTCAAGCTCCCATTTATGGAGGTGGAGGCACCAGACGGGCTGTCTGATAGGGGAATTCTTACGGGTCAGTTCAGGACGGCCCAGTTAGAGGACCCCAATCTCCAAGATGCAATGCGCCAGGTGAATACAGTGGACGGCACACAGTTACCTGGGGTATGTAAGTGGCGCTACCCACACTTCGCTATCAAACATAATTTATTGTATCAAGTAGTAAAGCACAATGGGGAGACAAAAGACTTGTTACTCATAACAACCCAGTATATTAGTACTGTCTTGCAGCTCGCCCACATCCACCTGCTTGGGGCACACCTGGGGATGGAGAAAACCAGGGAGCGGATCGGGAGCACGTATACAACCGGGGGGCACAACCACGAAAGTTCCACCCGGGTGAAAAAGGTCTTGGTGCTGATTCCCACAACAGAGAGCAAATTGCTGGCTCGACATCGTCGAGCGGGTAGACGATGTCAATTGTAAGGTCCGCCAACCAGGGCGGAAAAAACCCCTCCAGCTTTACCATGTGAACCGACTGAAGAAGTGGCACTGTGCGCAACGTGGACCCGGCCACAGCAGAACCTGCTCTCTGTCAAAGTTTCCATAGGGGAAGACCTCAGCCCGACCCAACAAGCTCTCCGAGAGTAGGTCCAGCGTATTACGATCATGTTCTCAGAGGTGCCGGGGCGCATGGATCATCATATCCAAACACATCCGGTAGAAAAAGTGCGTAAACGGCCGTACGGGATACCAGAAGCCCTGAGGGCTGCGGTCCAGCGGGAAGTGACTACAATGCTAGAGATGGGGGTACTGGAGGAGTCCCACAGTGAGTGGTCTAGCCCTCACAACTTGCAGACTTGTTTTCGAGTTGCTGTGCGTTTTGTTGCCAACCTATTTTGCTACCTGACAACTTTACGGTTTTTACTTTTTAATTACCGTTTATATATATATTTTTTTTCCTCAACTCTAGTTATTGACGACTCCATTACCCGCAGTATTAGACTTAAAACGAATCATCCAGCGATCATACACTGTTTACCAGGGGGCAGGGCTACTGACATTAAGGCTAATCTGAAGATGGTGCTGGCTAAAGCTAAAACTGGCGAGTGTAGAGAGTATAGAGATATTGTTATCCACGTCGGCACCAACAATGTTAGGATGAAACAGTCAGAGATCACCAAGCGCAACATAGCTTCTGCGTGTAAATCAGCTAGAAAGATGTGTCGGCATCGAGTAATTGTCTCTGGCCCCCTCCCAGTTAGGGGGAGTGATGAGCTCTACAGCAGAGTCTCACAACTCAATCGCTGGTTGAAAACTGTTTTCTGCCCCTCCCAAAAGATAGAATTTGTAGATAATCGGCCCTCTTTCTGGGACTCACCCACAAACAGGCCCAAGCCTGACCTATTGAGGAGTGGCGGACTCCATCCTAGCTGGAGGGGTGCTCTCATCTTATCTACCAACATAGACAGGGCTCTAACTCCTCTAGCTCCACAATGAAATAGGGTGCAGGCCAGGCAGCAGGCTGTTAGCCAGCCTGCCAGCATAGTGGAGTCTGCCACTAGCACAGTCAGTGTAGTCAGTTCAGCTATCCCCTATTGAGAC
This sequence comes from Oncorhynchus mykiss, assembly GCF_013265735.2. Classification (NCBI taxonomy): domain Eukaryota; kingdom Metazoa; phylum Chordata; class Actinopteri; order Salmoniformes; family Salmonidae; genus Oncorhynchus; species Oncorhynchus mykiss. The sequence continues at coordinate 77,069,560 of NC_048569.1, read as the reverse complement.
CGTGTCTGTGCCTCGACCTAGGTTGGGCAAAACTAAACATGGCGGTGTTCGCCTAGCAATCTCACTAGGATAAAGACCACCTCCATTCCTGTCATTATTGAAAGAGATCATGATACCTCACATCTCAAAATAGGGCTACTTAATGATAGATCCCTTACTTCAAAGGCAATTATAGTCAATGAACTAATCACTGATCATAATCTTGATGTGATTGCCCTGACTGAAACATGGCTTAAGCCTGATGAATTTACTGTGTTAAATGAGGCCTCACCTCCTGGCTACACTAGTGACCATATCCCCCGTGCATCCCGCAAAGGCGGAGGTGTTGCTAACATTTACGATAGCAAATTTCAATTTACAAAAAAAAAAGACCTTTTCGTCTTTTGAGCTTCTAGTCATGAAATCTATGCAGCCTACTCAATCACTTTTTATAGCTACTGTTTACAGGCCTCCTGGGCCATATACAGCGTTCCTCACTGAGTTCCCTGAATTCCTATCGGACCTTGTAGTCATAGCAGATAATATTCTAATCTTTGGTGACTTTAATATTCACATGGAAAAGTCCACAGACCCACTGCAAAAGGCTTTCGGAATCATCATCGACTCAGTGGGTTTTGTCCAACATGTCTCTGGACCCACTCACTGTCACAGTCATACTCTGGACCTAGTTTTGTCCCATGGAATAAATGTTGTGGATCTTAATGTTTTTCTCATAATCCTGGACTATCGGACCACCATTTTATTACGTTTGCAATTGCAACAAATAATCTGCTCAGACCCCAACCAAGGAACATCAAAAGTCGTGCTATAAATTCACAGACAACACAAAGATTCCTTGATGTCCTTCCAGATTCCCTCTGTCTACCCAAGGACGCCAGAGGACAAAAATCAGTTAACCACTTAACTGAGGAACTCAATTTAACCTTGCGCAATACCCTAGATGCAGTTGCACCCCTAAAAACTAAAAACATTTCTCATAAGAAACTAGCTCCCTGGTACACAGAAAATACCCGAGCTCTGAAGCAAGCTTCCAGAAAATTGGAACGGAAATGGCGCCACACCAAACTGGAAGTCTTCCGACTAGCTTGGAAAGACAGTACCGTGCAGTACCGAAGAGCCTTTACTGCTGCTCGATCATCCTATTTATTTAACTTAATTGAGGAAAATAAGAACAATCTGAAATTCCTTTTTGATACTGTCGCAAAGCTAACTAAAAAGCAGCATTCCCCAAGAGAGGATGACTTTCACTTTAGCAGTGATAAATTCATGAACTTCTTAGAGGAAAAGATTATGATTATTAGAAAGCAAATTACGGACTCCTCTTTAAATCTGCGTATTCCTTCAAAGCTCAGTTGTCCTGAGTCTGCACAACTCTGCCAGGACCTTGGATCAAGAGAGACGCTCAAGTGTTTTAGTACTATATCTCTTCACACAATGATGAAAATAATCATGGCCTCTAAACCTTCAAGCTGCATACTGGACCCTTTTCCAACTAAACTACTGAAAGAGCTGCTTCCTGTCCTTGGCCCTCCTATGTTGAACATAATAAATGGCTCTCTATCCACCGGATGTGAACCAAACTCACTAAAAGTGGCAGTAATAAAGCATCTCTTGAAAAAGCCAAACCTTGACCCAGAAAATATAAAAAACTATCGGCCTATATCGAATCTTCCATTCCTCTCAAAAATTTTAGAAAAGGCTGTTGTGCAGCAACTCACTGCCTCCCTGAAGACAAACAATGTATACGAAATGCTTCAGTCTGGTTTTAGACCCCATCATAGCACTGAGACGGCACTTGTGATGGTGGTAAATTACATTTTAATGGCATCGGACCGAGGCTCTGCATCTGTCCTCGTGCTCCTAGACCTTAGTGCTGCTTTTGATACCATCGATCACCACATTCTTTTGGAGAGATTGGAAACCCAAATTGGTTTACACGGACAAGTTCTGGCCTGGTTTAGATCTTATCTGTCGGAAAGATATCAGTTTGTCTCTGTGAATGGTTTGTCCTCTGACAAATCAACTGTAAATTTCGGTGTTCCTCAAGGTTCCGTTTTAGGACCTCTATTGTTTTCACTATATATTTTACCTTTTGGGGATGTTATCCGAAAACATAATGTTAACTTTCACTGCTATGCGGATGACACACAGCTGTACATTTCAATGAAACATGGTGAAGCCCCAAAATTGCCCTTGCTAGAAGCATGTGTTTCAGACATAAGGAAGTGGATGGCTGCAAACTTTCAAAACAGAGATGCTTGTTCTAGGTCCCAAGAAACAAAGAGATCTTCTGTTGAATCTGACAATTAATCTTAATGGTTGTACAGTCGTCTCAAATAAAACTGTGAAGGACCTCGGCGTTACTCTGGACCCTGATCTCTCTTTTGAAGAACATATCAAGATCATTTCAAGGACAGCTTTTTTCCATCTACGTAACATTGCAAAAATCAGAAACTTTCTGTCCAAAAATAATGCAGAAAAATTAATCCATGCTTTTGTCACTTCTAGGTTAGACTACTGCAATGCTCTACTTTAAAAGAAAGCACTAAATAAACTTCAGTTAGTGCTAAATACGGCTGCTAGAATCCTGACTTTAACCAAAAAATGTGATCATATTACTCCAGTGCTAGCCTCCCTACACTGGTTTCCTGTCAAAGCAAGGGCTGATTTCAAGGTTTTACTGCTAACCTACAAAGCATTACATGGGCTTGCTCCTACCTATCTCTCTGATTTGGTCCTGCCGTACATACCTACACGTACGCTACGGTCACAAGACGCAGGCCTCCTAATTGTCCCTAGAATTTCTAAGCAAACAGTTGGAGGCAGGGCTTTCTCCTATAGAGCTCCATTTTTATGGAACGGTCTGCCTACCCATGTCAGAGACGCAAACTCGGTCTCAACCTTTAAGTCTTTACTGAAGACTCATCTCTTCAGTGGGTCATATGATTGAGGGTAGTCTGGCCCAGGAGTGGGAAGGTGAACGGAAAGGCTGGAGCAACGAACCGCCCTTGCTGTCTCTGCCTGGCCGGTTCCCCTCTTTCCACTGGGATTCTCTGCCTCTAACCCTATTACAGGGGCTGAGTCACTGGCTTACTGGGGCTCTCTCATGCCGTCCCTGGAAGGGGTGCGTCACCTGAGTGGGTTGATTCACTGATGTGGTCATCCTGTCTGGGTTGGCGCCCCCCCTTGGGTTGTGCCATGACGGAGATCTTTGTGGGCTATACTCAGACTTGTCTCAGGATGGTAAGTTGGTGGTTGAAGATATCCCTTTAGTGGTGTGGGGGCTGTGCTTTGGAAAAGTGGGTGGGGTTATATCCTTCCTGTTTGGCCCTGTCCGGGGGTGTCCTCGGATGGGGCCACAGTGTCTCCTGACCCCTCCTGTCTCAGCCTCCAGTATTTATGCTGCAGTAGTTTATGTGTCGGGGGGCTAGGGTCAGTTTGTTATATCTGGAGTACTTCTCCTGTCCTATTCGGTGTCCTGTGTGAATCTAAGTGTGTGTTCTCTAATTCTCTCCTTCTCTCTTTCTTTCTCTCTCTCGGAGGACCTGAGCCCTAGGACCATGCCCCAGGACTACCTGACATGATGACTCCTTGCTGCCCCCAGTCCACCTGGCCGTGCTGCTGCTCCAGTTTCAACTGTTCTGCCTTATTATTATTTGACCATGCTGGTCATCTATGAACATTTGAACATCTTGGCCATGTTCTGTTATAATCTCCACCCGGCACAGCCAGAAGAGGACTGGCCACCCCACATAGCCTGGTTCCTCTCTAGGTTTCTTCCTAGGTTTTGGCCTTTCTAGGGAGTTTTTCCTAGCCACCGTGCTTCTACACCTGCATTGCTTGCTGTTTGGGGTTTTAGGCTGGGGGGGCTATACCACTACTGGGTTCTTCCTTTTGGGCTCCACGGGGTCCTAGTGATCTTCCAGAGATTCTTGGACCGCATCCTGCACCCGCACCGTGAGTACGCTGCTGCTTATTTGGATGATGTAATTGTGCACAGTGACATTTGGGAGTCCCATCTCTGTAGATTACAGGCGGTGATGTATGCACTAAGGGATGCGGGCTGACAGCAAACTCCCACTAGTGCAAGCTGGGCTACGCCGAGGTGGAGTACCTGGGCTATCGAATCGAGCGGGGAAATGTGAAGCCCCAATTCATTTTTTTTGGGGGGGGGGGGGGGTGGCCAGTTCCCCAAACCAAGAGGCTGGTGAAGTCGTTCCTGGGGTAAGCAGGCTGCTACAGTCGATTTGTACCTACCTGCATTTTTTCAAAGTCCCATCAGGTAGCCTGACTTCAGATGTGTCCATGTAAAGACGATTATTATGGAAATTATTATTCTTACAAAGCATTACAAAGCATGTAAATGTTTTAACCCAACTATTTTATTAAAATCTGTGTAACCATACTCATTGATACTACTACATGTACAACTAGTTTTACTAGTATTATTTTTGTTGAAAACTGTGAAACTTTCCTTATGTCAAAAATCTGCAGACACTTTCCTTATGCTACAAAATAGCATATACAAGATATGTTGGCCTTCAATTAAACCCATTAAAGCCCATATGAAGTGCAATTAAAGCCATATGAAGAGTTTGTCACTTCTGTATGTCCCAGATCTGTGGCTGGATGCCAAATGTAACCCTATTCACTATATAGTGCACACATTTTGACCAGAGCCCTATTGGCCCTGCTCAAAAGTAGTGCACTATATAGGGAATATGGTGCCATTTTGGCAGCTGCCTGCGAGTTCCATATGGATGTTTATGGTGGTAATTCGGGTTAAGAACCTTGGATACACAGTACAGGCCCACCTGGGAACACAACCTTCTGGTCTCTTAAGCAGCCCTGTGCTAATTGGGCTGGAGGTATAACTCACAGGGTTTTATATGTAATTACATCTACACCACAGGCTTCTGCTAATGACTCCCATGGTTGTTTGTAAGGTGGATGGCAAAGGCATATAGTAAAAAGCAGTATAAAAGCAGTATAAAAAACATCATCATTAAAGCTCATCACTGCTTGTATATTCCGTAACAATGCTTATGGAAAAGGACATACCAGTAATTATTTTGTAAATATGTGTTTATTTCATGATGCACTAAAGTCATGTCTGGAGGAATGTTTTGTCTAAGATGTCAAATGGATTTAAGGTGTATTATGCATGAAGATTCTGGAAATAATTGTTGCTTGTTATAACCATGCTATATTATTATATTATTCTATATAACAGTAAAATAATCTCACCAGGAGGCTGCTGCTGGCAAATTAGTCATTTGTTGTGTAATTAATGTAGAATTTAATCCCAGATTTAGAATAAAGAGTTGTAATACCAGTCTGGAAATGAGCAAGCTATATGCATTGTTAATGTCTTGTCTGTTTAACATTCAATTGTCTCAGACAGGTCTAACATTACAGTACTGGAGCTTCAATATTGTCAAAATGCACCCGTTGATGTGTTCGCTCCACTTACAGTCCATCAGTATTTGTGAGTACAGCGTGATACTGTATGTTTGTACTTACTGATTGTATGTGTGACACCCGCGGTACAAAGCTAATTTGTATAATATTTAGATAGTTTCCTATGTGTGTCATGCAGCAGGGTCCCCTTTAACCTCTGAATATTGACTGAACCGTGAGTAATTGGGTGGTCAGTTCCTTGGCTAATTAATGCTCAGGGTGGGGGGCGGTGTGTGTGTGTGGTGGGAGGAGGTGGAAGCCAGCCCTTATCTACAACTTGGTAAAGTAGAGCCATCACCCGTCCTCTCAGTCCCTACAAGGCTGGGGGGTGTGGTTCAGTACACTGAGGGCTCCCCCCATTCAAGATCCTTGTAAAGGAGTAATGGTGCAGGTCACACAGGGCATCCATGCCACTATAGAAAGACGTTGCGTTCCAAATGGCACCCTATTCCCTATATTGTCTCTGGTCAAAGTAGTGCGCTATAGGGGGATTTTGAGATGCAACTTGAGTTTCACTTCTCCAATCCTCATCCCTAAACCCAGCAGCTTTATAAAAATAATAATAACTTTATTTGTATGATTTATTTGTATGATATCATGACAGGCATGTAGGCCGCTCTCTGTCCTTCTAGCCTGCTTTGCTCTCTGACCACTGGCAGATCGAACAAGTACAGCCCATGGCTGAGGGCAGGCAGGCTGCAGCTGAGTGCAGAGAACCGGATGTTGGCGTGAGGCTCCTTGCAAAGTGCCCTCACTTGTACCATCATGGATGTTGATTTCAATTAACTCAATCACATGCTCCCAGATTGACCTTTCCTGTTAGGACAGCCAGGGCTGCAGTCTTTTGTTCCAGTTCCTCTACACATGCAACACCAACGCCTTAGGTTAGTAGTGTCAAGTTGTGTGGTTGGTTGGTGTTTGCGTGACTCCCGGTGATGGTCTCTTGTCTCTCCTCCTCTCAGATACTCGGTTAGGTTTGCCAAGACATTTCAACATTTCAGCTGCGGTTTGCCAAGGCTCGTTGGTCAGCTTGACGACCACCAGTGGGGAAAGGGGAGGGAGGGTGTGGATTGTGGGCTTATGATGTAAAGGACTAGGCTGGTAATCAGTGTGAGCAGTGGTTGGTCCTGTACTGGTGGCTGCGTGGTGGCACGCTGGTGGTTGATGACTGCTGCTGGCAGGATGGTGTTGGCGGAGTGATTGATGCTGGCCTGTTCCCTCATGCAGAGCGCTGCCATCTAGACACTACTGTGTAAACATAGTCGCCGTGACGATTCTCTTAGCTCCTTAGACCCTGGATTGGTCAGTGGCCAGGGTTGCCTAGCTGAAACGCTGCCCAGAAACAGACAGGTAGCCTAGCATGTAGCTAGCTCACTGCAGCTAATGAAATGTTGCCCCAAAATAGACCTTTAGCCTGGCATGTAACTAGTGTCTTGAGCCAAGTGTCTTGAGAGTCCCAGTCCCAGGCTTTAAATATCATAATGTCACTGCTGTGCTGGATGGGGGCTGGGGGCTGGGGCTGGGTCGGCCCAGGCTGGGTCTGGGGCCTATAGGGCCTTGCCTGTGGGGGTCAGAGTACTCCCTCCCTCCCCACCAGGCTCCCCTCTCTCAGAATGCCCCCTCCATCCCTCCATCCCAAATGCTGAGCTCAGGGCCTGAGATAAGTGCTTCTCCAGAGATGACACCTCGCCTGCAATTGCCTTCCACATCTGTGTAAAGATGTAAGGATGTCTGAGATGTACATGTTTTAACATGGTCACCATTAATCATCAGGAGCCCAACCAACAGCCATGGGAGCTACGGGAGCCACGGGAGCCCCCAACCCAAATGGAAATGTGTCCTGGGTTGTGTTCAGTGGGCACAAAATAGAAGAAAACGTTCCGAATCGTTATTGTTAAAGAGAATGTGTTCTCAGTGACTTACCTGATTAAAGGCAATACATGAAATGGGGATAAAGCAGTTTTTGTCCAATAAGAAAATAATGTTTTTGTTTTTCATTACAAAATGTTTTGCTACATGGAGTACCTAATGAACACAAGCCTTGTGAAATAGAACACGGAGAACGAGAGTGGTACCATTAGAGGAAATCTCCTTATATTAGCATCACAGTTACTCAGCAGCACTTCAAGGTACACATGGCATGGTGAAGATCTTACTCTAGGGGCAAGAATGGATAGTTAGCATGTATGTTGTTAGAGATACAGAGGTTATTACAGAGGTTGATACAGAAGTACACTGAGTGTACAAAACATTAGGAACACATGACTTCCATGACACATACTGACCAGTTGAATCCAGGTGAAAGCTATGATCCCTTACTGATGTAACTTGTTAAATCCAGAAAGAAGGATGTTTAAGCCTTGAGACAATTGAGACATAGATTGTGTATGTGTGACATTCAAAGGGTGAACGGGCAAGACAAAAGATTTAAGTGCCTTTGAACGTGGGGTATGGTAGTACACTCTTAGAAAAAAAGTTTCCAAAAGGTTTATTTGGCTGTCCCCATAGGATAACCCTTATTGGTTCCAGGAAGAACCCTTTTTGGTTCTAGGTAGAACTCTTTTGCGTTCAATGTAAAAGGGTTCTACCTGCAACCAAAAAGGGTTTTCCAAAGGGTTCTCATATGGGGACAGCCGAAGAACCCTTCAAGGTTCTGTATAGCACTTTTTTCCCAAGAGTGTAGGTGCCCAGCACACCGGTTTGAGTGTGTCAAGAACTGCAACATTGCTAGGTTTTTTACGCTCAACAGTTTCCCATGTGTATCAAGAATGATCCACCACCCAAAGGACATTCAGCCAACTTGACACAAGTGTGGGAAGCATTGAAGTAAACATGCGACAGCATCCCTGTGGACACCTTGTAGAGTCCATGCCCTGACGAATTGAGGCTGTTCTGAGGGCAGAAGGGTGTCACGACTCGTACCGAAGGTGGCTCCCCTTCCTGTTCGGGTGGCGCTCGGTGGTCGTCGTCACCGGCCTACTAGCTGCCACTGATCTTTTTCTCCCCCTCCTTGTCTGTTTATTAGTTACACCTGTGTTTAGTTAGGTTAATTAGTTGGGCTTTATTATCCAGCCGTCCCGCCTGCTGGGTGTGTGGGATTGTTTTATGTGTATTCGTGTACATGCCTGTAAGTCACGGTTGTTCGTGTACGTGAGTTATTCGGGACTGTTTAGTTCCCCTGTGTTTTGGGGCATTTGTTTGAGTGGCGTCGTTTTCACCTGTGTGGTGAAGAAAGAAATAGCGTTACTCTGAGCTCTCTGTTTCCTGCATCTGACTTCTTCCTCCACTACACCCCTGGCATTACAAAGGGGGTGTTCCTAAACACTCTGTAATGTCAAAGTGAAATAATTATTTTATTAGTATATTAATAGAAATTAAACAACTAAAATATAGTTGCTGCATAAGTATTCAGCTCCCTGAGTCGTTAGAAACCTTTGGCAGCGATTACAGCAATGAGTCTTCTTGGGTTAACTTTACACACCTGGATTGTGCAATATTAGCACTTTATTATTGTCAAATTCTTCAAGCTCTGTAAATTGTTGGGGTTTATGACTTGACAGCAATATTTAATGTCTTTCCATAGATTTTCAAGCAGACTGAAGTAAAAACTGTAACTTGTCCACTCAGGAACATGCACTGTCTTCTTGGTAACAACTCCAGTGTAGATTTGTCCTTGTGTTGTAGGTTATTGTCCTGCTGAAAGGTGAACTCCTCTCCCAGTGTCTGTTGTAAAGCAGACTGAAGGTTTTTCTCTAGGATTTTGCCTGTACTTAGCTCCATCCCGTTTCTTTTTTTCCTGAAAAACTCCCCAGTATTTACCGATGTCAAGTATACCCATACCATGATGCAGACACCACCATGCTTGAAAATAAGGAGGCAATTACTCAGTGATGTGTTGGATTTGCCCTAAACATAAAGCTTTGCATTTAGACCAAAAATATATTCCTTTACGGTATTACTTTAGTGTGCCTTGTATTCTGTATATTTGTATTCTTCTTTTCACTATGTCATTTAAGTCATTATTGTGGAGTCACTACAATGTTGTTGATCCATTCTCAGTTTTCTCCCATCACATGTAACGACGTTCGTCTGTAGGAGGAGAAGCGGACCAAAAAGCAGCGTGGTGGTTATTCATGTTCTTTAATGGAAAACTGAACGATACATGAAATAACTCAAATCTACAAAACAACAAACGGAATGTGAAAACCTATACAGCCTATCCTGTGACAACAAACACAGTGACAGGAACAATCACCCACAAACACACAGTGAAACCCAGGCTACCTAAGTATGATTCTCAATCAGAGACAACTATTGACACCTGCCTCTGATTGAGAACCATACTAGGCCGAAAACATAGAAATGCCCCAAAACATAGAAAAACAAACATAGACTGCCCACCCAACTCACGCCCTGACCATACTAAATAAATACAAAACAACAGAAATAGAGGTCAGAACGTGACAGTACCCCCCCCCCAAAGGTGCGGACTCCGGCCGCAAAACCTTGACCTATAGGGGAGGGTCTGGGTGGGCGTCTGTCCGCGGTGGCGGCTCTGGCGCGGGACGCGGACCCCACTTCACCATTGTCTTAGTCCGCCTTATTGTCCGCCTCCCTGGCTTACTCACCATGGCCACCCCTCTCAATGACCCCACTGGACAGAGGGGCTGCTCGGGACAGAGGGGCAGCTCGGGACAGAAGTGAAGCAGCTGCTCGGGACAGAGGGGCGATAGCAGCTCGGGACAGAGGGGCGATAGCAGCTCGGGACAGAGGGGCGGCAGCTGCTCGGGACAGAGGGGCGGCAGCTGCTCGGGACAGAGGGACAGCTGCTCGGGACAGAGGGACGGCTGCTCGGGACAGAGGGGCGGCTGCTCGGGACAGAGGGGCGATAGCAGCTCGGGACAGAGGGGCGATAGCAGCTCGGGACAGAGGGGCGATAGCAGCTCGGGACAGAGGGGCGATAGCAGCTCGGGACAGAGGGGCGGCAGCTGCTCGGGACAGAGGGACAGCTGCTCGGGACAGAGGGACAGCTGCTCGGGACAGAGGGACAGCTGCTCGGGACAGAGGGGCGGCAGCAGCTTGGGACAGAGGGGCGACAGCTGCTCTGGACAGAGGGGCAGCTGCTCGGGCGGCCCCTGGCTGACTGACGGCACTGGCGGCCCCTGGCTTACTGGCGGCCCCTGGCTGACTGGCGGCACTGGCGGCCCCTGGCTGACTGGCGGCACTGGCGGCCCCTGGCAGACTGGCGGCACTGGCGGCCCCTGGCAGACGGGCGGCACTGGCGGCCCCTGGCAGACGGGCGGCACTGGCGGCCCCTGGCAGACGGGCGGCACTGGCGGCCCCTGGCAGACGGGCGGCACTGGCGGCTCTGGGCAGACGGGCGGCACTGGCGGCTCCGGGCAGACGGGCGGCGCTGGCGGCGCTGGGCAGACGGGCGGCGCTGGGCAGACGGGCGGCGCTGGCGGCGCTGGCGGCGCTGGGCAGACGGGCGGCGCTGGCGGCGCTGGGCAGACGGGCGGCGCTTGGCAGACGGGCGGCGTTGGCGGCGCTGGGCAGAAGGGCGGCGTTGGCGGCGCTGGGCAGACGGGAGGCTCAGATGGCGCTGGGCAGACGGGAAGCTCCGGCAACGCCGGAGAAGAGGAAGGCCCTGGTAGCGCCGGAGAGGCGGGAGACTCCGGCAGCGGCGCCGGACAGGCGGGAGGCTCCGGCAGCGGCGCCGGAGAGGCGGGAGGCTCCGGCAGAGGCGCCGGACAGGAGGGAGGCTCCGGCAGAGGCGCCGGACAGGCGGGAGGCTCCGGCAGAGGCGCCGGACAGGCGGGAGGCTCCGGCAGAGGCGCCGGACAGGCGGGAGGCTCCGGCAGAGGCGCCGGACAGGCGGGAGGCTCCGGCAGAGGCGCCGGACAGGCGGGAGGCTCCGGCAGAGGCGCCGGACAGGCGGGAGGCTCCGGCAGAGGCGCCGGACAGGCGAGAGGCTCCGGCAGCGGCGCCGGACAGGCGAGAGGCTCCGGCAGAGGCGCCGGACAGGTGGGAGGCTCCGGCAGCGCTGGAGAGGAGGAAGCCCCTGTAAGGATGGGCCGGAGAGACAGCCTGGTACGGGGGGCTGCCACCGGAGGGCTGGTGCGTGGAGGTGGTGACGGATAGACCGGGCCGTGAAGGCGTACTGGAGATCTTGAGAGCAGGGCTGGCACCAACCGCCCTGGCTGGATCTTCACCCTAGCCCGGCAGATGTGGGGAGCTGGGATGTAGCGCACCGGGCTAAGCACGCGTACTGGGGACACCGTGCGCACAACTGCATAACACGGTGCCTGACCAGCACCACGCCCGCCACAGTTAGCACTGCTAGGAGCACTGTAGTGCTGAGATGGCACAGGACGTGCAAGGCTAGGGAGATGCACAGGAGGCCTGGTGCGTGAGGCTGGCACAGTCTTCACCAGACCCCTCGCACGATCCTCAGGATGAGTATGGATAGCTGACCCCGGTGCCATTAAATCCCTGACACGCTCCGTCGGGCGAATGTCGTGCCTCATGCACCAAACCAGCAAATCCCTCATATCTCTCTCCTCCAATTTCCCCATTAACTCCTTCACAGTCTCTGCTTCGCTCACCTCCAACACCAGCTCTGGTTCTGAGCTCCTCATTGGCTCCTCACGATAAACGGGGGGAGTTGGCTCAGGTCTGACTCCTGACTCTGCCACACTCCCCCTGTGCCCCCCCCAATAAATTTTTGGGGGTGACTCTCGGGCTTCCGTCCGCGCCGCCCTGCTTGCTTCGCCAACCTCATTCTCCTGTAACCTTCCGCGCACTGTTCCATCGAATCCCAGGCGGGCTCCGGCACTCTCCCTGGGTCGACCGCCCACCTGTCTATCTCCTCCCAAGTTGTGTAGTCCAGATTCTGCTCCCATGTCCCAAAATCCTGATCTCGCTGTTGCTGTTCCTGCTGCTGCTGCCTCTGTTCCTTCTCCTGCTGCTGCTGTTGCTGTTGCCCGTTACCACGCCGCTTGGTCCTGTTTGGGTGGGTGATTCTGTAACGACGTTCGTCTGTAGGAGGAGAAGCGGACCAAAAAGCAGCGTGGTGGTTATTCATGTTCTTTAATGGAAAACTGAACGATACATGAAATAACTCAAATCTACAAAACAACAAACGGAATGTGAAAACCTATACAGCCTATCCTGTGACAACAAACACAGTGACAGGAACAATCACCCACAAACACACAGTGAAACCCAGGCTACCTAAGTATGATTCTCAATCAGAGACAACTATTGACACCTGCCTCTGATTGAGAACCATACTAGGCCGAAAACATAGAAATGCCCCAAAACATAGAAAAACAAACATAGACTGCCCACCCAACTCACGCCCTGACCATACTAAATAAATACAAAACAACAGAAATAGAGGTCAGAACGTGACATCACAGCCATTGAACTCTGTAACTGTTTTAAAATCACCAATGGCCTTATGGTAACAATCCTGAGTTGTTTTATTCCTGTTCTGCAGCTCAGTTCAGAAGGATGACTGTATCTTTGATTTGTCTGGGTGGTTTAATACATAATCCACAGCATAATTATTAATTTGGCCATGCTTAATTTGAATAAGGATCGGCACCTTTTAAAAAAAAAATCGACTAAATTGACATACCCAAATCTAACTGCCTGTAGCTCAGGCCCTGAAGCAACGATATGCATTCTTGTTACCATTTGAAAGGAAACACTTTGAAGCTTGTGAAAATGTGAAAGGAATGTATGAGAATATAACACAGATCTGGTAAAAGATAATACAAAGAAAAAAACATCTGTTTACCATCATCTTTGAAATGCAATAGAAAGGCCATTATGTATTATTCCAACCCACCTGCAATTTAGATTTTGGCCACTAGATGCAAAGTTTTAGTCTGATCCAATGAACCATTTCATTTCTGTTCAAAATGTTGTATCGAGACTGCCCAAATCTGCCTAATTTGTTTATTAATAACTTTTCATGTTCAAAACTGTGCACTCTCCTCAAACAATAGCATGGTATTCTTTCACTGTAGTAGCTACTGTAAATTGGACAGTTCAGTTAGATTAACAAGAATTTAAGCTTTCTGCCAATATCAGATATGTCTATGTCCTGGGAAATGTTCTTGTTACTTACAACCTCATGCTACTCGCATTAGCCTACGTTAGCTCAACCGTTCTGCAGGGGACCCACCAATCCTGAAGAAGTTTTAAAGAGATATTCAATGTCTGATTTGTCATTTTTACCCATCTACCAATGGGTGCCTTCTTTATGAAGCTTTTGAAAAGCTCCCTGGTCTTTGTAGTTGAAATGAAAATGACATTTTTGCCTGAGGGACCTTACAAATGTTGCATGTATGGTAGACAGAAGAAGGGTTAGTCATTCAAAAATCATGTCAACCTCTATTATTTCACATAGAGTGAGTCCATGTAATTTATTTTGTGATTTGTTAAGCCACATTTTACTCCTGAACTAATTTAGGCTTGCCTGAACGAAGAGGAAGATTTTTTTTTTTATTAATCTTTCAAAAATTTTTAGAAATGTTCTTCCACTTTGACATAGCGGAGTATTCTGAGTAGATTATCGACAAATAGTTGCAATTAAACCATTTTAATAAAATCACCCGTCGGCCACCAGTAGAGGAACTCCGCTCTAGCAGATATCCTTTATCTTGTGTGAAATAGTATCCTTCTCTTCCTTCTACCTTTCTTTCTGTCTCTGGTGCCTTTGTCATGGACACAGAAGGCTGTAGACAGAGAAGTCAAACTGGACCTCTGAGGTCATAGGGTCAGAGAAACTCTTCACTACTGTTGACCTTCATCCAGACAGATTTAGCCACTTGTCAATGACACACACACACACACACACACACACACACACACACACACACACACACACACACACACACACACACATGCACTCACACACACACACAGTCAACATTTCTCCCCACCCCCCCACCCTCCAATCTCTTTTGTGATTGTAGACAGCCTTAATGGAGATATCACTTTTAGCTTTTTGACCCCTATCATCTTTCTGTTGGTTAGTATTCAGGAATTATAGTTATTTGGTCAAAGAGTGAGGTCAGGATGGTGAGGGCCCCAGCCCCACCAAGTTATGTTGTGATCGCAGACAACCATAATGAAGTTATCCCTTTTAGATTTTTGACCCGTGTCTTTTTAATGCAATAGCCAGGCAATTCTCAACATACATATTCAAGAATAATCCTTAGAACAAAGTAGTGAGGTGAGGACATTGAGGGATAATAGTTGTTTTCTTCACATTGTCAAAGACAGGCTGTTAAAAAAAACAAGTCTATCCATTTGCCTGCGTAATCACATTAAATTGCTCGAAGCTCATTTGCAGATTGTTTGTTGGACGAGACGGAGCTGAGACAATTTACCCACTTGACAGCTTAGTTAGCGGTCCGGGAAGTTGTGAAATGTCACACTTCAAGTTTTTCAATTTGAAAGCCACACGTAGAGATGTGAGAGGGAGAACCATCAGATAAGACACAGGCTTCATTTTGCTCTTCAGTGTCCACCTCCTTGCATTATCTCTCAAATCTAGTCAAACTAAATGCAGCAAATCAGCATATCAACACTATGTACAAGATAAGGATATTTTACTTTATTTTAGCAGTTTGTCCC